>NW_009258671.1:5527043-5532955 GCF_000687185.1 Egretta garzetta | reverse complement strand
AGTTCACCTGGTGTTGCTTCCATACCTGCACTGTGAATCTGGTCTATATGTCAGAAGGACCCTGTCAGCTTTAAATGTGCTCAGCTGAAATGAAAGGTCTGTCCAGTGTGTCCTGCTGGGACAGTTACCAGATACCAGTTACCAGATATTGGGTCAGGAAGGAATTTTGCCTACATCAAGCTGACAGACTGCTTTGCCCTGAGGCTACAGGGTCACTCGGGGGTTTCGTTAGCCAAATGCACTGCTAGACGGGGACCTTTGATGCTGGTGCTACTCCATCTGTTCTACTCTCTTCCTTTGGTGCAGTCCAGTTGTGGTGGTTGGTCTTTCACTACAGGTGTTAAGTTTGGTTTAGTGTGTTGTGGCCTTTGCAGTGTGGGTGTGTGCACGGTGGATGGTCTACAGGCTTAAAATACCTGCTGCCACAGTTGCCTGTGGTTGCTGGGGGATGAAACGGTGGACTTAAGTGGTCCCTTCTTATCCTGTGATCCAGTATAATGCTGTTTCATGTGCTTTGTTCTTCCACTACTGATTTTTGAGTTTTTAGGATCAAGGGTGTCAGGGAGAGGGCTATAAAAGTAGGCTTTTTCTCCCCATCTGGTGTGTAAACAGGCCTCATAAACAACATGGGAAGCTGTCTGACTAGAGAGAGATAACAGTCTAAGAGCTATTGGCAAAGCTGCTGCATTCAAAGAGTAATCAATCAGTCAGAAGAGATGTGGTGTGGCTTTTGCCAAACTCTTTGAATGATAGAAATCTTAAATTTCTTATTGTTTGGATACTGTTTCTTTAAAATTAAACAATAATGAAAGGGGGCTATACAAAACATCTAAGTGCACTGTCACTTAATCTTGGAGAAGTTTTATTAATCCAGTAACATTAAAAAAACCCACATTCAGCAAGAACAGCTTTGCTCAGCCAGTGAATCACCTGTCAGAAAGTAGTGCACTGCCTTCAGTCTCCTCCCGGGACAGATCTCTCTTCTGGCGAAAGCGTGAGCGCAGTGGAACGCAAAGGCACTTCAGCCTGAGATTTGGTGGGATTCATGTTGCAGCAGCATGAAGAAGCCCACAGCTGCCTGTAGGAAACATAAAATGTTCTCAGTGGCATCTCAGGTCCAGAGTGGAGACAGAAGTATGTTGCTTTTCAGATCAGATCACCACTAATCATTTGTTCTGGTGAGACTGTGCTTCTACCTTGAATTTCACTGTTTGAACATGTGCTCAGTCATTGCTCATGTTGGTGAGGGAGTTAACTTGGGAGCCAGTCTTCACCTGGTGAAGCACTTTATTACTTGAAGGAACTTCACATCCTACAGGATGTGTCTCTGTGCTCTGTAGCCCGTAAAGACCTGTGCTAGAAAGGTGCAGAGATACCTGTTCGTAAAAGGGGACATTTTCAAAGACTCGTTCCACTCCTGCCCTGTACAAGTTCAGCTACATCCACGTGTGTCTCCCCTGCCTGTGCTTGTGTTGATCAGGCCCAGAAGCCAGGTGGCTGGGGGCCACCAGATGAGGATCTTTGAAGTAAAACTTCCTATCATCTCACTTACGACCCTGTGGTTAACATTGTGGGGTGGTCTTAGTGCTTAACCTGCATTACCTTTGAATTAAACTTAATCAGAAGACAGCCTACTTAATGCTGTCTAATGGGCTACTCACGAGGCTGGAGCTGGTTGCAAATAAACCCCCCTGAACCTCAATTAGTGTCAACATTGGGTCCTTAGCAACATTTCACTGTACAGATCCACTCCTTTTGGTGATATGGGCATAGTCTGTGTCGACAGGGCCTGAGTCTGGGCTATGAGTGCTGCTGAGCACCAGGGCAGACCAGCTGGGGCAGAACATGTGCCCATAGGGTTATCCGTCTCCCAGATTGAAGGTAGCTCTTGTTGCTCCACGTCTGGGAGTGGGAGTAGACATGTGGATGTCTGTACACTCCCCACAGCCTACATGACTGCACTGGAGGTTTCTGCCAACTTCAGGCTGCCTGCTGTCTGATTCTCTGACAAAGAGCAACCTGAGTTTGCTCTTCTGGGCGCAACGTGGGATGCTGATTCTCTGTGCTGTAAGATGTGCCAGTCCACTGGTGAGTGCTATCTTACAGAATCATAGAATCATAGAATGTTTGGGGTTGGAAGGGACCCCTAGACGTCATCTAGTCCAACCCCCCTGCAGTGAGCAGGGACACCGCTAACCAGACCAGGTTCCTCACAGCCCCGTCCACCCTGGCCTTGAATGTTTCCAGGGATGGGGCCTCCACTACCTCTCTGGGCAACCCGTTCCAGTGTTTCACTACCCTCATTGTAAAAAATTTCTTCCTTATATCCAGTCTAAACCTACCCTGGTTTAGTTTAAAAACATTACCCCTTGTCCTGTCACAGCTGTCCCTACTAAAAAGATTGTCCCCATCTTTCCTATAGGCTCCCTTTAAGTACTGAAAGGCTGTAATCAGGTCTCCCCACAGCCTCCTCTTCTCCAGGCTGAGAAGAGAAGGCTGGGCTTGTGTCAGGGCTTACTCTGAATTTGCATCTTGGTAGACATGGAGAGCTGTGAGTTAGCTTTTCTAGCAGGTAACTCTCTGGTGTTGCAGCTTCCCGTTCGCAGCCCTGATTTATCCTCCCCATTCACCAGAATGTGGCCATCTGCTGTTTCCAGCACCTGGCCCCTGGTCTTGTGAACAGTGAAAATCTTGTCCTATAGTTACCTAGAAGAAATAGAACCTGTGGTATGTATACAGGTTTTTAATTTATCTTATGGATGGTCATCTTCTCGAGCACAGAAATTAGCTCTGAATAAACTGATGGAGTAATATTTGGACAAGGGAAATAAAGGCACAGTACAAAAGCAGAGGAGATGAATTGGTATGACTAAGATCATAGTGCTAGAAAAAAATTGCAGATGTGACAGAGAGGAAAAGGTTTTATTGTTTCAGTCCTTTCAGTTTCAATATTCAAGCTTTTTTTTTTAAAACCTGGAGTTACTAGTGGTAGTATTATCTGTAATGACCGTATAGTTTAACAGGGAAGTCTGTCCTGATGTAAGCTTTTGCTTCTCTTCTCACTCAGAGTTCCTTAAATCAGGAGTTCTTTCTCATTTCATTTGCTTGTGTAGCAAAAGCAGTGGTGGCAAAGGCGGCAGATATCAGCTCCTTTCTGCAAATACCAATCGAGATGCATACACCACAATTTGGGAACCCATGCTTTGAATCCAAATTGCTTGTCTGTAACGTGAGTGCTTTCCGTCAATTCAGTTTATCAAAGTCTATCTCGCTGCCCCAGATGTGGTGTTTTGGGGCTGTTAAATACTCTGTTTCAGTTAACTATCGCCGCAGGATGTTGTTATTTATTGAACTACGTTACAGTAAGTGCATGAAGGAAACCAAGTGAGAATCGCTGCCTTCACCGCTTAAGCAAATGCATCCCTAAAGTGGAAGGCAGGCAGGAGAAATGGCAGTCCCAGTCCTGACCCGTCAGTGCAAGGCAGCAGGACACAGGGAGCAACTCAAGCAGGGCCCTTCAAAAGGAGGCTGTTGATGCAGCCACAGCATGGGGGTGAGTTCGTGGTGGGAGGAATTCTGGCCAGGGCAGATGAAGTCCCCCTGGGGACTGGTGTTCCAGCCCAGCTCCTCTGCACGTTCAAATATCTCCTGCACAATAGTACCCTCTGTGGCTCAGCCAAAACCACGCAGCAGCTCTGCAGCAGAGATAAGAATAGAATCCAAGTTTTCAAGCTGAGGTCAGGGGGAGTCTTTCATTTAATGTGTATCAGACCTGCGCTTGGGCACGTGTGCTGGTGGAAAGACTCGTATAAAAGCCAGCCCCTCCTTAATGATTTGAAATGCTAACATGACTTGGCTTGTGCATGAGGAGGTAGAGGAGTGATTTCACAGGAAGACAATCCTTTTGCGAATGTGCTTCTAATTCTGTGTTTATATTGCTTCTCCTGTATGTGTCAGCTGCGTGCTCAGGAGGCCCACAGAAAAAGCAGTCATACTGAAACCAGCGGGTGTACTTGCACGGAAAAGGGGTGCTCCCGTGAACAGAGATGGCAGCTCTGGGTCATTAACAGAGTTACTGGTGGGAGAACTGCTTGGGATTTTCTCTGTCTCTCTTCAGGCTAAGTACATCACCAGCAGCGATGTGCAAATGCGTAGGGACGATCAGTGAAATTCTTGCTGAAGAATATGAAAGGCAGATGTGTGTTGCAGTTGCTTTCTCAAATACAGAATTGTGGCTTTGTTCGATGAGCGATCCTTTGATGCTGTGGTTCCTAAAGCTGCTGCTCTCCTGTTTGCAGGTGAAGAGGAAGAGGATGGACTAGAAAGGACCTGTGACACCCTGCTCATGTGCATTGTGACCGTATTAAACCAAGGCCTGCGAAATGGTGGTGGTGTGGGAGACGTGCTCAGAAAGCCTTCCAAAGATGTAAGTGTTTTGGCTGAGGAAATGCATTACTCCCTGTGCATCTCATGAATGCCAAAGTCAGGTTTTGGAGGTTATAGACAGTATTTGAATGTAGTCTGCTCTGATGTCACACAGTTGATTTATCCATGTAATCTTTACATCCCAGATGGAATACTTAATGTGAAGGTGTGATGATGATATTTGAAGAAAGAAACTCCAGGTAGTAGTTTACCCCTTCTGGAAAACTGGAGAATATTGTAACCTTCCAAGCACTGCTAAGAAGTGTTGCTGGATTGGATCACTCTTCTATTACACTAGGAATTTTAAATGCCAACTTCTGAAAGGGATTGATTGATGAGTATATGTCAAGACTCTCCACTGTAGTACAGAAGGTGCATTTTTAGCTGAAATTCAGCATGGCATCTGCCCAGGAACAGGTCCTGTTGATTACTTGTACTCAACTAGCATTGAAGTCAAAACAGAATTTCATATACCGTGGTATATGTCCTCTTTCAGAAGTTTCCTCCAAAAATCAATTCATTTAAGGACTACTCATAATATTTGGGTGGTTTTATGCATTTTTATCGAAGTTCAAAAAGAACACCATAAATAAAGGCAATCTAGCAGCACTTTGCTTCGTGACCCACACCATAACACAAGGATTAAATTCACAAGTGGGATCTCAGCAGGGCTTGCAAGAGTCCAGAGACAAATAACTCAGATCTGGATGAAAGAGTTCCTTGTGCTGGCAGTAGGAATCGAGGTCCTATCTTGTAGACCGGGAGGTTCTACAGGACGTAGAACCGTGGTCCATCCCCACGAAGTCTTTAAGTGCTTACAGACTTTGAAAATTACCCTTGCCACTTAGCAGTTATTTAATACTAACTGCATTAAAGGACTTTGCAAAGGGTAGCACTATTATCCCAATGAATGTGTGGAAAACTGAGAAAATCAGTGACTTCCAATTCAGTACCATGGTGAAGAAAAGGACTTGGGTTTTATGCTCCTCCTCCTTCCACTGAGTGTCGTCTCCTGTTTGCCTCAGAACAACTTTGCTATTTTTAGAGATGCAATGGGGGTCCAGTCCAGCCTTTGCAAGAGGGAAAGCAGTTATGATGTAAAAACAAGAGCATGATGAAATGGGGAATATGAGCACTTCGTGTGTGTGTGCGTGCATGTGCCTATGTATGTGTGTGTACACGCGCATGCTGTGTTCCCAAAAGACGTGGAGCTTGGTCTGCCCACTCTGAGCCAGCTTACGGCCATATGACTGCGTTAGCACAGCGCTAAAGCCATTAACATGCCTTGCTTGGGCACAGAGCGTAGTAGCCTGGCCTTGGCATCGTGCAAGCCTGCTCCCCTGGTTCCCAGTTGTTCAGCGTGCAAACTCAGCATCGGTCTGGAGTATGCCACAAAGACGTGCCATAAGCATATCCCTGTACACCTCAAGGGCAGTGTTAAGAAGGGCTATCATTGTGCTCAGTGGGTACTAGAAACTGCATCTCCC
>NW_009258671.1:5524827-5526985 GCF_000687185.1 Egretta garzetta | reverse complement strand
CCACACACGCTAGTCTCTTCTTCGCGCTGTCTGAAACAACTTGAAGGGCAACAGGAGTCCCAAAGCGATAAAAGCGCCCGAAGCCAAGTCGTCTGTGCTTAGTCACGTAGGTAGTCCCTCTCTGTTTCTGTGAGTAAGGCTAGCAGAATTTGGCATGTGAAAAGAGAGATGCATAGCTTTATTGAGCTAATGTGAAAATGTTGTTTAATATTTTAGAGGCATGCTATTTTTATATCTTATTGCAAGCTTATTATTGTTTCAGGAGCCCTTGTTTGCTGCACGAGTTGTTTATGATCTTCTGTTTTACTTCATTGTCATAATTATTGTTCTAAACCTAATCTTTGGAGTCATCATTGATACATTTGCTGATCTCAGAAGCGAAAAGCAGAAAAAGGAGGAAATACTAAAGACAACCTGTTTCATCTGTGGTAGGTGTTACTGAGCTATTGAGACATTTGATGGGGAAAGGAGTAAAATGAACTGCGCCTCAATAAATAAAGCATGAGCCTAAGGGGTGGTTATCTTCTACAAGGGAAGTCGGTAAAAATGTCAAGAGTTTTGTTCCAAATTCACTCCCTCTCAGTAGGAAAAATATTTGGTTTAGGAGTTGAGAGCTAGCTTCGCTAAGAGGTGGCTTCACGGTCCCCACCCAGGATCTGAGGGAGAAGAGCCGTGTCTCACGCTCGCATCCTCGCCACTAATGGAGATGGTGCAGCTGCTGGCTTTATTTCGCAAAGTGTGATGCAGATGAAAGTACAGCTTGCTATTTTACAGCACAGTGCATTCCAGAAGGGTAACAACGGCAAAATCCGTCTGCTTCAGAAGGTGATACGAAAGAGGGAACAAAAGAATGAAATGACAATCATCCCCACAAAACCCACGGATAAGTCGCGCTTATTTTGAGGCGCACTCACAAAGAGGGGCAGACCTTTACTCCCCTAGGGGACTTTAGAAATACCCTTCTTTTTTCGTAGGCTGGGTGTTGTTTCCATGGTTGTACTGGCAGGGATGAACGTTGTGCAGAGCACAACTGCTTTAGTGTCTGTGGAAGGCTCCGCAAGAGATCCAGGGAGGAAAGCTGTAACGCTGAAGCAAACACTTGCGAGTCCTGTCCTTCCTCTCTGTGGTGTTCTTCTTTGGAGATTTGACCCGTTACATGGGGAAAAAAAAAAAAAAAAAATTCATATGACTACGGCTCTGTAAAGGCTGTGTGAGTACAAAGCTGCGGAGACTCACCCTCGCTGCTAGGTTTAAGCGTGCAAACAATCCCACCGCAGCTTAAGTGGGACTGTTCACATGCTTGACGCTAAACGTGCATAAATCTTTGCAAGATCAGGACCTAGATTGCACTCTGCATGCTTACCGGTATACATTTAGAAAGCATCAGAGCCGACACTTGTAAAGCACTTTATAGCCCTCAGCGTAGAAGGCACTGTAAAACTGTAACATATTTATTACATTGTTATTGTTATTAAGAGGAAATATCACAAAAGAGAATAAACGCTGCGCTGAAAGAATTCTGTCAGGAATTCCTTCTGGCCTGGTATTTCTTGCCTGGCAGTTACTGTACGCGGTTATAGCTTTTAAATTAAGATCCTTCAAATTTATGATCCTTTAAATTAAGTTAGGTTCCTTTCTCTAACATATTTAACAGATTTGGGTATTTTTATGTTGAATTTTTTTTTTTTTTTTCATTACGTTCATGTCTTTTTGCAGGACTGGAGAGAGACAAATTTGATAACAAGACTGTTTCGTTTGAGGAGCACATAAAGTCAGAACACAACATGTGGCATTATTTGTACTTTATAGTTCTTGTCAAAGTTAAAGATCCAACCGAATACACTGGCCCGGAGAGCTATGTGGCGCAAATGATTGTGGTAAGTCAATTCGGGCACGTGCTTTATGCAACCGAGAGATGCTCCTTGCAGCTAGAGCAGAGAGTATCTTTCTTTTCCCCTCTCTCTGAACAATAGGAGGCATCAATCTGTATTTTTAAAGATCTTCTCACGTGTCTTAGCCTGTAACAAAGCCCAGTCTCAAAACATAATGAAAAAGGTGAAGGCGCAGGCCACAGCCTCCAGTTTGGCGTTCGTGCTCTCATGCTCTGTGGGTTCTGCTGCCTCATTAGCCAAAGCAGGGGCAGGAGAGCATGCATCGT
>NW_009258671.1:5508606-5524763 GCF_000687185.1 Egretta garzetta | reverse complement strand
TGAACAGTGAAATGCAGGGTCTGTGTGGAGGGCTGGTGCTTTTCTCCTGCCACTGCTCTGAACAAGCTATTGAAAAGACCAAGGAGAGCTGCTGCAGGGATTTGAAGAGCTACAGAAACTGCCTTGTGAAGTCGAGTGAGAGTATGACTTTGATTCAGAGAGAGAAATTTGATGACACTGGGGCAGAGAGATGTTCGATTACATTTCATTTCCAGCCTGCTACCAAAGAGGGTTCATTCTGGTGAGAGAGAGGGATGGATTATCAAGGCTGCCTGGCTTTGGGGCTTCATTTTGGAGGAATTCTTCCTACCTGTTGGGATATTCTGGTGCAGCATTTTCTTCCCATGGACTTCCTGGCAGGTGTTGCACTGCGCAGGACCTGTGCCAGGGTCTGTGGTTGCAGAGCTGGCATGTGTCTGAATCCCAGAGGAGGGTGTAACCAAACGCACATCAGACTTTGCTGTTTATGCATTTCTGGAGCCGCATTTCTTACTGAGAGTATCTGCTCCGTTATCCTGCATCGAGCCTTTGATTATACATGCCACCCAAACTCACTAGTGAATTGCTGGGCGCCCTTTTTAGTCCTCAGTTTAGCCAAGGGGAAAATTCTTCTCCTTTAACTTCAGCTTGTCTTCAAGTCAGGCACCTGGTTTATATCGATCCCAGCTCCCTGGCCTGTCAGTGCCAAAAGCTGGGTTATTTATCCTGCCTTAAGACAGGTGTCTATGATAGCTGAGGTGACTCACCCTGGCGTTGCTTTTCCACTGAGAGCCTAAATGATTAGTTTAGACAAGCTGCCTAATTAGGAGATGGCTGAAGTTAGAGTAGACGGCTCCCGCCCACCGCGCAGGCTTACGCAGCGCTTACCTTGAAGAACTCGCACGAGTGGAAGGGCTCGTGTTTAGACAGGAGTGCATGCTTGAATGCTGCAATGAAACGGGGCTTTTGTAAATGCTGTTACCCCTACGTGGGATGGTGGTGTGGCAGGTGATGGGAATTCAGTGCTCAGGTACAGAGGGACAGGCTGTGTCCATGGAAATTTTGTGCCATCGATCTCATTGCCTGGATCAGGGCATTTATATTGTTAGGCAGTAATGGATCTACACTTCTACAGTATGATGGGCGAGATAGAAAAACTAAAACAAATGCTTGTACCCTCTGTTCCATTACAAGAAATTATTCATAGTGGCGAGTTGTCCTCTTCCACATGAAAATACTTTAGCTTATCTCCGAAATGCACTTTAATTCATGGAATCAATAACGTCTCCAGACGCTAGGGCTTGTCTCATTTGTCTGTTCCTTCTCTACTCCTCTTCTTCTCCCTGCAATGTTTGTATGATTTTAGACTTTGCAAGTATGTTTGTTAAGTATTAATGTTTCATTCCAAAGGATGTATTAATATTCATAGTAAGTGTATTCATCCTGTGGCACCAGTGGTTTGACTTTTCTGATGTAATTCGCTAATGTATCTTACGTTTGCATTAATGGTGGGAACTCCTATTTGAATATCTAAAATATTAACAGAAAAGCGCCAAAACACATGTGACCTCAGGCACTGAACTGATTTCTCAGAGCCCCTGTTCTTCTGTGGCAGGATGCAGGTGGTTTAAGTGGTTAGTAGTAATCCAGATTTTGGGATTATTAAGCCCTCTGAAAGAAGGCTTGTTTTTTTCTGTGGGTATATATAAAGTTAATGGTTGTTCTGGATGATGGAAGAGGTACATATGGACCTAGAAGTGTAAAGCTTACGTGGAATGGAAGAGGGAATGGGGAAGTGGGGGAAAAAAAAAAAAAAAAAAAAGAGAAACAAATGCTTGAACAAACTACAAGTGCTGGTGTGGAATTAGTAGTTGTATCTTTGTGTAGGTTAAATTCCCCAGTACAAAATCTAGGGAAGGTGTGCTGCAGAAGTACTAGTGCTGCGTAGCAGAAGCAATTGAAGTTGCTTAAGTGAACAAAAAAGGGCTCTTCCTCTTGGGGCCGGAGAGATTACTGTATACCGCGTGGTACAAGGAATATTAAGAAATGAAAGAAAATAATCTGACTGGAAGAGTGGAGCAGTCAGGAAGTATGGTGTTCAACTGGAAGGAGAGATGTAGAGATACGGCTTTGCTTATGACTGAAGGAAGAGTCAAAAGGAAAATGCTCAGAGGTAGTTTTGCAGCCATCAGCCCTGTGAGCTGATGCAGCGTGCGTGTTTGGTGTGTTTCAAGCACAGCGTGATGGTAATGAATGTAGCATGTGCGATGTACTACATTCCATGCAGAAATTAAGCCTGAGGTCTGGGGTTTGTCCTGAAGACAGAGAGAGAAGCTGGTTCAGACTTTGTGACGGACCGAAAGCTGAGCTGGGATGTTCGTGTGGTGCTGAGAGAGGTGACCAAGCCCCTGGAAAGAGACCGAGTTCTGGTTAGCATCTGGCACGAGAGAGGCAGACTTCAAATTAACCTTTCAGAAGGGAACTGGGACTTGCCAGTGGAACTGGCTCATTGCTGAACGAGGCTCACTGGGGGTGTATGGGAATGTGACAAATATTCATAAAAATAGGGTGGTTGGAAGAACAGGGCAGTCTCAGGACCTCTTTGAAAGGGACAAGGTGGAATGAGATTTTTATGTTTCAGGTGATACAGAATATGGCTGACAAAACTCCATGAATCATATACCTGGAAAAGCTCTCTTAGCTCTGCTAGTTTTTATTATGATTAGGGATGCCTTTTATGGCTGGTTCTCTAGCTTTAATGGATCAAACCCAAATTCTGTGTTTTCACAGCTGGATTACTTAGAGAGAATTTCTACCCAAATCCAGTCTTTGGGGCTCAGATCCATCCTTAAATACACCTAGGTCAAAATTTTGGCGTATGCTGCAGTAACTTCTTCAATGGAAAGTAGAGTTTAGCTCCAAATATCACCTCACTACCCCTACAACTGCGGTTAGGAACCAATTATTTGTACTACTACTGTCTTGCAAAGCATTACAAAAAGTAGCACTGGAGTGCTTATCAGTATTAACTAAGCACTGGGAAAAACACCTGTAATTTCTGATAGTCTCTTTTCTTCATTGACCAGACCCATCAGGACCCCAAAATATGACTGTCTGTAGTATGACTCAGTTTTTTTAATATATCATGTGTCCAGCACACAGTGAAGCATCTGATTTGAAGGCTTGCTGATAACACAACTATGTAAAAATAGGAATATTGCAGTTTTCTTATTTTGGAATATTATTTGGAAGGCTGCGTGCCCAAAGGGGTGGGAATTATTTATGCATCTAACTTCACTTTCCCAGTTTTCCAGTTCAAGAGGGGGAAAGAAACTTGTAGGTGATGTTGTACACACTCCTCACTCAAAGGCAATATTTTTGCAGGTTTCCAAGTTCACTTGCGTTGCTGTTCCAGGGGTGGCTTGTTCCAAGGCATTCCCATTACCTTGCATGTCTCTGGCCTCGAGACCCTGGGGCAGAGGACTTCTTTTGCTTTCTTCCTCTGGACTGCAGGTATTGGCTGCAAAGATCCCTGTGTTCCCTGTGATTTTGCTTTTCCCAACAGCTCTGTATTTGCTTCAGTGCTTAGCATAGTGCTCTGAGCAGTGACAGAAGTAATCAGTAGCTAGCCAGCTTTCATAAAGCAAGGTATTTTTTTTTCCCTCTTTAGAAAAAAGCATCAAGGATAAAATGTGTTGTAAAACAACACAGTTTATACACCTCTAGCTTTTCAGACAGTTACTTTATGGAGATGTTGGTAGGAATAAAGCACTTCAGATCTTCCAGTGATGCCCATTCTTCTTGCACACTATCTTATATCAGTTATCAGGTGAAATATTAATGAATATTAAATCAGGGCAGTAGGTTTTATTATTTGTTTGTTATCCAGGCCTCTTTTATGAAGTCAGACAGGTATTCTACAATATCCAAAAAAGACAGAAACTTTGAAAAGCTGGCTACATGCCTTGCATTTGCACTGAGAACCTGCGTGAATGATTCCCCTATTGAATTTTCATTCCCGCAGAAAAAAAAACTTCTTATCTGACCCATTTGACCAGAAATATCATCCCTAGCAAACCCAGAGAGATGCACATAACTTGTATTACATCAATACAGCAATCTTTGAATGTTCCTTGTGTCCATTTGTCAGAGGAGACAGTTTAATGCGATAACTGGAACATTGAAGGTTAACGTCCAAATTTTTAGACTTCTCTTTTCAGAGGTGCAATTTGTACATGCAGATTTCACCTCAGCTTTGGTAGCTGCAGACAGATAAATGGAGGCAAAAAATGCAGATGATTAGTGACTGAATTTTTTGCAGCAAAACAGAGAGATATGAATTAGCCTCGGATTTGTGCTTCCATTCATTTGCAAAAATAAAAGGCTATTGGCATAGTAATTAAATTAATTATTTTGCCCGTTGGAAGAATGAAAGACTCCAGCAAACGAAGCCCTAAAAGTTTTGTTCTCGCGTGCCCTGTCCACAGTTCTTAGCAAGTTTCATAATGGATTTTATCAGCATTAGTGCTACCTGTCGTAACTACATAATTACAGCACCTAATTATATTATTACTTATTTACTCTAATTATGTAATTGGATGTAATTGGTGCAATTACGTAACTCCTCAGTCAGCTGAAAACTGCTCTAAAACCAGCCTATGTTTGTAAGAGTACAGGATACTGCCATGTGTTAGACCGTCTCCCTAAAGCAAGGCAATCTGTGGTGAGAAATTAAAGGTTCTGTTCTCCTGCCATTGCGGTCGGTGGGACCATGAGCCTTTTATAGCCTGGTAGTATCGTAAAAGTATCCCTTTATGTCTTGTTTCATCTGTAAATGTATCCCTCCTGAAAGGCAAATCCCTAATCTAAGCCTCTCTTCAGGCTATTCAGGATCCCAACGCCTCCACTGAAATCAAAAGGAAAATTCCCATCAACATTATAAGGACAAAGTAGAAGAGACAGGTTGAGCAGCACCAGCCTGAAATTCTGAACAGTGATTTTCTTATTCGGTTCTTTCAAAAGCACTTTGGTGTCACAGCAATGACCTGTCATTGCCAATGTGACAAACGATTTTAATTACTTCATTTTAAATATTTTGTAGGTGTCTGCTTCTTTTCATTATTTTTTTAAATTATTAAATAAAAGCAGTATTTACCAAATATTACGGCCATTTGCATGTCGTGAGGAAAAATGCATTCCCCACTTTGAAAAATCCTAGGTTTTTTGGGTTTTTTTAATCCTGAAGTTTGAAAATTAATCGGAATTTAGTGCTCCCGTGATGGTGCTGTTGTCTACTCTTCTTCCTACCTCCAGCCTCATGGTTTTGCCTTCTTTTTCTATTAGATACCCAGAAGTGGGTATTAAATTCAAAAGCAGGGCTGGGAATAATACCAAATGCACCGCTGAGAAGCCTCACAATAGCTGTCATTTCGCCCATGCTGTGTGCAGGGCAGCGCAAGCCCTTTTCCCTCAGCATCCTTCTCTCTCCCGCCTCGCTGCTCCGTGTTTTGCCATGCCCCCACCTTGGGAGCGGAGGTGTGATGTGAGCTGTGGCAGCGCGGAGCTGCTCCCCAGGTTCAGGTCTCAGCAGTGATGCTGTGAGGTCCTGGCCAGGGTCGCTCCAGGTAGCTGTGACCCCCCGCAGCGTAGCAGCAGGGACAGGGGACAAGCTCCCTCCTGGAGCCGGAGTTGCTTGCGTATAGTCCCTGGCACACCAATGTGTGGCCTGCAAAGGGATTTTTTTCGTTTTAGCCAACCTCAGCAGAAGTAGCTGACTGTCGAAACAGCAAAAGCGTGAGCCAAGCAGAGCCTGCGGAGCCCGACAGCTGTGGGTCGAGCGCCTGCCTGCCTGTCTGTCCTTCCACACCTTGGGGTGTGAGAGGTTGGCCCAGGGTTAGTTAGCAAACGCCAAGTCTGATGCCAAACCCTGGTGCGCACCCCCATCCTGATGTCCAACGTATATTCGGTGGCCATCCCCGAGCAAACCACGGGAACCCTGGCTCTGGAGGAGGCAGGTCCAAAGGAAATATGGACAGGCAAGGTGAAGGCAGTGAAAAAGTGCCGTCAGGGAAGGGGAAGAGCACACTGACAGCAGGCGGGCGAGGAGGAGCGGGGTTTGTGGAACAAGCTGTTCTTTATTGCTGTCGATTCTTGTCAAAGAATGTAATAATGTGTACTAAGAGGGCTGTTGACCTCAGCTCTTAAAATATAACTTCTTTGGAGAAGAAAAAAAGTTCTGACATCCAGGATTTTTCTATTCTGTTCTCTATCGTCTTTTTGAATGTTGGAGGCAAAAGATTTCCCTGGTAATTTTCATCTCATCTGTAAATATCCTTATTACATCCAAGGTTTGCTAAACACAGTACAGGTAGAGAGAATGACCTAAACCAGAGAAATGTCAATCCAGAGTAACGTGAGTGCTGCAGAAGGGACGCTTTGGTTGTCAGGAAGACGCTCTGAGTGTTTTTCACATGCACTCTGGTGATTCACCCTAGCCAATTTAAGAAGTTGCCTCCCCCAGATGTCCACCATACCCTTCTGTCGCAATTAACCACAACAATAGCAGAGGAGGGGAGGACAAGCGATGTGTTGGTTCGCTCTTGAGCTTCTGCAGTTCGCAGCCTAGAGTACTAATGTGAAAATTGATGGCCATTGAAGTCATGCCAGTCTGAGCTGCTCTGGTTGAGGAGAGGACCCACTGCTGATTCTGCTGCCCAGCGGGGAGAAAGGGCACAGAGCTGATAGGGGTGACCCCCTCAACTGCTACAGCTAAATCTGCTGGGGACGGTCAGCTGCGGTTCTTCAACTGGCTCACTATAAATGAAACTGTATTTTTAAGGCTTCTTCATGATCATAAATTCCAGTTCAACATGAAGTTTCTGATCTGGCAGTTCACAGACTCGAAAATGCTTACAGGACTTGTGCACAGAAATGCTCTGCTGGAGTGGGGCATGGAGTTTATAACTTTTGGGAAGCTAATAATGCTCGCATTGTTAGGACTGATTTATTTTACTTTTTAAAACTGGCCTTCCTCCAAAAACTAGCAGATGTTATCAAAGCACAACTCGCAAGGATGAGATGTATGTACATATCATTAAGCTATGCAACTTTTTCTTAATTACTTTTAAAAGACTGATATGATGCATGTCACATTATAAGTAATTACTTACCATGGCAGTAATACCAAGAGCACAAAAGCCGGCTGCTAAATAAGATCTGAGGTCTCTCTGACAGGCTAATTTCCTAGGAAATACAATGTCGGTTTTGTCTGCAGTTGGGTTTTCATAAAATAAGCAATTAAAGAAATATGCCTAAATAGATGATTTACTGCTCCCATTTTTTTTGTGTGCTTAAAATAGAAGAGCAAGTGAGAATGCAGCTCTCTGCATCCTTCCACACGGGCGCAGGCCCTGTGGGGAGTTCAGGGCTTTGGTTTAGGTGCACCAGGTTGCAGAGAAAGTCCTTTTTCTGCATCAAGGCCTGCCTCAAATTCACAGAGGATCTCGGAGCTATCGAGTGGTCATAGAGTCACTAAAATAGAGCTGGAATTGTGCTTTGCCGAGGTTCAGCCACTGCTTGGGTATATGAGGGGAGGTTCCCTCAAATACCTGAGTGTTATCCAGTTTTACATTTACAGAATATATTGAGTCGTCATTTTTCCTGCTGCTAGGTATTGAATGATTTTTCTATTGTTGCTTTTCCTGTTGTTCAGAAATAATGTTAAGTTCTGTAGGTATTCCATTGCTATTTTTGCTTCTCTGTATAATTTTGCTTCTACGTTATTATCTTACAGAAGTGCTGAACACCTCCCTCTCCACTTCATAAAACAAGCAATTACAGTAACGTGCCTAATTAGCTGATTTCCTGCTCATTTGTGTGTTGCTCAAAGCATGAAAAGTTAGCATCACGTGAGGACTTTGCATCTTTGCACAAAGCTCCTATTCTGCAAGAGAGCTGAGCGGCTTCTTTTCTACTTCAGGGGCCCTGCATCTTCCAGAAATAAGCTCTTTGGTCCGCCATAAATACTTTAGTTGGCCTGCTTGGCTAGGTGATGTGTGAGGTATGGGTAGATAAAGGCAAAGGTGGGTTTCACTTCGTACCTCATTGTAAAAGCTTGAGGGTTTAGTGGCTTTAAGTTTATATACGTTCTTTCCAGACAGGCAAAATTAATTATCCTGTTGCTGCTTGAACAACGAGCCGTGGATCTGATCCTGCCTCCTTAGAGATGATGCCATTAGCTGGAGCAGGAGGGAGATCGCTATCGAGGGCAGGTGCTGCAGCACAGGCAGATGTGCTGGGTGCAGCGAGGGTCTGCTGATAACCTTCTTCTCCCTAGCTGACTCGGTGCCCTTGTCCCTGCTGCCTCCATCATGCTCAGCCCCTCATGTTCTTGCTAACTCCCAAAGGGGCAGGTCCCAGTGCCAACACAGCCCTGTCTTTCCTCTTTCCTTTGAAATCGCTTCCGAATAAAAAGCTATGATGCAATTTCAAGTTACAGAGTGGAGCCTAACACTCTGCAAAAGTATGTTTGTTGAGATTTGGGGGTTCCCACCCCCACCCCCCCAAGGTCTGGAATCAGTGACTCGATACTACCCAGCACGAGGCTTTTGGGACCCTCTGATATTGTGGCTCGGTTGTAAGCTTAGCTTGATTTCCTCTGTGTTTGGAAGATTTGGCCACCTGTCTGTTGACCGGTATTCAAGCTTCAAAGACTAATTTTGCTATAAAGATGGGTTCTGCCTTGATAATACAGTGTAGTCACAGCCTCCTTGTCCTCCTTCCAACTTCAATTCATTCAATTTGCAAATTAAAATTAATGAGCCAAGTTGGGTTCCTGTTTGTTTGTTCGCTGCTGGCCTTAAAAACTCTAGACGGGGTCTGGACATGAGGCTGTGTTCCTTGAAACTTGCACATCCCCACGAACATGGAGTGGAGGTGTTCCAGCTGGAGCGCCCTCAAGCCGAGCAGTGCTGCTGGCAGGACACGGGCTGCGGTTCCCTGCTGGAATCCACTCCCGCCTTGACCTGCCAGAGACTAGAGCTGTTAACTTTCCAGGCAGCTTGCAAAAGCCATCTATTATCCCTTTGTTAAAGAAGCATGTGGCCTGAGATGGATCTGTGTGTGGGCAGACCTTTATTCTGTGATTTCAAGTGATGGAAAGGCTCCCGAGGGCACTGGATAGGCACCTACCGGTGCGCCTAAAATCCTGGCGGTGGCAGAGCCTCGGTTCTCCTGGGTCTGTCTGTGTATGGCTTTGCCTCGGGAAAACTGGACCTTAACTGGGGTCACAGATAGTGATAAGAAGTTCCACCCCAGAGGGACGATGTGATGATCAGATCCCAAAGCGTGTGAACTGAATTAATTGGATTTTGCATGATGGGAGAAACAACAGTCACAAAACACTTCAGTGCTGTTTGAGAATATTATTGCAACATTTGAAAACAATTACTGGTCTTTGTGTTCCAGCGCTACTAAGCTTCTGGCTTCTTGAATGGCAAAGAGACTCCAAAATTGTCCACAGCCAAGGCGGGTGACTGCAGATGCTGAGGAAAGGAAGGACTACGGGTTTGCCCAAAGACATAAAGGCAATTAGTAAAAGAACAGGGAGATGAGTTCGAGGTTGCTGCCTTACCAGGAATACCATTTAAAAGTAAATAAGCCTAACTTTGATTGGACTCGGAACCTAGTGGTGAGATTCTGCAAGAAGTAAAAAACAGGGAAAGGCTACAAAAAACATAGTTCTGCTGCTGCGTTCTCACAGTTCAGAGACAGCAAGATTTGGGGGAATTGGGTGCAAAATTAGTGTGAGCTTGTTTTACAAGGTGTTACAGGTATGATGGAGTTACTTGTTTTCTGTATCTGTCATGAGAAGAAAAATCCACTGGCCCATATTACTCTGCATGGATAAGTTTCTGAATTTGTGTAACTTTGGTCTCGTTGTGCCATTTATCTTTTGGGATCAGCTTTATGAGATTTGTGTCAGGTTGTCCTATTTGGTTGCAAGGCTAGTTCACGGAGTCTTCCCTCTTTTTGGTGTGGTGGATGTGTGTATGATAAAAAGCTAAGATTGCATCATCCTTAATAAAAGAGAAGATATATAGCCTAAAGAAATCAGATTAGTTGTAGAGAAAGAAATCAATCAGGTTGGCAAATTGTATCTGTGGGACAAAGTGCAAAATGTTTGTTTCATACAGTATTTATTGAACAAATTTGTTGAGAAGATGGTTAAAAATGCTCTACAGGAAAAAAAAGGCAACCATTTTGTTCAATTTAAATGACATTGATGTATTTTTTACATCATGAAATCTTGCAATATTACCAACAACAATCCCTGATAAAGTACTTTACACAATTGCCTCACAGGGCATTTTGAGATAAAAGTATATATCGGAGATTGTAAATTAGCTGCATCCAATTTATATATAATGGAACCCACTACAGCCATCCTACACAATTCAATAGATCAGGAATCACATTACACTTCTGTGAGTTTGGGGTAGTAGGAGCTTTAAAGAGTCTCCAAAACAAACGGGCAACTTTTAAAACCATATTTCATGAACCCTGTGTACTTTATACACATGTGATTAAAATGTTTTGTCTCTGTTGTTCATTTGGCTGGGTGCTGCTGAAGGAAAATTGTAACTCCAGGTTTGTGAAACCTATCATCTGCTTGTTCTCAAGAGAAAATGCGTTTTAATTGAACAGAGCAAACCATATTTAAATGCTGGGCTGAAGAAACAAAGAAAAAGAAGCAGCAGATTCGTACAGAGGATCCATTTCAATATTTTCCCTGCAGTGCGAGCAAGAGCGCTAAATGAAAATGTAGTATAGGCAGATAAAGGCTCACAAAGTACCGTGGTGGTTTTTTTCTTTTATTGATCTGTGCTTGTAGCCTCTGGAAACGGCACACAGTAGACACAAACCTGAACAAATAGACGTTTCACCTTCAGGGCCCGGTTTTGCTGGTTTCCACCTATTTTCCAAAGGGAATAAAAGTGCCCTGGGCTTCCCAGTAGGTAAGTGGCACCTCGTGGGATCAGCCTCTCAGCCGGCCACAGCCAGACCTGCCAAGGAGCCTCTGCTTGGCCATGGTGTCTGTGCAGGCAAGGGGCTGTGGTCGCCACGCAGGGGAAGGTACAAACCCCAGGAGCAAGCATTTGAGCAGAGCAAGCGATTCGAAAGCAGGTCGGTGGCGTTCGGGCCCGTAAGGCTGAAAGGTGGCCATTGCTCGGCGTTGTTCTGTCAAGAGACGCTGCAAAGAGAAACCTGGATCTTTCTCCTCTCCTCTTGACTGATACTCGAGCGTGGGCACTTATGCACACCTATGGTATATGCATGATCACATCGTTGCTTTAAAAAAAACCAACTCTGCATAGCCCGTTGGTGATAGGTAATAATTCTTACTAATTTTAAAAGGAAGTGTTGTGCTTTAAATTGTCCTTTTCTACCGCACCATGCGCAAAATACATCAGAGTCAAAATGGGCCCAAAGCAGGAACATTCAGATCAGGATTCAAAATGCCTCGACTCCAGCAGCATCCTGAACCAGAACAATCGCGCTGCAATCAGCGGAGCTCTGCCTGTGTAAAGCTGAGAACAAGGTCAAGTCCTGAGCCTCTGAAAAACGAGTCTCCAGCTGAGTCTTTGTATTTCCCAAAGATTCTGTTACACCAAATTGCAGCTAAAGCTAGGAAATGGACGGTACTTGCAAAATACAAGGTGACAGGACCAGAGAATTAAAGCTAAATGGGAAAAAAAAACCCCACCTGTAATTTTCAACAAGCAATGCACCTGAATCCTGTGCTACAAAAGATATGAAGTAGAGGTCATGATTTGGAGTTTAACCGTGGAGTTAGACCCTGATCCACTGGATCAAACCAGCACTTACCTTGACAAAAAACGGGTCAAAATTTGCAGTGTCCTTACCAGCGGAATGGGAAGTATGTCTGTAAGGGGTGGACAACATCTCTGTCCCCGGCAGTGGCATGATGCTGTAGGATATGTTTACATCGTGGTGGGATTAGTGCCGCTGGCTTTTGTCTGGAGTTTGGTGTCTGGAGTGCACTTGCTAGCGTGTTTTGCAAAAGAAAATCAATATTAAGAGAAGAATAGGAGAAGGGGGGCCTGAGCGTGCTAGCGCAAGCAGTTTGACAGGAACGGCGAGGGGCGGGAGAGGCGGCGTAATTCTGTTCACTTGAAACGCAGCCAGCGGGAAGCGGGAATATCGTCGCTGTTCATCTGGGCACGAGCCACTCTGGCTAACGAATAGGTGAATTTGCCGAAACGATGTCAGGGCAGCGCGGGAAGGAAGGGGGAGAAAGAAGTTAGAGCCGCAGGCGCTTTGGTTAGCGGTGCCGGGGCTGCAGGAGCAGCTCAGCCCCTCTCCTGCGGCGGGGGTGCCCTGCACGGTGCGGCACTAAGAGGGGCCGCGCTCGGCGCCGGGGGAGCCCAGCCTGCCCGTGGGATTTGACAGCAGCACCCCAGCAAAGGAGGAGGCTGAGAACCGCCAGGTGCCTCCGCGCCGAGGCTGCCATTGCATTGCGCTGTGCTCCTCCCCACCGAGGCGGCTGGAGCTGAACCAGAGCCTCCCATGCTGCCATTAAAAAGGTTTCTTTTTTTTTAAGGACATGTGCACTTAATGTCAGAATATTGAAACCATACCCACGTGAATAAAGTTACTAAGCCGGTGATTCATTGCTGTTTCAAATCTCTATCTAGCCACAGTAAATTTCTGCTCGGTAGTGACAGTCTGTGTCCACATGCAGCCTATGATTTACAGTTCTGTGTTTTGTATCAACAACATCTGTTTAACAAAAGAAAAAAAAATTAAGCCAAGAACATTTATTTTCTAATCTCTCTACCAGATGTTGTTTCGTTATGCACAAGATCCAGGGATTATATCAGAAATAATTTCATTATTGTAAATGAATAATCTGAAGTGTTTTTCCTAAAGCATGTCCCGTAACCACTAACAACATAAAAACATAGGAACGTGGAAAAAATAAGCTTGTGTTTTGCACGAATCTATAATTACATCTATTTTAAGGGCACAAATATTAAGCACCAAACCCCAGCCTCATATGGAAGTGTTGGGATTCTTCAAGATTTGCAGAGGAGAATATCAATTCTCAGGGTTATGACAGAGATAAGGTGGCAGAGAGCGATTGAAACAGCAGACGAAAGCAACAGCTGAGAAATGACCGTGCGCCGCGGGGAAGGGAAGGCAGGGGAAGCAAACGTGGCTCCAAGGGGACTCGTGCTGGGGTGGAATCCAGGCTCGGGCCCTCCAAGCACGCAAAAGTTGTGCCGGGCAACTCCCGGGCGTCCCCGGCCAGCTGCGCTCCGTGCACACCCGCGGGTCCCCCAGGGTCCCCAGGTGGAAGGTGCCATCCCAGCGCACTGGTGACGGGGCTGCCTAGCTCAGTCTCTGCTTTCCACCTTCTGGGGTGAAGTTGCTCGGGGCTGAAGTGGGCTCGCTCCCCGCCGCGCGCCGGCTGCACTCTCGCCGGCGCAGCCCAGGTTGGGGCTGTCCGGGCACGCTGCTGGCTCGTGTACTTAGCATTTGCATACGGTTTTGCCCACAACAACAGTGCAAGATCCTGGTTCAAACTTATGGTCTCGATTGTGAAAAATTATTTTCACGATCGTTCCCATCGCTTGGAGGTAAGTGCCAAAACACGCCCTTAGATGTGTTCAATAAGCAGAAAATTTAGGGGTGTTTGTTCTTGGAGAAGCAGGGTCCTTGACGGAGTTTCAAGCTGAGTATCAGAACTGCCACGTACAGCATCAGAGAAAAATCTTCACAATTTGAGGGTTGTTATTATCATTCCTCGCCATAATTTTTGCAGGGATATCACAAGTGGGAATGCTGATACTGAAACGCTGAGACATTTGTAACTGCCTGGCCTGGAGATCAGTCTTGAAGAACTCGCAATTATTCAGAATTACGGTGATAGATTCTGGTGCAGCCCTCAGAAACATTCAACCAATTAAAATGAAAGTAAATGCATCAAGGACGCTGCTAAAGCAGACGGTGGGTCTGTGTTATGGTTCCAACCTTCTTTCAAGGGGGGGGAAACAGATTTCTATATTTTTCCATGAGCTGTGGAAGCTGTGGCGTATATCAATCCAGTATAGACCCAGCCAGACCTATGAGTTTTCTTGTTGCATAAAGATTTATCTGTAATTGCCAAGGTTTATTTTTCTTTTCCTTGAATTACTGTTATGGATGGATATAGATACATAACAATTCCTAATTTCCCTCCCTATATTCTTGTACAGCACAGATTGCTTATCAAATACATTCTTAACACTAAAGTGTCAAACAGGATTTGCAGAAAGCCATTTGGGTTTGTAGTTTAGGATGAACGTTTATCAAATTGTGGATTAGCTGAATCATGTACTGAACCAAATTATTATTGTCTGTGATTAAATCACAAAGTGGTTATTGCCCTGTGTCATCTAAAGCACAAGATAGTTTAAATCTTTAAAATCCCTTTTTAAGGTGGCTATAGGAGCTACTTAACTACAGACTTTTAGGACCAGACTCTGTCCGTAGGAGGAAAAATAATAGCTTTCAAAAGGTCGTCTGGGCTGATCACTCGCTGCTTATACGGGTGACAGATCTGGGAAGGGGATGGATGGAGTTATTTACGTTTCAGACATACTGAGTAATTTCTCAGTAAATAGATCCCTTTGTACCCAGCGCTGAATATTTATTCAAGGTGCTGGCTGAAAAAAAAGTTCGTTCCTGTGCCCGAAAGGACACGAGCTGCCCGCCGAAGCGCAGCAGCACCGACGGTTTGTTCGCTGTGGTGCTGAGGCACGGGTCTTGGGGCGCAACAGCGTCGCCAGGGGGGTGACCGGCGGTGGCTCCCCTCAACACCGGTGCAGCAGGGTTTGACCACCCCGATGGGCACTTGAGAGGCAACGGTCTACTCTAGAACTGTAGGAGGCTTTTGGCCGGGCTGCCACGGCGGGTGCTGCTCGTTGCACCCCAATGATGGCACGATGCAGGCTGGGAGAGCACGAAGCGCCCGGCTCACCGCACCAAGGCGCCGGTAGCAAACCTTCGTGGCAAGGTGCCTGCTCCTCTTCCGCACCCTTCAGCGGCTGTCCAGCTGAGCGGCTCAGGGGGCTGTAAGCATACTTGTTTTCTCAGCCTCGTTTATTAGGGTAAAAACCCTCCTGACGGCCTTCTCGCTTGCCTCACTGAGGCACCAAGAGCGGTGAGCAAGGGCACGTGGAGGCCCGGCTCCTCCTCTGATGCATGCAGCTGGGGAGGTCACAACCCAGGACGGGACACGAACTTTTTTTATCGCCGCTTTTTTTTTTGGATAGATAGGAGGGAGGTCCTGAAATGGCTTGTTTTCATGTTGCAACGAGGGGTCATGGGGTGGAAAGGGCTGAGAGTCACCGCATTAGGGTCTGCTGGAGAAATGAAGGTCTGGTACAGCTGACGGGTGCCATAGCACCCTGAGCCCCCGGCAGTGGCACCGGCAGCAAGGATGCATGAGCCTGCCTTCGCTCCTCTACTTCACCCTCTCGTCCTAACTCTTCGACCTATTTTCTGTCACTGTCATCTAGTAATCTATTTTTTAAAGGCTCGGCCCGGTCTTTCCTGCTGCTTGCAGCTGATCCGTCTCGCTGCTAGCCTGTGAAACCAGCACCTCCTAAAGAAATGTCCCTCTGCCAATTACTCCGGAGGCATGGATTCAGCTCAGCGTGAGGGCTTGATTGAAGCCAGTTGGCTGTGCCAACAGGACAGGGATGGCTCGAGAGAGAGAGGCTTTTTACAAAGTATAGAAACTCTTAAACAAATTTCTTCAGTCTTTTCTCTGTCCGTCCTCGACTGAAGCTAGCAAAGTCAGAAAAATGGCAGTGTTTTACCGAAGGGAGGACTTAGCCCGTAGCTCTGTCCTCCCCCTGGAAAGCCCACAGAAGGGAAGGAGAAAGTTGCCTGGAAAACTCCAGGAGGCAAACACAAACTTTTGCTCTGAGCATGCCTCTCCGAGAAAAGAAGGGTTTGAGTTTTCTCAGAAAACACGAGTAGCAAATCCTCTGAGCCCTGTGATTTCTCAGGCGTGTGCCCTCGCCGTCAGCACCTGGCAGCCCCCTGTGCCCAGTGTACCCAGAACACCTGCGGAGAGGTGTTCACCCCCGGGTGAGCTGTGATTCCTG
>NW_009258671.1:5506970-5508382 GCF_000687185.1 Egretta garzetta | reverse complement strand
ACAGCTGCTCTCCTGTGCAAGACCCAAATGACAGGGACAACATACTGCCTTCAGTCCCGGTTGTTTAGAAAGAAGGTTTCTGTACATTTTAACAATTTGTCCTGCGTCCAGGAGGCTACTTCGTTTTTAAGCATCCCATCCGCACGCCTCACCAGGTGACTCAATGACCGCAGCAGGTCATTTCTGCTCGAGCTATGTCACCTCACGCTAACCTGGCGGCTGTTGGCAGAGCCCTGTGACAGCCGAGGGTTGCCCTGTTCCCCGCCGCAGCCTTCCTCCCTCATCCACATTGCCGCTCGCTTCCAGGCTAGGCTCAAAATGTCTGGGGGAGCTCTATCCTGGGCAGAACGGTCGCGTTTCTAAGAGTAATAGCTGTGGCGTGACGGGTAACACCCTGCAAAATCCCATCCCCACAGCAGTCAAACAAGGGGAAGCAGGAGCATACCTGCAGCGTGTAGGAGGCATGTTACAGCTCTAACATGTGGTAGTTGGTCAAGGTGAACCCTGGACCAAGCCCATAACCATTTAAGTCCCCGAACAAATGTTTGGGGTTGTACAAACATGTTAACTACCTCCAGTTAGTTGGCAAGCAATTACTTTGCCGTAAAAATAGCTTTCTCATAGCTGAGCAGTCACAGAGTGCCTGTCCCCCCGTGAACACTTACAGATCGCTAAAATTTTCAGCAGAGGAGCCTTGTCCAATTTGCCTTCTGGATCCTGGTAGGTTTGTGATCAAAAGTTTTTTGTCCCCAGCAGCAATTGCTGTTTGTTTGCGATATAGACTCAGCAAACAGGGCTGCGCGCCAGAGCTAATTTTCGTGCTGCCCTTTAATAATGTTCTGCAGTTCATAATGCAATGAAAAAATAATATTGACCAGCAAAAGCATGCAGTTCAGCAAGGGAATATACCCACTGCGTGTACTGTAATAGCACTACCGGTGAAAGCTAGGTAAGTATTTTTAGCTTAAAGACAGGTTGGCGGGCTAGAATGTATTTCCTACTGGCCTGCTGAATTTTGGGTCTTTCTGATGTTGTGCATGACAAAGACACACAGCCAGACTGGATTTCATTCAATGTATATGCAGCTGAGAACCAAGAAGTGAAGTCCTGCCCACACCCAACGCAGCACTTGGGACTACCAAGTGAGAGACCTGGTGACCTGTTGCCTCTCTGCTGCTAGGAAAAGCTGTAGAAGTCAGGAGCATCTTTTCATGAGCTCTCCAGTCCATGCAGATGCATCAGCTTCACTTAGGGATCAAGTCCTTGCTTGATCCTTCACAACATTTTGGCAAAAAAAAGCCCAGGTTTTCTTGGTCTGTAAGTAAACCAGAACTGGGTCTCTTCCTTGGGAGAGATTATCACAGCGTTGCTGGAAAAGCAAAGCTGGGCACACGCGAATGAGCGGAGTCTGT
>NW_009258671.1:5505992-5506903 GCF_000687185.1 Egretta garzetta | reverse complement strand
CCATGGGAACCACAGCCCCGTGTGGCGTTACAGGTGAAGTGCTGTGTGCTCTGTCCCTGTCTTCACCTGCTCCTGCTCATCCCTCTTCCCAGAAAGTGTAATGTGCCGAGGAGGAGGAGGGAAGCAGGTGTCACTGGGAGCCTCGAGAGAGGCAAGCCCACTGAGCCTCACATCTGGCATCCGCACAGATCCGTGTGGTGTTCCTCTGGATGCTGCAGTGACGTGGAGGGTCAGTCCACAAAAATCTTTCCAAGGCGGTGGGCGGTCTCTGCCTTGCGTCCTGGAGGAGCGAGGGAGTGGCAGATGGAAAACAAAACGAGCAAAGCGCATTTCACAATCCTGGCAGCAGCGCTCTGCAAGCACAAGAACCACAGTGATGGAGTCTGAGATTGCTCCCCTTCTGCAGCCTGGCTTTAGAAACTTTGGCGTTATGGTGAACCTTGCCAAGAAGGGCTCCTAGCCCCTCAGCCGGCTCCTGCAGCCCTGCGGCCTTACGTTTGGTATCTTCAGGGGCTTCAAGCAAGAGAAGCTGTAATGGGTGCAGATCCTAGAGCTTTCCAGGAATCATTCAGATACAAGTGCAGCTCTGTTCACTGTAGCTCCTTTGAATTCACTTTCTGTGCCTGTAGTGGCAGACAGATTTGCTGGCAAGGCTCCTAGCCCCTCAGCCGGCTCCTGCAGCCCTGCGGCCTTACGTTTGGTATCTTCAGGGGCTTCAAGCAAGAGAAGCTGTAATGGGTGCAGATCCTAGAGCTTTCCAGGAATCATTCAGATACAAGTGCAGCTCTGTTCACTGTAGCTCCTTTGAATTCACTTTCTGTGCCTGTAGTGGCAGACAGATTTGCTGGCAAACATTTTGAAAAAAAAAAAAAAAAAAAAAAAAAAGAATTTAACAAAAAAAGCACGTGACC
>NW_009258671.1:5483662-5505721 GCF_000687185.1 Egretta garzetta | reverse complement strand
AAAAAAAAAAAAAAAAAAAAAAGGCATTGATCCAGAAAGGCACTGTGCACAAACTAAGCTTAGTATAAATGAGTGCACCTGTGCTTAACGCTCGGCACGTGATGAATGCTCTGCTAGATCCTAGCCAAAATAAATTTAAAATAAATATCGGAGCGTACTCGTAGAAAATGAATGCTGGTCTTGTAAGCAGAAACCCATGCAGCAGAAAAAGGAGCCTACCGCTCCGTGTGTCCGCTGGGGATATCCAGCAGGGAAGGGAGGGTCACGTGCGCTCCTTTCGAACTCACCAGCAGAGCTGGTGAAAACAGGTTTTGATTTGAATGAGTTATGACCCATTGAAAATGGCATCATGTGTAACCACAGTAAATTGTCATAATGAGATCACGAGGCTCAAAAAAGTGGGCAGCGAGGAAGGAGGCCTCATTCCACCAGCGCACGCAGCTGGCTGAGCCCTGGGCTGCAAAATGCAACAGAGGGGCACGGTCTTATTCCCTGAACATCTTGTCCTTTTAGCAACAGGACCGGAGGTTGCGCAGCCGCACAGAAACTCAGTAGAAGTTTTGAGTTAAAAAGAAGAAGAGAAGCCAAAATTCTTACGCCTTTGCATTTAGTCTTACCCAGGGTAACAGAGGGGACTGGGCTAACGCAAATAGTGGAAAAACATGAATACTGTAAGTGCTGCCATGCTTACTGAGGATTTGCTTGGTTGTTTCTAAACCATGTTGCTGTAGGAGGGGAGGGGTTGGCGATCAGGGCAGAGCACCACGTAGTTGAAAGCAACTCTCTCTGGAAACACAATAAAGCTGTATCCGCTCGGCGCGTCCCCAGGCTCACAGCTCTGCCAGGCCAGCCTGAGTGGAACCCGCTCGCATGCAGCTGCCCTGGGCTGCCCAGCTGCAAATACTGCACTGTCAGCGGTGGCTTTTGTATTTTCACGGTCAGGCAAAGTCTGGGGCTGCAGCAAGTGCAATGTACTTAAAACTTTACCAAGTACCAAGCCCAGACAACGTAAGTAGCACAGCTCTTGCCTGCCAGGCGTCTTGTATGTGGACTTCTGGAGAGAACTCCTTTCCTTTCCTCCTCTCCTCCTGTCTCTCCTCTTTTCCTCCTTTTCTTTTCCATACAGTGCTATTTGTGTGGGGCCATTCACAGCGCAGGAGCCTGGAAGAAACACACTCCAGATCGTTCTGTTTCTCTGCTAAAGTTATCGAGTGCACGTGTCCGCAGAGGCCCATTGCAAAACACCAGGCATATGATCTAACCACATCCTCCCACGCCCCCCAAGGTGGAGGGCAGAGGTGCACTGATGTAACGCATCGCCAGCTATGGGACCTGTTGCCCTTGTCTTATGCCTTAAGGCAAATCAGGTTGCTTGCCACATGGTTGCCACTACTGGGCTTGTACCCTCCAGTCTTCTCGGTCTGGTACGCTTTGCACACAAATATCTGTGCCCTCGAGCCATGGAGGAGATTCAGGCTCATACCGATACACAGCACCTTCCTGACTCGTAGCATCTATTTACAGTATTTTTATCATGATTAAACTCATAGCCGGGGTCTATGAATAGAGAAACACCCAATTCAGTGCTGTTCCATGCAATGCTTGGTCCTTAGCGGGTTAGCCCTTGGCCACGGGGTTGTGCTTGCGTTTGCCTAAGGTGTACAATCGGAGTAGCAGGCTGAAGCCTAAGCCATTCCCAGGACCCCAAATCTTCTGTTGTGGGCAGCTGAATTCAGTCCAAAGTCCTTCTGCTCTTGCAGTAGGCACGCTCCAGGCCAGTCTGGAGAGGACTAAGGCTTGTCTTGTTTTCCAGTGTTGGCTCGCTGACATTGATGCAGGGATAGCCGAAAAAGGTGGAGGCCAGCCAAGCTGAAGAGACAGTGGGGAAATGTGTCCCTGCATACACTTAAGAGCAAAGCCCGGGGAGCACTCGGGCTTTCTGGGTGCCGGTGTACCAGAGAAGCCTCCCCAGAGCTGACCCGGCGGGCGCTTCTGCGTGCCAGAGTCGCGGATGCACGTGCCGGCACGGCCCACGCTGTAATACAGGTGCAACTGTGGGGAACCAAGATTTTGCAGTTGGTGCCTTCTTTGTATCTTAAGGAGAACTAAGAATAAAAATGCTTGTGTAAAATACTTTCTGAATTTACTGCTTCGTAAGCTCTCTTGCTGTGTGTCATCCATGGGGTAGAAGTCCTTCTGAGTTTTTGTTTCTCTAATCTCAGCGTAGTAGCACTGCATCAATCCCTCCTAACATTGCTGATTTTTCTAATACCCACGTAGGAGAAGAATTTGGACTGGTTCCCTCGGATGAGAGCCATGTCCCTGGTTAGCAATGAAGGCGACAGCGAGCAAAACGAAATCAGGAACCTGCAAGAGAGGCTGGAGTCCACCATGAGCCTCGTGAAACAGCTCTCCAGCCAGCTTGCTGAGCTCAAGGAACAGGTAAGCGTCCTGCAGTGGGTAACAGCCTGAGCGCCTGTGGGTGAACGCGCTGCCTTTCAGCAGGTCACAGTCAGGACAGTGTTACCAAAGAGACTTTTTGTCTTCGAAAGGTTTTATCTTTCCCTCCAGTAAGCTTTCTGAGTAGATACTCTGATACGGGTTTGGAATGAAATTGTACCCTGTTAGCAACAGCGGAGAACAGGTAAGGAGAAGAGCCGAGGGGGAATTAGTTATGAAATCCTCCCAGTGAGTTGCGAGGACAGAGGGAAAACGGCAGAAGCGATGACGGGCTTTGCATATGCAGGTACTGCATAACCTGGCAATAAAAGAAGGTGTAGCGTCAGAAACAGCTGCGTACTGATGGGAATCGGCAGAAAAGCCTTCTGAATCCGACACTTGGATTCCGCCCCCCCCCGCCCAAGAATACCAGCAGGGCTGTTGCGAAAACAAATTCGCCGAGCCTGTTGCTTTGCTGGTGTCACCCTTGTCTTGGTGCTCCTCCCGCGGCTCCCCCTTCCCCGCTGTGCGGAGCACAAGCTGCTGGCCTCCCGTAAAGCCCTGCTCCTGCCTAAACCGCCTCAATGTGTTTTCTCTCACTTCGGGATCAGAGGGCCAGCTGAAGATGCTGGTCACCTCTGGTTTGCTCATTACAGTTTCAGAAAAGCATCTTTGTGTTTTTCTTTGTGGGAAGCATTTCAGCGGCATCAGCAGAGTTATGTGATTATCCCCTTCGAATCCCTCCTTGGAACTCTTTTTCCCTTCTGAAAAACTCGACAAAGGTTTAGGCTGGATGTGCCGAGACCCTTGCTTATTGTGCTTACCCATACTGTTCTGGTGGGGTTTTTTTATCCCCCTCTGGCTGAATCTGTTCTCCCCTAGCTTAAAATTAAACTCTCTGGGGCTGGGACCCTCTTTTAATTCTGTGATTGTACAGCACCAAGTGCAAATGGTGACCCTCCGCAGGGCTACACAACGCAATAGCAGTGCAAATAATACACTGTGAGAGCTGCCGCTGGATAAGAATAATGTAGCGATGAGAATAAAATGTCCATACTTTGCAGGAAACAGATCTCCCACTTCAAAGGCATCTCTTACTTGTAATTTTCAATGCTGAAGAAAAGAATTCCACTCCCTGTTGTTTTGCTTATATGTATCTTGCTCTCTGACTGCAAAATAATAGTAAAAAGGAAAAAAAAAAATGAAAAAAAAATTCTCAACTCGTCTCTCTCTGCCTTTCCACCTTAGATGACAGAACAAAGGAAGAATAAGCAGAGGCTGGGCTTTCTTGGATCAAACACACCCCATGTGAATCATCACATGCCACCACCCTGATACCACGGGGAGAAGCCGTGACTAGCCTTTCATCAGTATTCCTGCTTTATTATAGAATAAAAAGCTGAGATTGAGAGGAGTGAACAGTGCCTATTGTTACAAAGTTAAAAACAACCAAGTGCCAAGATGTTAAGTGGTTTAGCTCTGGGAACAATTTGTAGCTGTTTTTCATGGTTGAAAGGGACCACAACCTAGAATGGGAGAGATAGAAAGGAGCTGGTTTGTATTCATTCGCGGGGCCCGACTCAGCTGCCTTTGCGCTCTGCAACTCGATGGCTTCGGCGGTAGCTGCCCTGTGCGATGGAGGTCGGGGCAGCGTTTGGCCGCATCCCGAGAGCTGCCCTTGCCCTTCTCCCTGAAGCGCCGGAATAACCCAGATGAGCAGAAGAAGGAGAAATGTTTGTTAACGCATATACGATAGCCTGGTTCGGAATCGCTAGAAGTCGTTTCTGGCTTATTTGCCAAATAGCAACATTAGTCATGTTTGCTTGGCGTTTACTATGCTTCAAGTAACTTCTACTTGGAGGGAAAGGGGAGAAACCTCAAAAGACTGAAAAAACAAAAAAAAAAAATAAGAAAAAAATAGAAAAAGAGTTGCAAAGAGAAACATTAACGCTTTTGAATTTTAGCTGTCACCATGCAATTTCTTATTTATAACATGGAGCACAATGGATCTACAGCTGTGGGAATGTTATGCACATAACACTGACAACATAACTGGAAGTGATTTCTTTCTCCTGGCTTCAGATGTTCTCGATTAATGTGGCTGTGAGATTTCACACACTGAGGAGTTAAACTGTGTTTTAAATTCAAGTTCCAATGGAGAATACAGGAAAAAAAAAAATTATACCTGTAGTTTGAAGCATGTATGGGATTTTATGGTTTTTTTACAAAGCTTAGAAATGTCTTTCTGTACGGAGCTGTAATGGTTTCATTACCTTCCATAAACTCATCTTCAGCGCTAGTTGACTTGAGGAAGCACCATATTTTGCCAGCTTTCTTCTGAGCTAAAGCTCATGGGCTTCGCCCGCCTTTGCCCACCCTTCCTCTTTCAGGGGCTTGCAGGAGTGGTCTCTCCCCACAGGCCTGGCTGGTGGGGATGTGGGCAATGCCAGAGGAGCTCCTTCCAGCTCTAGGCTCTACATAAGGTGGCAGCATTTCTTGGGGTGGCTTTAAAAGAAAAGTTACACCGTTTCCACAGAGTCCAGGAGGTCTCTTCTCTCTTTTAGGAGAAGCTTTTGGGGGCACAGATGGGAGTTGTGGTCACAGGTCACTCATTTTCAGGGGAGTTTGTGTACCTGATTGTCCTTGGTGCATCTGAAGATGCACCTCCATTATGTGGAGTCCCTTTTCAAACCAAAATATTTTTGCAACAATTTTCCCCCTGTAACATTTCCATTTTGTTATAAAAGCCATTTTCATCAAAGGTGAAAACATATTGTTGGCTCTACTATTTCTAGTTTCTCTCTGAAGAAATGCTGTCGTCTTATTTAAGGCACGATGCAAACCAACAGGTCTAGAGTAAAAGGAAGGAAGGGGCATTTCCCTCTCTTTGTTCCAAATTCCAATCTGTTCTTGGAAGCCATCTCTTTTTTTGTGCCGGTGAGATGGCCAAGATAAAAATAATATACTTTAGGGTCTGATTCTTTGTCCATTAAAACATTTGCCATTGGCTTCATTTGTGTCCTTCAAAAACACTGTGTGGAAAGCAGGGATTTGTGTATTTTATGGAAAGAAAATCTTTTTTCTGTTGACTTTCCTTTAGTCCATAGATCATCCTGGTTGTGAGAGGTGATGGCCATTTCCAAGTTTAGGGTCTATTTTTCCTCTAAGAAATTCTCTCGAATCTCTGCCTCCATGTGCTAAGGTGAAGAGCAAGTGGTGGTTATGAGAAACGGCGCGAGGCCGATGAAAGCGAGTGGTGGGAGACTAAATTTTCACAACCTCGCTGCAGCCAGATGTTAGCTGCTTCCCAGGCAGAGGGTGTGTGTAGAGGCAACGGGAGCTGGGTTGAGATCGTCAATAACTGTGTGTTTGCTTCCAAGGCTGGAGTTACCTTTGGAGAGTTGGTCTTTGGAGAGCAGAGCTGTGGCATGGGGAGCTGATGGTAGGAAAGCTGCTAGGTCAAAGCAGAATACAGAAGAGTGGTTGTCTTCAATGAATGACCGAGATATTTTAGGAATATAACTTGGAACGTGCCTTTCCTTCACGGTTGCTGTGTATGAGGTCTTGATGCTACTGCTCCAGCATCTCTGTGGTGGTGGAAACCCCTTCTGTCAGCCTTGCCTGTCAATGAGGACAGGGCTTCAGGTACCAATTGGCGTTCAGCTCTGAGAGGCTTTGCAGTGAATTGATTCTGGGAGTTTGCATCAGCCACGCGCCGTGCAGTAACCAGCCACCAGTGTAACGTAAAGCCAGATTTGCCTTTCTGACTTGACCTATTGTACATCGTGAAGCCAAAGGAGTTGCACGCAAATGTAAAGCCAGTGGTAAGTTGGTAGAGACTCAGACCCTGCAGCTGTATTAATTCAAATTGGTTTATGCAGCTCCTCAGATCTAGTCACAGCTTCTGTTTCAACAGCAGTTTCCTCTTCCTCACACACATGCTTATTAGAGGCATAAAGCACAGTTTAATGGAACAAAGATGAATTAAACGATCACTATTTATTGGGGGTGGGCGGTTGGCTAATACTGGAAGTGATTGGCATTTTTCTTGTTTACACTCGGAAAAAGCAAATGAACCACTGCACATCAAGAGGAGGTTTCTGTTGTCGGAGCTGGAAGAACTTGAGGCTCGATGCGGTTGTGCCCTGAGCTCAGGCCTGCAGTTGCGTGCTGCTGGTGCTCTCTCTGTCTCGCACCCCAAATGATGTCCCCAAGGCTCAAGAGCCCCAATACTGCTCTTCGGTGTCAAAAACTAAGAGCTAGCGGATGCCGATTTGCCTTTGTCACGGTGCCTTTCTGCTGTTGATAGCTTCCGAGAGAGACCTCCATAATCAATAACAGTAGGTGATGCTACTTGCACAGACTGTAAATACGTTTCACTGAGCTGATTCTGCCGAAGCTTAGGCCCTGCCCTGCAGCTTTCATACGTGTGAGCAATCTCTACGCTCGCACATGGCAACTCCTTATGTGAATAATAGTTGCAGGGCCAGAGCCCAAGCCTTAAAGGCTGTGAAATAGCCCCATCAATGAGTGTATAACAAAAAAAAAAAAAAATCATTGTTTTATACATATATTTATATGTGTATCTTTGTTTAATGCAGCTGGGGTATCCTTTCCTTAGGCAAGCATCATTTACCTTGCCTATTTATATGAAATGATTGCAAAGAAGTTAAAACATCTAAGAGCTTTTAATGCCTTAGGGGGATTTATAATTGTAAGCTCCTTGACAGTTAAAATCTACTTAAGAAAATATGTCCATTGCTGCTGAATGTAACTTTTAATAAAGTGTGTCATTTTATATACATCTGTCTCACTTATTCTTGGTGCTGGAGGTGCGGGGAAATGCGTTTTGCTGAACTGAAGGCTGCTGGGAAATCCATGGGTGACGAGGCTGTGGGTAGGCATCCGTTTCTTCTAAGTGGCAAAGCAGGCGGCATCGGTACAGTCCTGAATGGATGGAGGCTGAATCCAGCAGTGAAAGTGAGGATCTATTTTATTTCAGGCACAAATGGTGCCGTTGAGGAGAATGAGTCGGATTGCTGCCTTTCCTGAAGATTGGGTGGCACTTCGGTGTATAATTTGCTCACATGCTTTTTGTTTGGCCCGTAGCTGGCAGGCCAGGGGCAGCCCTGGTTGAAGGTGGGCAGATGCAGGGATCCTGATGGACATGAGCATCGCTGGTGGAGAGGAACAGGCTCCGGCCGAACGGCCTCAGGGTTTTCTGCTGGTGCCTAAGGCACATTGGCTCTCGCTGTCTCCTTGGGGCCGACGTGAGGAGTTGGCGACTTACTGCAAGGCTTTGAGTGTCCTGAGCATCACATGTGGCAGTCAGCAGGAGCGAGGTGACATCCCATCCTCACGTCCCTCAGGGGAGCAGCGGGGCAGGCCCGCCAGGACATCACCAGCCAACGGCCTTTCAGGACAGAATTGCTGGTGGTGCTTAGGAGCCTCTTGCTGTCCCATCATGCGTTCCCAGTGCCAGTCTAAGACCTTAATTTTGGGAATCCAGCCCTCAAATGATACCGATGCAGAGGCTACAGGCTTGAAGGCTTGATGTGCCTTCTCTTACTAGGGTGGGGGCTTTTGTGTGTGTGAGGGTTTTGGTGCCCTTTTTTTTTTTTCCTTTTTGTTTTTTCATGTAGCTTCTTCAAGTAGCACGTTGAGAGAGACGCCGGGGGTTTCCCCCTCTCTTCTAGGTGAAAGGATTGAGGAAGACAAACAGCCGACAGCCACTGTCTCTCTTGAGACACCTCGGGATGAGGAAATCTGTGGTCTTGTGAAAAAAAGAAAGCACCCTACAAACGTGTGACAGGAGAACTACAACATATTAAGTGCTTCCCCCCCCAGCTGTGTTTGTTACAGAAAGTCAATATTTATGAGGAAAAGAATGAGGCCTCCTCTTTGTGTAGAAAAAGACTGCTAATGAATTAATAAGAAAAATCCCATTAAACAGAGCAAGCTGTTGTTTCTGTGCACTTGTTATACCAACCTGCTGAGTTCCTGAGTAGAATGAACTTGATTTTATATTCATGGTATAACTTAAAAGTTAAATAGGAACGGGCTTGTTTGCTACTAGGTTTCTTAGATCGTTCTGCAAAAAGTATGTCCTAAGAGAAAATGGGTTTTCATGAGTTGAAAGTTTACTTTTCAACCTCAGATTACAGTCACATTTAAAAAAAAAATAACGCCCCCCCCCCAAATCAGAACTAAGCTGCTAAGCCCAAATGGGAGCATTTTCACATGCTGAAAACCTAATGCCGAGGCTTGTATTTTTTTAAATGTTTTCCCCAAAGGTACATTTTAATTCAGAAGGTGTTTCAGGGAGCTAACATCTCCCTCAACATCAGCCGCGCCAACCTCAGTGGGCTCACGTCGATGTGGCCTACGAGCAAATTCGGGTCCTCTGTTTCCACAGACAAAAGCATCTGCAGGCGAGGATGTTTTCTTTGGAAGGAGCCTTCTTGTTTTCTGGGGAGGGCTGCCAAGTTTATTTTTAAGTGGAGAAAACTGAGATTTAAGGCTGCTAACCTCTCTGCTGTCCCGGGATGCCCGCAGGAGCAGCGTGGCTCCTGTTTGCAGGCAGCTGTACTGAATGTCCCTATTTGCACAAGAATCATCCCAAACGACTCAGAAGGAACTCCAGCTCCAGGGATTTTTTAAATGTGGAGCAGTGTGTTGCTATCATCCGTTCACACTTGCCCGCTCTATTTATATGCCGTACTTTTTTAGTCTGAAGCAGGAAGCTGCGAGGCACAAGACAAATAGTCTTTAGAACTTTGCTGTTTCAACGTGTTTCTCTTGCTGCAAAGAGCCAACAGTTACCCTTTTATTTTTTGTACAGTAGGTTTCTTACTCCATGACCTCCACCTCTCACCGTGTCTCTGCCTTCGTCCACTGCCGCTCAGGTAAGGTGAGACCTGGGCATGTCCAGAACCAGGGACCATTACCTGAGAAGCCAAACCAATAAGCTAAATCTGTAGGAGCATGGTCGAACTGGCAGTGTCCTGTCCTTATGACTTTAATAACTGTTTAAATCTGTCGTAGATCATGTTGTCAACTAACGCCCTCGGTATCTGACTTGGTACGAGCCGGAGTTTTCTTAACAGCCCTTCTTGTGGTAAATTATTGCACAATCTCCCACCCCTTGGCTGGAGTTTGAAGCCATCTATAGCCTGTTAAACAAACTGTGGAGATGGCAAAGTTGATATAGGAAGAAATGAACTGCTTCTGTTCCAAATTTTAACCTAATCTGCTGGAAGAAAAGCGTGCCCCAGCGGTGGGAGCCAGCTGAGATCCATTGCCTGAGCTGGGCCATGCCCCAGCCCTGCCATAGCTTGTGGCAGAGGAGGGCACCGTCGCAGCCGGGCTGTTGCCTTGGGAAGCGGGGAGCAGGGATGCTGCTGCGGTGGGAAGCAGGGAGCAGGGATGCTGCTGCGGCTGGCAGCGGGGGGCCGACCAACGGCCTGGGGCCGGGGCAGGGCACCGTCGCAGCCGGGCTGTTGCCTTGGGAAGCGGGGAGCAGGGATGCTGCTGCGGTGGGAAGCAGGGAGCAGGGATGCTGCTGCGGCTGGCAGCGGCGAGCAGCCACACGGCCTTGGCCGGGGCAACGCTCACACCCATCTGCATGGCCGTGGGGTCAACTGAGGCATTGCTTTACGTGGGCCCTGTCACCCCAGCCCAACCCCCATTCAAAACCCCTGCAATTTCATCCAGATGGCGAGAGTGGTGTGGGGATCCAGTTACAGCCCCAAGGTTCCAAATCCCTTTATAAAATATTCCCTTCTGGCCCCCCAAGTCTGCAACATGCTCTGTAGGCTTTGGTCCCAATAACACCGAGTTACCACATAAGCCGTGGACTCTGGCACATTGTCACAATTTTGTGTAACAACGGCCTTCAACTGTGATAATGTCAATCCAAATTTCACAATCCTCTCCTAGAAGCATTTGCTCTCTTACCAATAGATATAAAGTTATATTCAGCTGCTCTTTCCTCCCCACCCCGCCAGCATTACGGCATGAAACACCTGGGCACTGTTGCAGAGACCCTGCAGTTGTGTTCAGCAGAGCACAGGGCAACTTTGAAACAGGGTTCAAAAAACCCCCATTTTCAGTCTCGAGTTGGTCTTGGACGATGGCAGTTGGCTCAGAGCTTGGTTGTTTTTTTTTTCCAAGGCAACTTTTGCTGGCTTTGAGGTTGGTTCAGGCTCATTTGTAGCCCACCAGGGAGCTGTAACGGTGGCTTTATCTGGCATGAAAGTTTTCACCCTAATTTGATAAAGACAGCAGAATTCTTGGTGCCTCCAAAAAATCCTCCCAACCCTTCATCTTTCTGTTTTAAGAGTTGAGGGTGTATGTGTTATGTATGAGCATGTGTGGTTTGTGCACACGCAACTCAATCTGAGGGTATTTGGGAACGCTGGCACGCAGAAGTAAGGGCGGGTTGGCTGCAGACCTAAACAAGCAGAGCAGCTGGTGTTGTGAGCACTGCCATCCCATGGGAAATGCAGATTTTTCTGCCTGTGGCAGGACTTTGCTGCTGAAGGAGAAGAGGAGTCAAGAGAGGAGAGTTTGGTCCCTGGAGCCCTCCATGCTCTTCCCATGCAAGCATAAACATCTGCCCAGGTCCCTGGTTGCTCAGCTGGGATGCGGGAAGACGCTGGTGGGGGTATCATGCACCTAGCCGAAGACTGTGAGAGTTGTAATTGCGATGTGCTACAGATACAATTTATCATGCAGAAAAAGAAAGGGAAGGGAGAAACAAAAGTTCAAGGGAAGGTCTCAAGAGTACAGGAAAATGTTGTCAGAAATGGTGGTTGTACTGGTGGGAATTACTAAAAGTTTACTCTCGAGTTATTGTGAAGAGTTAGTGTTATCAGAAGTTGACTGCCCATGCCTTTGTCAATCCTGGGTGTCTTTTCAGAAGACAGGACTTAGCCAGAAGCTACCAGTCCAGTGAAAAGCCTGTTGCTCAGGGTCCTTGGTCTATGAAATCTGGTTTTTTTGAAAGCCTGTCCACAGCACCTCACTTGGGATGAGTGCTCTTTTACATGGTTAGCACAAATCTAAATAAATACAAAAATATAAACTGAGCTGGAAATTTACTGAGTACAAGCTGTCTTGCAAAATTGCCTGTTTCCTGGCTCTGGATGGGATGGAAATACCACAAAACTAGCTTCTCTCATAGTAACGTGATACTTCTGCTTCCGGGCTCGGCTGAGAGCAGGAGGTGGAAGCGTGTACAAGAGAGGAAAAAGCAAAGCAAAAGCAAATGATAATCAAGCTTATTTTTAACATGGCAAAAGGGAACTATTAATTAGAAAGGTTGAAGTGTCCATTGTGATCATCTACCAAAATATTTTGTATAGTGCAGGCCATAGAGTTTTATCCATCTGCTTCTCAGTAAGCTGCAGCATAGAGCTGGAAAAGGTAGCTAACCTACCTTGGAAGTCTTCACATCAATAAGACACGGGGTGTATCTGCTAGCTGGTTCTCGTCCGGCTCAAACTTCATCCCAAGTGCTAAGTCCAGGTCAAACAAACCCCATTCCCCATGGGCCATGGTGGTTCCCATCTCTCCAGGAGAGGAGAACCCAGTCTAATGCAGTCTCTGGATGAGAAGTTTGTTCTGCAGCACAGACATCGTACTAGCAGGTCGCATCTCTCAGTACCTAGCCTTTCATGGTGGCTGGGGCGTTTGGTCACTGAGCCTGTGGAGGCAGACCCATGCTCACATCCCCACCAGTCCATCGCCTCCGAGGCAAGGAGGACATGCATGAGGTTGTCTCATGGGCTGAATGTGGCTCAGCTGCACTGACACAATCTAGGCAGGTGTTGTGGTGCCAGATCCCCTCTCCTTTTTTTTTGCTGGAAATACCTTTCATTTTGCTTAGTTTTATTGGTGAGAGCTCCCTTTCCAATGGCCTTTCCTCAGCCAGAGGTTCACAGCCAGTTTCCCCAGTCAAGTGATGGATTATCTTATGAGGTTCCTGTGATTTTTTCCAGTCTGGCCAAAGGTTTGGAGACAGAAGTCATGTCAGCTAAGATGGCAGGGAAGGGAACAAAGTGCTGTCACTGCTGGTGGTAGGTATCCACGCCAATAACACCCACGGTGTGAGCAGCCACATCCTTAGGAGAAGTTGGTTGGGAAGCCAGGACACGGCACATCTCCTCTTCCCTGACCTGACTCCCAGCACAGCACTTTACCTTCCTCAAGGTGAAACAGGGACATGGATCTAACCTGCCTTTCTCGCTGCTCTCCCAACAGCCTTTGGCAACCCCCTGAAAAGAGAGGAGCAGACGCCTGTGTCCTCAGGACTGACCGAGTCCTCCCTCCTGCCTTTGCCAGCAAATGCCACTTTAACAGCATCTTCTGAGAACTGATTGAGACCACACACGTCCTTTCAGCCAGGCCAGCAAATAACCTTCAGCTAAGGCTGCCCAGGGCTGTTTTGGATCTGGTGATCTGCATTTAGAAATAGTCTCGGTATTTTTAAATGTTGCCTGGAGCCATCTGGTCCCCTCTTCATTTTATGTTTTAATTGTCATTTATAACTTATTATACAAGACATTCAAAAGCCAGACAGACGCTGGAGGCAAGCAAGCAAGTCCTGAAAGTCTTTCCCTGGCTTTCAAAGGGCTTGGGGCTGGCACCCCCCACCAAGGGAGCCTGAGCGGTTGCAGCTCTGAGGGGTCCCGGCTCTGGGACACCGAGGCCGAGCATTGCACATCGCCGCCAGGGCCAGGAGCTTGCTCTTGGCTGGAGCCAGGCAAGCCCCTGCTGTGGGGAGGGGAGCCAGCTCCTCGTGGCTGGTCCCACAGCTAGCCCGCCCAAGGCGCAAGGAGGTCAACTGATTTGCTCAGGTCACCAGTGCGTGAGCAAATGACTCATCCCAGATTTTCCTGGCTCCTAAACCTTTGCTCAAACCACAAGGCTGCTTAATGACTTAGCAGGGCTCTAAGGAAGTAAGCTATAAATTGCAAATACGCTACAGCTAAGTGACTGGCTAAGGTGTTTGCCACGTGCCATTCGTGAATCCAGATGAGCTAACTGGCACCTGCGAATTACTGACAGGCTGGGGAAAGTGATTTGTTTGGGGAAGCAACGGCTTTAGAAAAAAAAAAAAATCATTTGCTTTGCCTCCACTCCATAGCAAAATCTTTCTACCACCTCCAGCTTTTCTGCCTGACTCAATGCAGAGCCCTGCACTGTGACCCTGCAGGTAAGTCGCCTGGTGTTAGAATGAGGATGAGTTTGTACTGCCTCAGCTCAAACCATCCCAGGTCGTAAAGGCATCGCCCCAGTCCTGCTCACCCACCAGCAGCCCCAGTAGGGCAGGATGGCATGGGGGGGTGCACGGTGCCCTGGTGCTGAAGCACACCCCGATGCACCTCAAGGCTGAGAGTGACATCCTCCGCAGGAGCCATATCAGGCTCAAACACACCTGCACATACCTCACCAGCACGCCAGTCCTGAGAAGGTGGGCATACATTAACTAGCTCAGACCCATGGGATGGCCTAAACCCCAGCAAAGGTCCCCATCATTTGGGAATGATGGCTAAACATGCTAATTTGTGATGAGAAATGTGAAGCTGCCCTTTGGTGACATCTCAGGCAGCTTATGCTGGTGGCACCCCAACCCTGGTGACCTTCTGAAAACCAGCAGCATTGCGTTTTAGGAGATGCCTCGTGGTTTTCTCCCGCCAGATGTGCTGGACTCAGCAAGCAGCTGGCTCACATTGCCTGGCTGTGGGACCAGTGAGTGCAGAGGGGCAAGAGGGCTGCAAATACTTCAAGATGGGCTGCTCCGGCTCCTTGGCTCCCTTGTAGTATGGGGAGTTACTATTGCATTACTGTATCTTAATAATAATTATTATATTTCAAACATATGAAATAAAACAGGGCACTGAACATCAAGCTGTCCAAATAAGGATTTTTTTTTAATTTTTTTTTTTTTTAAGAAATCCCTAAACATCAATGGGCAGGCTCAGGGAGTCAGATGCCGCGCAGAGAAAACAAGAGAGAGGGGGGCCGGATCCAGGCCCCTTCTTGGCCCTGCAACAAGCAGCCCAGCACAGCTGGCACCAATTGGCACTTTCCTTGGCGGTGGATGAAGTGCAAAGGAGACAATGGGGCCTGGGCTGGTTTCTCGTGCCTGGAGGTGATCCCCCAGCACTGAGACCAAAGCCCGTGGAGAGCGCACTAAGGAGAAGCTGCAGCAGTCGCTGCTGCTCTGCTCAGAGAAGAGAAGGCTTTTGGAGCATAAGCCCACATCCATAGGATGTGTGCCCAGCGCCAGGGGATGTCACTGTGTGCCCACTGGCACAGGTAAAGAGAAAGCAGTGCACAGAGGACACCATGCTGGTGGCCACCAAGTACCAGTGGTGGTGTGGCAGTGGGGTGGTAAGGCTTGGGGTGGTCACGTTGGCTGCGCATGGGCAGCTAGCCAAATCCCTGCCTCCCACTGAAACCCTTCTCATCGGGTTTTCTGCAGTGTCCCATGCTGGAAACTCAAAGCAGGAGGGTAAAGGGCTTACAAAAAGCTGTTGCTTTGTGCAATTGTGGTGCTGCTTCACCTAGAGCTGGAAAGGAGCATGAGTGTGAAGCTGTGACACCTGGACACGCGTGGGCAGCTAGAAAGGAAAGATAAGGGCAAGAAACTTCTTCATAACACAACAAAACTTGGCAGAGAGGGACAAAGGAAAGATATCTTTGTTTTTTAAAGAAAGAACATTATCATGTAATTTCTGGATTGCATTATAACGGGGATTTTTTCGTGTGTGAGCAGTAATAAATTATTCTGACAGTACCAGGTTTTTTTGGTGAAAAGTATATTCATTATCTTAGATGTATTTGTTGGCAGCTTAGAGGCACTGTTTTATTTTGAACTTCAGGAACAAACTCAAAGGGGGAAAAAAAAAACCCCAACCCGTCCCCACTTTCCAAAAAAAAGTGCACCATGGTCAAAAGCGCCCTGAGCTTACGCTGCACCGAGGCTTTGAGCTGGTTACGGTCGCCACACCGTCCCACCAGCATGCCGTCCGAACCCTCATGTTTAGGATTACCACCCAGGTTCTCCAAAACTTAAAAGATTATTTTTTTTTAATTATTTCATGAAATACAAGCCAAATAAATGTGATGATACTCTTCTTGTTTGTCCCCTGGAGTGGGAACACACAGTTTGGGCTTTGGTCCCTTTTCTCTTCCTTCAGTACAAACAGGAGAAGCAGCTGAAGGACTTGGAAGGCTCAAGGATGAAGTGAAGCTCTCAGGCAGTAACTAGAGATGAGCCGAGGGAAAACAGCTGCGAGTTGGACACCAGCAGACGTGTCCGGCTCCGTCCTCGGGGAGTGATGGGGAGGGGTGGTCCTTCACCCCGGGAGGCCCTCAGCCCCGGCAGTGCTGGGGATTTGCCTCCCTCCACCCCTCCAGCACAGCCCGGCGTGGCTGTGAGCTTCTGCCGCAGCTGGCGAAGCTAACAAGCTAATAGCATGCAAATGCACGTTTGGGCTGGAGTTTCCACCCGCAGCTACAGCTGCCTGACAGCGCCCAGCCACGCTTCGGCACGGCAAAGGGCAGCCAGGTACGGTCGCAGCAGGGACGTAGCAGGCAGCGGTGCCTGCTCCAGCCCGAGAAGCTGATGTCCGGCTTGCAGTGATTCTCTCAGGGCTAATACCCACCTGCAACACATCTTGGCACCTCCCTTTGCAATGAGGAGACACGATTTTTTGGCAATTGCATGACGGATGCTTGATGCGCGCCTGGAGGGGTGCAGGCCAGGACCAGCACAGCCCAGCAGCAGGACCTGGCCTGGGCTGCGTCCAGCTTTAGAGCACAGCTGTAAAAGCCCGTGCTGAACTCTCCCTTCTACTTCTCTGTACCAGTCTTGGCTTCCCTGGGGATTTTCCTGTAATAATGTTGTCTATGCCATTGACTTATACAATAGTAATTGAGCTTCAAATTTAATTACAGTATGGGAACGAGCTGTCACTTGACTGAAGATACTTCCTTGACTATTTATTGAAATTAATAGTCTTACTGACTTTGCAATTTGAAATGAAGGGACTAGACATTGGGATCTCTTCTATGGGTGTGTTTATATCCTTCCTGTCAGGCACAGCATTTCAATGAAATACCATGCCCTGGCTTCCAAAACACTCCCAGGGACTCTTCCTTCTTTAAACCTCTGTTGATGGTGGCGCATGGAGAGTTTCTTACCCGTTGCCTCATACCCACAGCAGAGAAAAAGAGCGATGCTCAGGACCTACAAACACTCAAGTGCTTTAAGCAGGTTTGTATCCTACTAGAATGTCACAGTGAGGGACACAGCTTGGGAAAACACCTGTGGTTTTTTTATCCTATGGTTGAATGGAGCCAAGATAGGTGGAGGAGTGTGTGCTCATGGACATCACCTTTCCTGGCGGCTGTCCAGGTGTGTCAACCCCCATGGGCCCGAGGGGAGCTGGGGTGCAGGACCTGCATCCCCAGAGGCGCCAGGGCTCCTGGCAGGCATCAGGGGCGGTGGGAATGAGGTGCCTCCATGTCTTGGAAGGGAAGGACCAACGAGAGCGATGCGGCTCTGATGAAGATTTTCTGGGAAGCATAATTTTTATGTAGGTGCTTTCCTTTAGTGATAATAAGGTGCTCAAATTACCCTCTGATGTTGGTTATTTGGAAACAACATGGAGGCAGTATTTTCAGTGGTGACAGAGCGTATGGAAACGTGACCATCGGGAGCAGCTTGCTGCCCTTTGCTACCTGCCAGCAGCTGCGGAAACATCAATGTTCACGCTTGCTGGCTAAGGGAGATTAAAACAAAACCCTCATCATCACTTTGGTCTGAATTCCCTTTTCTCACAACCAATTTTATGTCCAAACAACAGCAAGCATTCTCCCAATACAGACCCACAGTCATTTTGCACTTTGCAGGCTCCCTCTGACCTTGGGAGAGGCCATAACACACCACCCCCTCATTTCCAGCCCTTCCTAATTCCCGCCCAGCTCAACCAGCTGCCAGGCTGCTCCCTCCCACCCAAACCAGGGGACACTGCCCCCCTCCCCAGCAGGGCTGCTGGCAGGAAGGATTTTTGACTGGCCATAGCTATAGAGTCATGCCCTGGGCAAGAAATGTCTCCAGTTACCAAGGATTGGTAGGAGGAGGCAGGGGGCTTAATTTGCTTTTACGGGGAAATTTCTGGTTCTCCAAACAGGCGCCGTGTCCACAGGCACCGTCCTGGGAAACCCGACTGCCTGTGACTGAGGCTGAAGATGCTTTGAGGGTCAGCCCATAGTTTAGGAAACTTGACTTCTTCTCCCAAAAGTGCTGAGCAGCATAATTTATACCAGAGCTGCTTGCCTGGTATTTCCCTATTTCTAATCTGCAATTCAGTCCCTCCAGCCCTTAGTTACCTTCGGTAATGATCAATGTCTTGGGCATTTAGTTTTAGAATAAGTTTTTAGAGAGTAATTCTCCCCCGGTGTGACTTGATCTCTACCGCCGTGACTTCGTACCCTGAAACTCACCCTTTGCCAGGCCTGCCGCCAACCCAAAGGGTGTGCAAGCCAAAGGCTGATACCCAAACGCACCCAGATCCACAGAAAGTTGAGCTCCAGGTTCCAAACATGAAGGTGGTTCTCGCCTGCCAGGGGGGCCAAGCTACCTGGTACAGACTGCCTCAGGCTTTGGATGAACTTGAACTTCTGCCAAAATTCATACCCGAGGCACATTCTTACTTTGGTCTGGTTGTTTCCAAGCAGAAATTCTTGGTTTATGAGTACAGACACCAATTTCAAAGCTAATACTTATTTTAGAATCCCAGTCTAGTCTTTTTTTTTTTTTTTTAACCCACTTTGTTATGGGTAAATCATGCACCTTTCCTGACACCATCTCACATCAACTTTCTTATAGGTATATTAGATGTAGGTGCATCAGAGGGAAAGCTTCTTCTTGCTGATACCTGAGCCTAAAGCACAGCACTTTTCAGTTCTCTTTCTTATATTTCAGTGAATTTTATTTTCAAAATGGAAATGTGGGAGTCCTGGTACCTGACTGTCATGTTACAAAGTGTAGAAAAACTACCAGCACATGTGATGCATGGCCTGGAAGTGCCGCAGTGAGCATCAGTCCTCACACCGCTCCTGCCCACCACGGCAAATGAGTGTATGGGCAAAGCCATATTCATCCAGGCAGGACCATGTGGCGTAGCCATCTCTTTTTCCTATGAATTCAAGCACAACCTGGGACCCCAGCTTTTCTCCTGCCATCCTCTTTTTTATTTTCTTTTGCTGCTGGCTAAGTGTTTGAAGAACATCCTCTCATGTCCTTTCAAGGGGTCAAACATCTTTAAGCCTTATGCAGGAGAAATAAATTGAGGCAAAGAGACAAACCTCATGAAAAAGCGTGAGGATGGTTTCTGTCCCATTAAGGGAATTTATGAGAACTCAATACAGTATTAGAAAAAAAAAAAAAAGTGTTTACTTAGATGATGGATGTCTGTTGAATATTAATCTTTTCTGGGTATATCACAGCCTTTCTTAAAGAAAGCCTAAATTATTCAGGAGTATTTTCATGCTGGGATACAGCAAATTTGCAGGCAGTACAAATCAGACTTTTGCATCTTAATATTAAAGGAAGCCAAGTGCCAAATTTGGCTTCTTAATACTTTACTGGCCACCTCCTGCTAAGTAAAACAGCTAAGCTGCTCATTAAGGCACAACATACATCATTCTGAGACAGTGGCTACCTTGACCCTCATACACAGCATCGGCAAAATAACCATGTTTTGGACCAATTATTCTTTTTACCCACTTGCTGTACGGTCAGACGGCAGTGATGGGGAGCACCACTGGTGAGGAACAGCACGGACACAGCAGCCTCTGCCCCAGGGAGGTGATGCTCTACAATGGATGCCTGACGTAGAGAGGAGGTTGGTGGTGACCGGGGCTGCTCTGAGGGTCATCCCCTCCTTCGTCACCCTCCGTCCCAGGCAGGGATGTTGTCCCCCCGGGCTGTGCTGGGCCTGGCCCCGCTCCCTGCTGCCGTCACCGTGCTCGCAGGGGAAGTGCCAGCCTTATTTATGCAACAGCTTCTGGTTTTATGTGCCGTCACTCACATGTATGCTGGAAAACATGGTGCTTAAAGAGCTGCTACGCTAGTACAGCAGATGCCAGAGGCAAAACTGTATATATATTTAAAAAAAAAAAAAAAAACCAGCCTTGTGAAAAAAAGAATTAGAGCGGGACTGTCACAGTGTTGTCAGCCTCCTGTCCACAGTCCAGCCAGTGAAGCACCTCACTGAGGCCACATTTTAGAAACACTTCCTCAGTTGCCTTGTTGCTGGAATTTATTTTATTTTATATTTCCAGCCAGCAACCTAGGAGAAGTTCTCATGTGAACCAAATTCCTGCTTTTATTAGCAGCTGTAGACTGGGCAGGGGATGAGGAGGTGTTGGTGACCTGGGGTGGAGGAAGGAGCCGGGACTCACTGGTCAGGCAATAGCAGCCCCTGTCAGACTGGGGCTGCACTGATGGCCTCCACAGCTCTGAGCAGTTTCAGTGGCGCTGGCTCATCAGCAGAGCTCAATCGTTGGCTTTCCATTGGTTTTTCTCAAAAGCAGTTCTCTGCTATATTTCAAGGTTAATTTAAAGCCAATACATATATTTAGTCATTATTTCCCCCCTGTCCGCCAGTGTATAGAGGTGAATGTGTGTAGGGACGCTGTGCCTGCTGCAGTCAGTGGAGACCTGCCTACTGGCTCCAATGGACTTTGTATTCGGCTCTCAGTAACTTGTCCTACATGTCCTAAATAGCACCTCAGATTCCCTACTGGTGCTTTTCCCTTGCCTGAGCCACCATGCACATTAATACAGGTCTGTGGAGTGTGGAAGACCGGGGAGGCCTGATTGGGCAAAATTTTTGCAGGGAAGAAGACAGACAGATGCTTGGTGTGTACCTGGGTAATGGCCACATTTTCTCTTCCTTCAGCTTTGGCAGTCGGAGGCCTCTGCGTGCCCAGACGTGGGAGGAGGAGAAGGGAAAGAATGCAATGGATGGACAAGATGTCAAGAATTTGCTATGTCCCCTGCTACCTGCCCGGACCAGAGGAGCTAGGAAGGAATCCAGGGCTGGTCGCACCTAACGAAACACTTCAGCTATTGCAAGGAGCAACCAAGAAGCCACCACCTCAAACCTCTCCTGCATGCTTCAGTCCCGCCTCAAGATCTCCAGCCAGGTCCTCAGCTGGTGTAAATCAGTCGCTCCTTCGAAACCAGTGTGATGACCTGACAGCAGCTGTGAATTTGACGCAGCGCTCCGTCTTGCAGCTCACCCAGCTGTGTTTGATTTACATCTGGATCTACTTGGAAGTTCACGTCAAAGGCGTTGCCACAGAAGGAAGGCATAGAAGCGGTGCAGGAGGGATGGCTTGCAAAATGCCCTCTGCTGGAAGGAGTCAAGCCCCACAAAATGCGTATGGCTGGGAGATGAGTTGGGCACTGATTTTCTCCCCCTCCCCTTGCCCCGACGATGCCGAGCTTTCTGCGATTACTGATTATGATGAGCATAATGTTTCTGGTGTGTATATGTTTGCGCACACGTGTGCAGTGGTTTCTTGCTAAACCCAGTTTGGTTGGACTTTGCCAGATGGTACAAAAGCTTACCGGAATTTCATTTTCAAATAAACCACAGACTTGGATGAGCTAATGTTGTTCCACATAAAAAGCCACAAAATTCAACAAAGTGATGTTGTTTCAAGAAGAGAACATGTCAAGCGAGAGAACCATCCGGTCGGCTCTGAAAGAGCTATAGACTCCCCCTCATGCTTTTAGAAGCTGTTTACGTACAAACGCCGGGCATACGGCACTGCAGCTTGGTTGAAACATTTCTCCGCAGCTGATGTCTGTGGAACAGAGCCTTGGCAGAAGCGGCACAGGAACCACAGCTGCTCGTAAGTCTTCCTGCGTTATTTTAACCTCTCCTGAAAGGCTGGTGGCCCCGGAGGAACTGCAGCCTCTTTCTCCATAAGGACAGGTACACCACCACCACCGGGGGACCTGGCTCTGGGTAGATGTCCTCGCTATCATCACAGGGACAGGGGACGTGACCTCCTGTGATGCTCCAGCGCTCAGCTTCTCACAGCCCAGAAGCTTGGGGGCATCCTGGGAACCAAACTGGGACCACTTGCTCAGTTTATATATAGCTCTCTGCTGTCACAGCTTTGTCAGAAGTGGTTGCTCTAGGTGGGGCGAGAAGGAGTGATTTGGACAACAAGGGTTAAAGCAGCAAAAGGACTTCAGCACTGCAGTAGTTCCTGATCTGCTAGATCCAAAAGCATGGCCCCAGAGGTCTTCTCTCCCTCTGGTACATGTGGAGTGGGAGCCATAAGGCCAGCAGCAAGAGAAGCTGAGTGGGGCGAGGATGCAAATCAGCCATGAGAAGAGACCCCTGCCCAAAGACCCACCTCTCCCCACGCCACCAGCCCGAGCTGTCTGGCAGGACCCAGGTACGTAACTTCTTCTGTGCATTTAGCCCCAGACCACCTAATGTTGGCATAAATAGCGCTGTGATTCAATAACCATTTGGCAAAAGTCTTCTCTCCCCAGCAAGCGCCACTGCCAGTCTGTGG
>NW_009258671.1:5467118-5483231 GCF_000687185.1 Egretta garzetta | reverse complement strand
CCAGCGAACTAGGTCTTGGCCCGGCTGAGGATGTGCGGAGCTGCGAGAGAAAGTGAGCCCAGTGCTGGGGGACAGGAGCCGCAGCGCAGCCTCCCAGGGGCCTCTGGCAGAACCGTGATGGGCTATGTCTGCAAAAGGGCTTCAGCGTTGCAATGGTGAGACGTGCAGCTCCTGAGCTGTAGGACCCGAAAGCTACCGCCCTAAGAGGTGCCAGGTCTCCAGCCAAGGAGAGGCAAGCAGGCCCAGAAGAGACTCACCGGTGGTGGTAGCATTTTGCTGCGTCCCTGCACTGCAAGAAGTACCAACAGCCACATTGGCAACAGTAAGAGTTTGGTTTCCATTTTAACATGCATCTTACTATTGACGTCCTGCTGCGGACGGCTGAGCGAGCGGCGACTCAGGCTGATGGATGTTGTGCCAGACTTCTCCGCCTCGGGCCGAGGGTCTCTTTCTCTGGCTGCTTTTCATGCCTATTTTCAGCTGTTGCCATGCTGGCTATTTATTTCAGCCTAGAGCAAGCCCAAGGGACATTGCTTATAAAGCATCCAGCCAAATCAGACCTCTCCTTTAAAAGGGTCGCTCCTGCGGCTTCCCTGCCGTGCGCACCCCTGCCTGCACTGCCCCCGCCTGTGCCCCCTGCCACGATGGCAGGGATGTGGAGTAACCATCCCTCCTGCTTAGGAGACGGGAGAAGAAAAAGAAGCTTGCTGGACATGTACTCCCAGGATTCCCCAGCAAACAGTTAACAAAAAAATGGAGGGCAAATTAAATCAGTATCAAAATAAATCAACCTTGCGCTTAAGACGAAGAGTCATAAATGACCTCAGCTCCGAAATAGGATGAAAATAGGATGTGGGGGCTGGCTCTGACCACCCAGGCCCCTTGCAGCCCCCGTCCTGGTACCTGTGCAAGGACATGGCACCAGTTGTTTTCAGGGAGGTGGCCTTCCCGCTCCCCAGGAAGCATCCAAACACCAGCAGAGACAGCAAAGACATATCAGCAAAGGCATTTTTTTCCCCTTTAAACTCTCAAGCCTGCAGGATAGATTTTGTTTCAATTACATCTTTATAAATAACTTTCAATTTCGCACTCACCTGTTCATTTTCTGCCCTAGTTAGAATCAATATCACCGATAATTATCTGTCAGAGCGTTTATACATCACTGGAAGGTGACTAACAAGGAAAAGACTTTTTTCTTTATATATATTTTTTTCAGACCACTTTAAGTGAATTAACCAACAACGAGAGATGGCAGATTGATGATGGCTGGAGACTAGATACTAATTTTTAACCATGAATAAATGCGTTCTCACAAGGAGAGGCAATCAAAATCCTCCCAACAGCTCCAGCAGCCCCAGCAGGAGGGTCACCCCGTGGGGCTGCACCCTCTCCTCCTTAGCCATCCTTCCCGATGGACACCTGCGATGCACCAAGGCGGCTGCTGCAGCCCTGGCTGCCCCTCAGATGCCTGCTTCTGCCCTGCCCACAGAAACCTGCCTCCTCAAGGGTCTTCTTCTTCCCTCCTCATCCTCCATCCAGCATGAGTTTTTTTCCAGTCTGAGCTTCGTGTTTGACTCCTAATCTATGTTTGGAAAGCTTTCTTTCTCAGTCAAAGGGATTGCCACTGGACCTGCTGCTAGAAGGATGAATGAATACTTCGGGTCAAAACATGTGTTTTACTGGTGAGCTGTCCTCCCTCCCTATTTCTTTCTTCTACCTTCTTCTTGCATTGCTGTGGAACAACTTTGTGAGCTTCTTCTTAGCTAGAAGCAGTACAGCACCATGTGCTCTGGAGCCACCAGCCACTGTAGGGATGTCCTCTTTTTTTGGCACATGAGCTATAGACACCCCAGATACTAACATGCACAAAAACCTGGATAAGTCTTTTTGCTGAAGCTTCTCCAAGCAGCTCCACGTGTTTGCCCAAGGAAGAGAAAGAAAGCCAAGATGCCCAGCTTGCTCTGGAGGCTGAAGAGCAGCAGCTAATGGACTTCACCACAGGGCAAGGCTTCTGGCCACCACATGCCCTGCTCTCCCATGCAGCCTCTCCCCAGGACACTCAGGACGAGCCTTTTGTCCAGCCTTGCCCTGCTGGCATCAGCCTGCCAGGATCCCAGGGCAGGAGGTGGGCCTCCATTCACACCATGCCTGGGTGGCTGTGCAGCCCTGGTGACAGGCGGTTGCACCGAACAGGTTGCAGGTTGCTCGTGGCCTCTGTCGTCCTTTGTGTGGAGCACAAGCCTTGCGTAAGTGAAGTGGTTGCATGCATGATAGCCGATGGCAAATCAATCTTAAGAAGTCCATCTACAAAGAATGTCTCCCACTCCCTTCTTTGCAGAGTTACTGGGACCCCATCCAACATTTTTTTAAAGCAGAGGCCGTAATTTACACTGGTGTAAATCAGAAACACTGCTACAACCCCAGCGGATTTACCCCATGTGATCCACACTCTCGTTTGCAAACATGAAACCAGAATCCCCGGCCAAGAGGTTGGTAGGTTAGGGAGGGAAATAGCTGGAAGCAGGAACACGGAGATGGCACAGCTCGCCGGAGCTGTACGGCAGGTCGGTAACGGGGCCGGGTTTGTGTTTCCCAGGCTTGCGCTCCGCTGTTGGCACACATGGCATTGCGCTGCCGCCTTCTAAGTAATCCAAATGATGGCTGGTGGTGCTGAGCTGTGGCAGCCTGCTGAGGGTCTGGATCCCAGCATGGACCTTTGTCAGGTTCCTGAGAACTTGGTCCACGATGGGCAAAGTCATCCCCTCTCTTTTCTCTCCTCTCTCACAGTATCTTGGGGCTGGTTTTCCCATGCGAGTTTTGCCTCCTGTGGTGCTCAGGGCCACACAGGTCATGTGCTCTACATGTGGGAGCAAATAATCCCCATGGGAGCAAATAGCCATCAGCAGCACACCTCCTAATCCCAGAGGAGCAGCTTTGGGTTCGGGCCCCAGGGCGGGTGGTCCCTCCCATCAGCATCTGCTGGTGTGGCTGAGTGCCAGCCTCCCCGCCCATGGTGCTGCTCACAGGGATACAGCAGGAGAAATTTTGGATGTAGGCTGTAGTAACATGTCTTAGAGAAGAAAAGGAGAAAGAAGAAAAGCATTTCTACTTTTTTTTTCACTTGTAGGTTGTTTGGGTTTTTTACTGGTTCTGGTTTCTTCCAAGAGAGAATCACAACGTGTGTGGCTCACTAAATCTGGAAAAACCCCACCAGTTTCAAACAGGTAGGTCTGGGGGAAAGGCTGGGATACTGGGGCCACCCTGCTCCTCGCAGATGGCACAGCCATGCTCAGACATTTGCTGGTGCAGAAGGTGGGCTTGAGCTGCTTGTGGCACCCAGGTTCCTGATGTGCCATGGCACAGGACAGGTAGACTCAGGTGCTTGTAGAGGCAGGGAGTGAAATTTGGAGCAGGGCTGGATTTCATACCCTGGAGCGTATGGCTTGGAGCTGTGTCGCCACAGCTTGCTCCAGAGGAGACAGGTTTGCCTGTGTGATGCACTGCGCTGCTGCAAATGCCGGCGTGCCCAGAAGCCACAGCGTTGGCGTGCCCAGAAGCCACCCGTTCCCCCTGCTTGCACAACATGTTGGCAGTGTGTTTGCTTGGCGAGGCTTCGGCTCCCGGGATGCTGCTTTGCACAAACCCTTGCGTGGAGGAGCCCAAAGCAGCCTCCGGGGATGAGGAACGGGCCTCTCCCGAGCACCCCGCACACAAAACATCACTCTGGTCACCTGCAGGCTGATCTCATGATTTAAGGCAGGAGGGGCTGATTCACTATTTTTGGCTGTGCTTCTGCATCCAGCACAATGTGGGCATTTTGGTTTGTTTCTTAACTCCCCTTGCCTGGTGGGGCTGGCTGGGCATTGCCAGCAAGGGCATCCTGGGAGGAGGACAAGGTGCTGCTGATGGTGATGGGGGCTCCTGGGACGGCTGCTCCTGGGAAGGTGAGGAGCCGATAAAAATGGCTGCTCGCCGCCGTGCCATGCCCGCGGGCGGGCGGCTGCCTGCACCAGCTGGGCAGTGAGGCTTTCTTTTTCGGTTTATCGTGTGGCATCTATTTTAGCAAGTAGCTGCTCTCGAGAGGTTTTGCTCATGGAAACACCTGCCCACAGCTCTGCTCACCCCAGCCAGCCCCCGAGCTCGGCAGGCAGCCGGTGCTCCCACCCCGTGCCTCCGTCCGGCAGGACTCGTGCCTACCTGCAAAGCCCATGGCCCTTGGTTAGTTGCTAAATTTGTCCTGCCTGAAAACCGGGTCTTCCTCCATCACTGCAGAGGGTCAGCTGGGCCCTCTGCATTTTTTGTATGGGCATTTCAACCCAAACTTGTAAAAGTAGTTTGGGAAAAGGGATTCATGTCCTCCCACCATCCCGTAAAATGAAGGGGTTCAAACTGCAAGTCCCAGGGTAGGCTTATGCCTTGCTTGAACTGCATTAGAGCTGTTGTAAAGGAGGTCCAGATACTTCATGAAGGAGCCTTCAAGACAGAGCTATGTTGTAAAGAGAAATAACAACACACTCTCACAGCCTGCTTCTTGGGTGTGGAGGCAGCAAACATGCCGCAGGGAAACTTGTTCTGGCTTGGGAAAATTTCATGTCCAGCGTCCTTTGTCCATTGGGCCTTTTAGCTCCAGCCTGTGGCCCCATGCAGCATCTCTTTTTCCAGAAACAGATACTGATCACGGGAGTGAAGGAGCAGGCCCTTCAGCAGCTGCTCCCACCCCGTGCATCCGTCCGGCAGGACTCGTGCCTACCTGCAAAGCCCATGGCCCTTGGTTAGTTGCTAAATTTGTCCTGCCTGAAAACCGGGTCTTCCTCCATCACTGCAGAGGGTCAGCTGGGCCCTCTGCATTTTTTGTATGAGCATTTCAACCCAAACTTGTAAAAGTAGTTTGGGAAAAGGGATTCATGTCCTCCCACCATCCCGTAAAATGAAGGGGTTCAAACTGCAAGTCCCAGGGTAGGCTTATGCCTTGCTTGAACTGCATTAGAGCTGTTGTAAAGGAGGTCCAGATACTTCATGAAGGAGCCTTCAAGACAGAGCTATGTTGTAAAGAGAAATAACAACACACTCTCACAGCCTGCTTCTTGGGTGTGGAGGCAGCAAACATGCCGCAGGGAAACTTGTTCTGGCTTGGGAAAATTTCATGTCCAGCGTCCTTTGTCCATTGGGCCTTTTAGCTCCAGCCTGTGGCCCCGTGCAGCATCTCTTTTTCCAGAAACAGATACTGATCACGGGAGTGAAGGAGCAGGCCCTTCAGCAGCGTCCTGCATTGCACCGCATGCTGCAAGCCCTCGATCAGCCCTCAGCATTGGTAAGAAATGAGATCCGAGAGTTAAGGGTCTCTGAGGCTTTCATTTTCAAAATTGATCAGTAATTCTGGCTGCCTTCCTTTCGGGGTGCTCACCTCAGGGCAGCTTCAGCAGAGCTGGCTTGCAGGGGCTGCAGAGCCCTCCTTCTCTGAAAGCGAAGGCCTTTGAAGGCTCTTCGGGTCGGAAAAGCGAAAGAGAGAGTTGCTTTGACGTTGCTGACAAATGCAGTCCAGGAATGCAGCCGTGCGTGATCCCCAGAGGCGCTCCCTGCCGCAGCTGGCTCATCCTCCTGCTGCCCGGCGCAGCAGCATCCCCCCGAAACCGAGGACCGCCACGGTCTGCGAGTGGCGGCAGGACACAGCTTTCGTGCGTCACAGCTGTCCCTGTCCTCTGCGGGATGTGTTTGGGCCAGGGTTGGGACGGGCGGCTGCAGCACGAAACCTGGTCCGGGGAGGGCAGGGAGCCAGCTGTGCGGCTGCCGCTTCCCTTTCCTCCCACCGTCCGCTGCAGGAAACGCTCTGCAAGGAGACTTTGGTGTCTGACAAAAATAATCAAGTTTCTCTGGCTCCCGCTCTCTTTGGGCGTGGAGTCTGTTTGGTGGGAAGAGTGAAAGGGGAGAGCAGATGAAACCCCCCTGGTACTTCCCACGGCCAGTTGTTTTCTCACTCCTTCTTTAACAAACTCTCCCAAATCCTCCCTCGTTAGACGATATGATCAGCACCCAGATCAAGGCTGGAGGACATCAGCCATCCCTTTCATGGAGACAATAGCCTTCCCGGGGACAGCAGGTCCTGTCTCCCTCACCCGATTGCGTGAGCATGGCTTTCCTCCTGGCAGCCTGCCCCGGGCATCTCCATAGCCGAGGGGGGGGGCCCTGCGTCCCAAGGGTCTCAGCGCAAAGACCCACCCCAGTGCACCCTCAGGTTTCTGGCGCCCACCAGCCCCACTGTAACCCTGTCCCACCCATACGTCACCACCCGACGTGCCGTTTGCCCCAGACATGCTTGCAGTAACTTGTCTGTGCCCTGATGCACCTGAAAACGATGCTGTAGGTGATGATGAAAAGCAGTGCAATGGAGGGAAGGAGTGCAGGACTTCAACGTGGCTCTCACCGTCTATCTCGCTGACGGGTCGAGCTGTTTGCTTACGCCGCTGCAGCCAGCCCCTGGGATGGTGCAAATCAGCCAGCTGCCAATTGACGTCAAAGGATCGCTGGTGGTTTGCACGAGCTGAGGGACTGCTTCTACTCAAGGTGGGTTTCCAACACCACAGAGAAATGTTTAAATCCATCCCCCCTTCCCCTCCCTCTGCTCCAGGAAACAAGCGCCTTATTTCATTCATTGGCTGGTTGGGTTATGGCAAGAATCCTGCCCATATTTTGGCTACTTGGATGTTTGTTGAGGACCAAGCAACCCAGATAATGCTAGCAAAGAGCAGGGGAGCAAACAGAGAGGGGAAAGGTGGGGTGGAGCCAAGTTTAATCTCCTCTGCCCCAGTTTGTGCCACATGTTTCCAGACAGGGCTGAAGCCATGCTTTTTTTTCTTCTCACATGGCCTGCAATGTTTTTGAGGCTTGTGAAAAAGTGAGGTGCTGCGTTCCTGCCATCCTTCTTCTCTTCCTCTCCAAATCACTGCGTGCGCTGTGAAATTTGTCTGGGCCAAGGGAGTTCATTTGGACTGGGTGCATTTCTGCTTGACTGCTCAAGTTCTTCTTCAGCCACTTTGTTTTTATTTTGTGTTATACCTATTAGCTACAACCCCCATATTTTCGCTTGTCTCCATGCGGATTTGACAGTGATGATGTCAGTACATTTTTCCTAAGCAAGTACATTAAGAGCTAATTTATATCTAGCCCAGACCAATGTATTTAACAGCAATATATCTTTCCAAACACAGAGTGTGTGGGGCGTGCTCAGGGAAGTCAATGCATTGACTTCCATTGGCTTTGGGTCAGGCCTGAGCTCTTGAATTGGTCCGTATATATTGCTGCCAATACGCAAGGCTGTACTATTTAAGATTGTCCAAACCAAACATGCCTCGGGTGAGACCAGCGCGTGGACCATCACGTGAAAAGCTGTGTGATAACAACGGACTGCGTGTGTGTTTTCATACGGCATTGACTCTTATTTCCCTGGCCATTTTTAGTCTTCAAGGCTGTCCCTTAATCAATCCACTTTCTTTAATAGCTGGAGTTGCCTCTAGCGTGATGCAGCAGGTGTAATGATGCTTTCTATTAAGTATGGGCAATATTAGTTAGCCCACAGCTAGAAGCAAGTGAGGATGAATTTCCTACATGGGCTGATCCAAGGCCACTGAACTCAGCACAAAGTTTTTCATCCATTTCAGTGGCCTTGAATCAGGTCCTTACAGCCACCACAAGAAAAAAACCCTATCAAACTCCAAACCAGCCCCAATCAACGCATCCCTTTTAGTGGGAAAAACCTTACTGTAAGATCTGCCACTCTCACACAAAGACAAATTAAACTAATCTTTATTCCCCTTCTGCTCTACCTGCTTTTTTCCCCCTGGGGTGAGGATTTGCTGCCCCAAAGCTCTGCGGAGGTGAGGAGCGGAGCAAGCCTGGCACCGAACCCCAGCCAGAGCAGAGGACGCTCTTGTGCTTGAGAGGGGAGGCGAGGGAGGGGATGCACCCCCAGCAGGCTGCTTTAAAGAGCAGACAAGGCTTTGAAGGTGTTTGGAAATGTGGGATATTGCAATGAATTTGGGAGAAGGTGGATGTTAAATGGGAGCATGGCACCAGGCTTGGTATTTTGACACACAGTTGCCCAGGTCAAGCCGTGCCATGATTCCGGCCTTTTTTGCACTCACATATGGTCACGCACCTACGTAAAGCTGTGGCTTTCCCATCCACAGCAGGTTTCGTGTAGTTTTGTGTATGTCCACACACAGACTTCATGTTATGTAGCGCTTCCCCATTTCCCTCTCTGCATGGGCACATGCGTATATGTGCCAACATAGGCACATGTACAGCCATCCTAACAGAGCCTTGCCATCCATGCCCAAGAGGCGCATGGGTTTGCCCATGGCTCGGTGTGGCATATTGTGGTCTACAGACCCCTTCAAAACAGGCCAGTTCCCCCAGGGGACGCAGGTCAGCCTCGATGCCCAGTGATCCCACATGGTCCCGCATGCCCCCCTTGCTCAGTGCGATGCCTCCCAAGCGCAGCTGGGCTCCTGGTGGCTGCCCTCAGGTCCTGAATATTCCCTTATCCCAGTGAAATTTCCAGGGACTTTGGTGGTGGCAGGGCCTGTGTGGGAAGCGCAGGGCGAGGGCCTGCCTGTTCCCACCGTGCAATGGCCACACATGCCGCTTTGGCTAATGAAATCCACTTGTCACCTATTACCAGGCAATTAGCCTGTGTGATTTTCAGGCACTGCCATTTTTTGACGACTTGCTATGAACAATAGCGTAATCAGTGACTGGAGCAGGTTTGGAGGAGAACTCAGGAGAAGTCTCTTGAGCCAGTTTGCAAATTGTGTCTCCCCTGCCCTGGCTAAGCAGTGGCTGCTGGCAAACAGCCTGCAGACCCCGTGCCTCTTTCAGGGCCATTGGAGGATGCACAAGGAAAAGTCCCGCCACTTCGGAAAATGGAGAAGCAAGAGAAACACTGAAACCTGGGTGGAGTGAGTGAGAAAAGTTTTATTAGGAACAAAGTGGAGGTGCAACTCCTGTTAATTCAGAAGCGCAGACTTTTGCAAGCCAAGATCCTAGCATTTCCTTTTGCATGCAAGAAAAAATGCTGGATCTGAAAACAGTAGCCTTAACAGAATATATATGGATGTATGAGCACAGCCTGTAAACTGCCCTTCCCCACCCCCCAGCCCAGTTAGGTTACAAAATTTAATTCCTGTGGCGACAGCGAAGTCTAGCAGCAAAAAGCCTGGCTGGCTGGGTCCCCATCTGATGCAGCGCTCTGGTGTTTGGGAGACTCAGACCAGCAAGGAGGAGCCCATGCAAATATTCCCTCTTTCATGTTCCTGACCTAGCAAGACCTTAGATCGTGAAAACCCAAAGTGTTTAGACTGCCCGATTTATGGTGGTTTATGTTCTGTACTGCTTCACTCTTTCTCAGTGCGTTGGCTGGCTTGGGCGGTGAAACGGGACACGAGGCTTTTGCTTTTCCGTCAGCTCCCCTTGGTTCCCCTCGCGTGCGTGCTGCTCGCCTGTTGGTTATGCAAGGTGGAAGGGAAAGTGTAAATGTCCGTTTTCTATTATTTTCATGGCGATTGTCCCCTAAGCTATCCCACCAAATCCCTGGGGCCCAGTACAGTCAGTGTAAATGGGGGTAGCTGCAGGGCTTGGTTGACTTGGGCACATTATGGATCTGGGCCACCAGCTGCCCCTGCTCTCCCTGTGCCAGCACTGGCAGCTGTGGGACTGGAAGTAAATGTCCCAAAAAAGACGTGAGGATGGCTTCCACACCCATCTGCATGCGTGCGGCTCCAGCTCCAGCAGTGATGCTCCCAGCCAGCCCAATGGAGGACAGATTGGGCAAAGGCTTCCTCTCATCATAGTTTTGGTGAAAGAGAAACCCCACACTGAAGTAAGAAGAGATCCCTCTTCAGTCAGCTTTGGGCCGTTTAAAAACAGGGTTCTCTTTACACGGCCACAGAGAGTGAAATGGGGTTAAAAATCTGCCTTGCTCAAATATCCCATTTCCAGGATGCCCAGGGCTTCCTTAATGGGTGTCACTCTCTATATCTCCCATAACTTGAGGTCACCCCAGAGCTTGTCGTTCATAATACATCTGCCTGAAGGAGAAGCGTGTGTTCAGATCACCCTCTGCAGATCATTCTCCTGCTCTCAGATGCCCATACCAGGCAGGAATACACGGGTGCACCCGGGTCAAGCAGGGAGTCATCCATGAGCTTTGGTGGGTCTCAGCTCCGTGCTCTCTCTGCAGCCAGTTATGCTAAGCAGGCCTTAATGGCTATGCTCTATTGCAGAGATAGCTTTGTGGAGTGGGAAAGCATTATGGTAACCAATGAAATATGTGTTGCCTGTACCTTCTTTAGAAAAAAAGAAACCAGAAACCCCTGGAATCCCAAACAAGTTTGAAATTTTTAGATGAGTCTTTCAACTGTTTGCTTGGACAAAGGCACGGAAATCAGGTACCAAACCCAAAAGAAAAACATACCCCAGTCTTTGTAGATGCGATCATATCATAGATGCAATATTTGACTTCAGAGCCAATCTAGATAAAATACTACTGATTAGTGATTACAGGAGGCAGCAGCAGAGCAGAAAGCAAAAACCCCTGGGGTGGGGGGGAACTGCAGAGACCTGAGACGAGCTAGCACCAAAATGCATCTTCTTGGAGCCCTTGCTAGAGATCCGTGCGTGGCCACCTAAAAACGAGCTCAGGAAGACGTTGTCGGCTGAGGGTACAGCATTGCCTGACGTGACACGGCAGAGGGCTTCCATACGTCTCAGAAAAACTTGTCCCTGCCTTGGGATTTATGTTACAGGCCGACAACGGGAGAGATCCTCGACTCCAGCCTCCTGAGCCCGGCCGGGAGCGGTGGGTCCCCGCTGCCCGCCCTGCTGCTCGGTGCCTTAAGGAGGCTTTGAGCTTCGCGCTCAGGACGGAGCTGCAGTTGTTCCTCTGCACCTCCCTTGAATCCCCCTAAGCCAACACCCTTCGCTAAGACCGAAAAACATTTTCCAGACGCAAGCATGTGTATGTGTGTGGGTGGGTGGGGTGCAGGGGACTATGAAAATTTCAAGGGGAGGTATGACATCCTGGCTTTCTAAATATAGAGGACCTGAACTGCGCCTTCTCTCACACGCTAGCAGCGTGCTTTCTCTTTCGAAAGGCCCCCAAAGCAAATATTGCACTGGCTGGTAGTGTGAAAAAAAAAAAAAAAGAAAAAGAAAAAAAATAGTCCTGCGAGGAGTTGATTACAGTTTCCAGCGCTCTTGCGCAGAGCTGTTTTTTAGGCAAAGCTCCAAGCGGTGCCCACGCAGAGCCGGGCGGGCCGGTGAGGCGCAGATGGCCGTCACGTGAAGGCGGTGGTGGGGGCAGTGGGCTGGTGGTGGCCCCAGCTTGGGGCTGGGACCTGGCGGTGTTTCCCCTTCGCCTACTGGCCCCTGCCTGGGGAGGGAAGGGGTGCAAAGCACAGTCCCCCGTCAGGACCACGTGCCACCTTGGTGCCTGGCCGGGTTGAGAATGTGACATTTCGGCTCCGTCTAAGGCGTCGCGTCTCGGTTCCCTTTTCGTTGCCGTTATTGTCGCTCCAGTATTTGCATAGCACAACATCAAAATGCCTCAGAGCCAGAGGAAAGTGTTAGCTGCTGCTTCTCCTTTTGAAAAACAAGCAGTTTTATCCCCGCAACACCACCCCTGCCTGCGTGTGCTCGGGGCGGAGGAGCAGGCATGTCACCCGGGGCGGGGGGGGGGGGAGGCAGGGTTGTGTCCTTTGGAAAAAAGTTTTGCAGAACTGAATTTAATCGAGACTGATGATCTTTAAGCCAAGCTATAAAATCTAGTGGAGAGTTATATCCCAGGAATAGGCTCTATTAGAGGGGTCTAGCACAGTCTATAGAAAGGATCTCCTCTCTATTAAATTCTCTAGGGCTTGAGTTCTCATTTACACAAAGGGCCCTTTTAGCTGTGTAAAATGGCCATAAAGTAGGTGTAAAAATGATTGATGCTGTCTTTACAACCCCTTTACCCTGGGAAAACAGTGTAAAGTGGCTAGGGTGCGAATGAGAATCTCACCTGGGTTTGTGAGAGTAAATTACACCGAGCCCTTTGCAAATTCTATGTGTCCATAGCGGTTTAATCCTACCCTTTTTTTGTGGAATTCACCCAGAGAATAAATTTCCAGGACTAAAATAAATGGTTTTTTTCTTCAACACCTCTGTCCCTTCCAAGCCTTTTAGTCCCAGACTTTCTCCTGGTGCAATCCATGTGGACTCTGACACCGGGAAAAGGCCGGGAGCTGTCTGAATATGCTGCGGTAGGTGAAAATCCTCTAATTAGTACTTTCCAAAATTCTTGATCCGAGCAAAATACATGTTGTAAAACCATACCCAGGGGGAAAGCAGTTCTAAACGCTACCGTGTCCATTTTCCCATCTCTCCTGTTTTGATTTTATGCTCTTGAGATATAGAAAAAGGAAATACAGAAGTTAGTCTTTGCTAGATCAAAATGTCCCGTATTTATTCATTAAGCATTAAAACACCAGCAGAATATATGATGAATATTGCTTTCTTCCAGAGCAAAGGGTTAAGCTGCAACGTGCTGAACCAAACTCGGCAGCGGTGGCTCGAAGCGGAGGCTGTGCCGGTACGGAGGTGCACAGCTTCCTAAGCAGGGCAGGCTCTCGTATCCAGTTCTCCCTTCTCCTCCCAGTCGCCACGCTGAGGGCATTTGCAGCGACTCTGTGGTCATCACCGCCACGTCCTTCATGCTCTAGAGGAGTCCCAGCAGGTTTAAGCCCACGTGTGAGTAGGCAGATGCCGGGAAATGTGAGCCCAGCCCCGTATGGGGCTGGCCTCCAGGAGCCCAGCGCCGGGGAGGTGATGGGAGACAGGGAGTGAAAACATGTGGGTGAGAGGGAGGTCAAAGGATTAAGGAGACAAAAGCCCGGCTCTGGTAGAAATGCCGCTCAGCTGGGGCCGGCTGGCCAGCCATCTCCCACAACAGCTGGCTGCCACAGCCTGCACGCAGCCCGGCCAAAGCTACAGCGCTGCAGACCAAGCCACCTTCTGAACAACAGGGACGTTTGGGAAACGGCAGGGTGAGAAGCACGCCCTGCTCTGCCAGCAGAGCCTTCCTCTTGCTTCGCCAGCTGCTGGGGTGCAGGGGCTGGTGGCAAGGGCAGGAGGAAGCCCCAAAACTCAGATGTCATTCAGCCTCCCCTCAGTCCCTTTCCCACTTCTTGTTACCTTCTTTGCAGAGAGGAGAGCCTGCATTTTTGGCTGGAGGGAGGAGAGGGCACAGCAAGGGTTGTGTAGGTGGGGTGGGAGGCAGGTATGTCCTCTGCCCTATGCTTCCACGGAGAGCGCAGCCAGGACCGTGCGAGGCATGGGGTACAAGCCAACACCTGAGTACGAGCACCCCTACACATCCATCTCGTACGGGAGGCTGGCCCAGGCACAGGCCCACGAGCATGGCTTGCAGCATGCTCCACCAGGGTCGGGGGAGACCGGATGGTTCCCGCCACCGCACCAACGGCCCCGTCACTGCCGGAGTACAGGCCTTACATGGCCAGCCTGCCTGCATAACCCGCTGCTGCCTCAGCTTGCTCCGAGCATGCCTGGGAGCCAGGCTTAGGACTTGGGGTGGGGTGGTGACACGCGGGCAGGCGAACGGGCACCTTTGCAAATGTGCCCTGCAGCCACGCTTACCAGTGAGTGTTATTTTTAGGTGCATAAAAAAAGGCCATTTGGAAGCTGGTATCAAAAGCTTTCTTTTTCTGCAGCTCCTGACTTTGCAGCTAGGCAGAGAGCATCTCAGTGATGCTACATCTACTCTAGAAGCACTTCCCATGGCAGAAACTCGAGCAGATACACACCGAGCAGTGCTCTAGGTGGACCACAGCAGACTTAACTATGTTGTGATCTTCTGACTGTGGAGGTCTAGCCCTGGGCTGATGTGCATTCACCATATGGAAGACAGTTTTTGGGTAGGATCAGAGCTATTTAGACAGCTAGCATTTGCCAGCCTGGCTTTTTGACTCCCTGGTGGCTATTTTTGCTGCAGAAAAAGAAAGGTTTTTTTGCTTCTTCGAAGCCTTACAGAAATTTTATTTGCTTCCTCTTTGCTAATGGTTGTGGCACAGTGTTTCTGGCATGTGATTGCTCCACCCCACCTCAGAAACGCCCTTGCTCTGGCGGGGATCGGGAAATCCTTAGTCAAAGCAGGGCGTGAGCACCAGCTGCCTTGCCCTTGCGCAGCTATCAGCAGGCGGTTCAGAATTGCTCCTCCATTTAGAAGTCCATGCTGTGCAAGTGGAAATGACAGTTCGAGGGCCAAAATGACATACTTGTCTTGGTATAAGGCTCGATATAAGGCTAATAAGACATAAAGCAGTTGTAGAGCCACGCTTTCAGGGTGAAAAAGCACTGTTTGAACGTGGTTTGTTATTCTATGCTGCTTATTAAGAAATCATTACTCTCTTGCCCTCATTATTATAAACGATGTCTTTGGGAGACTGGCAGTCTCTTCTTGCTTCCCTCCCTCCACCCCATTTTAAAAACATTTCATTGTTGCAGGGATATATCTTTCAGGGCTGTTGGCCCAACTCCACTGCTGGTGTGTACGGCTGATTGTCTTCAGAGGAGTTACACCAAACCCGCGTTTGGCCTTTTGTGCTTGGAGTATAATTGGTGGAACTGGCCAGACGCCGGGTTTGGGAGCCTGCAATTACAGCAATGTCAACACAGTTTTCAATGTGACTAGTGATTTAGGGTCCTCGACTTTAGGAACGCAGCTCCAGGTTTCTTAAATTGATCTTTTCTCACAAAGTGCCGAGCGCTCATGCTTCAGAAATCTGGCTGGGGTCTCAGGCAGGGCCCACCGAATCACTTCTAGACAACCCGCTCATGTTGTTGTTTATTAGCAATCGGATTAGGTAACCTATATCATTAGTCACTCTGAAAAGTCTTATGTAGATTTTATATGGCAGTCCTCAATATATTCACTTTGCTGTTGGGTCTCAGCCTGCATTTGCAGGTCTTTTGACCCCCCTTATTACTTTTCCATACAGTAAAACCCCATCAGGTTAGCGTGGATTATACCCAGAGCATCTGAGAGAAAATATATTCCCTAAGCGTGATCAGCATAATTATAATTAAGCAGTTTGGACCAGATCCTTTCCTGGTAGAAATCGGTATAGCTTCTCTGAAGGCAAGAACAGACATCTACCAGCCAGGGAAATGGACCCTATTTCTTAGCTGCTTGTAGCCCTGCAGATGAGTTCCCAATGATTTTTTAAGCTCTCATTTTGTCTATGACTATTAAAGATCCTCTTTGGTGAGTATTTGTACAGCTGCATCTTTAGGACTTTGTGACCTCTAGGTAGTCTCACCAGGGATCTTTTGCAAGAGCAGCCAGATGAAATGCTCTTAAAATGACTGAAAAATATATTCATTAAAACTGCATGAATGTTTTTCCTTGTCAAAAACCTTATAAACACTCATCCATCCATGGTGTCTATGGTGGCACAGTATGCTGACGTTTTCCATTCCCTGGCTACGCATCCCCGCCAGCTCCGACCCTACACTTTCTGTTGCTGGCCTTCAGTAGTGGTTAAAGGGTAGAACCGAACGCCCACATAAAAGACCTGGTATCTGTGTTTCCACATCACGAAGCATGCCGCCAGGCACACCAGGGCTGCCACCAGATTGAGAACCATCTGCAGAAGTAAGTACAGGTTGAGCATGCTGGTGAGGCTGCCGCAGTCAGCTGCGTCCTGGTAGATGAAGGTCCTGCCGAGGGGGTCTGCAGTGTCCAGTTTGCACTGGCAGGACTCGAGGAAGGTATCGCAGGTAAACTGTGTCATCTGCAAGTAATGGTGTGAGGCAAAAGCCACTGCCAAAACACAGGCAACCAGACCCAGGGCACTCAGGAGAAAATACATCAGCTGAAAGAAAGAAGAAGAAAAAAAAGGTGAAAAACCATTATTTTTCCAGCTACACAAAGGATGAGGAACACAGAACGAACACAGGCACATGTACTTCACAGGGAATGCATGCATTCAATGGACTATCTGGACCTCGCGTGCTTCAAAAATCGCAAGACAGCTGTAACTCCTGGGTGATGCCAAGTTCAGC
>NW_009258671.1:5460040-5467093 GCF_000687185.1 Egretta garzetta | reverse complement strand
AGGTCATCTCAAGAACTTGTAATTCTGCCTTGTGTATTTTACATTAATATCGCCTTGCAATTTTGAGACCTGATGAGAGCACCGAGAAATCTGTGTCTCTATACAGCCAGAAGCTTTCTAGAGAAGGAGAGAGCACCTTCCTCTACTGCTGTACCTGCCTTGGCCAGACTTACAGCCATCAGCTGAGATAAATGAGTGCAGTTGCCTTGAAGCAGAGCTGAGCAGACTGAGGCTTGGGGCTGACATATTATCCCAGGCTGTGCTGAAAAATAGGTGGTTTTGAAACTTTGCTCGTGTGTTATTCCTGGCTCTTGGTTTGCATGCCCAAACAAATCTGATGTAGACTTGCAAATTAGGTCGTGATCAATCCCCCTTCCAAAACTTGCCCCATAAAGGTGGAGAAGTCTTTCAAAGGTGTGAAAAAGCAGCGGGTGCCTTTCATTTCCCAGTGCTGCCCCGGCTACGTCACGAGAAGGACAAGGGTCTGTTTTGTCACTCCCCTACTCCTTACAGCCCTGGCGGCTTTAAAATAGGGTGGCTTTTATCAAGGGCAGCTACGCAGAGTCCACCCCCGCAAATGCACGGGCAGCGGCAGCGACTCAGAGCCTTTGTCACTCCGGGTTGCACCTGAGACCTTTGGGTAGCGGCGCATACGGGCTGCCCTCGCTTGCGGTAGCTGGAGCTGGCACTTGCTGCGCTGCATACAAAATATGTGTGAATGTATATCAAAATCGTATTCTGTGTTTAGCCAAAATAGCATTTTTGGTTCTGTTCAGCACTGTAAAAACATTTCTTTTTCTTGGCGCCTTATCTGCCAGACACATGGCGTGGCTGGGAATCTGTTATTTTAAACAGCAGCTTCTCTTCTTTCTCTCTCTCTCTTAACCTCAATACCACAAGCAAACTATCAATATAAAAGCATTTTTTATGACCTTGAAACTCCAAGAATGTATGTCTTGATAAAATTCACACTCCTGCTGTATTTGTCTTATATCTACAGTGTGAATCAATATTCCTATTCAGTTGCCAGCTTGAAGAAAAATATTTGGGCTTATTGCAGATCTTAAAGCACTATATACATTTTCTCCCCCATATCACTGAATTCTTACAGCAAGATCTTCTTTTCCAAGTCTTGGCTACTATTAAATTTAATGACTTCCCCTGCAGCCTTAAACCAAGGGCAGCTTCAAAATGAGGGTGGGTCTTATTAAATGCAATTACTTTACCCCCGCAGCCTTCAAGGTAAAGGTCCATGGGAAAGGTGAAGCTGGAAAATGGGGACACCTCCTCGTACAAAGCACACAGAAGGGAGCGCTACTGACTGATGGACCCCCTCCGAACAAAGACGTGGGGATTCGTAGGCCTGTGGCATCACTTTAAAAGATGGTGCAAGTGTGTTTGATGGGAAAAACGGAAAACGGACAGACATTGATGACTGTTCCTCTTCTCTGATGGACCAAAGTTGTTCTGCGATGCAGAAGTCCTAGCGGACTGGCTAGAAGTCCCTGGATTCAGACCAGCAGGAGACAGAATCAGGCCTCCCTAACAAATGAGATATTAAGCCAAGACTACAGTGAGTGCCTGATTCTCCCTGGCAGGTATTTTATTTAGCTGCCAATTTCTATCCAAAGTCAGTATAAAAGAGCACAAAATCCACTGCCTAAACTATTGTACTCCAGGTACACTAAGCAAGAATTTGCCTGCTCTGCCCCTAAAGGGAAGGAAACCTCAGAATCCCTTTGAAACGCACCAAATACACGGGCAGCTCTTACAGCAGTCTGCAGGGGCGAGCAGAGATGTGTGGGGACACAGGGCAATTTCCAAACAGCTTATTATTCGCACAAGATGTTTGCAGAGGAATCTCTCTGTGAGCCGCTGAAAATGAACACATTTCCAAATATCAAAGGTGAGGCAAATGCAAATACTGCCTGTGAGGGAGCACGAGACAGCAAGTGCTGAGATCCCATCAGCAGATTAATCACATGCTGGACCTGGAGGCAACTTCAACATCGCAAATACAACGGCATAGCGTGCTCTGCCCAGGAACCAGAACTTGCCACTGGAAAACTGTTTTTTAACAGCCTCAGAGAGATAGGCACTGCGATTGCTGTTTAAATAGAAGGAGAAAAGGGAAGCGGGGAGAGACAGCATACGATGAGGTCAGAGCATGGCAGCTCGTCCTCCTTCAGGTTCCTCCTATGAGGAAGAAACATTTTAGCAATATTTACTGGCAATAGTTTTGCTCCGTACCAAAAAGAAAATAAATAACCTAAGATGGATCAAGTTCCTCGTGGGAAAGGCTTCTCATAGGTATCGGAGGTGAAACCAGAAGGGTTTGCAGAGGTGGGTCCAGGGGAGCCCTTCTGAAGGCGGCGGTGGCTCAGGCACAAGCCCACGCAGGGAAGAGGAACCGCAGTGCGTGTCACGGCGTGGGCTGGGTGGGCAGGCATAGAGGGTGTCACGCCACAGCAGGAGATGCCGTGATGAGGACCACAGTGAGTGATCGGTCAAATATTAGCAAATATCCCAGGAAGTCCACAGGAGATCTCAAAATTTTCCTATGTGGGGTTTTTGGGGGTTTTTTTGGTCAAGGGAGAGGATCTCCCCTTTTAAATACACACCTGACAGCTGGGCATGCTGCTTTGCTGTACTGCAGAGCATGTTTCCTGCAGGTGCAGAGGTGGGGCAGGGGCAGAAATTCAACCTGGGGCTCACCGTTGTCCCCCCAAAAGAGCAAAACCACCCTCCCTTTGGGTGGCGGTCTCCCACAGGGTGCTGCGGATACCTGCAGTAGTCTCAGGAATGGACTTCTGCCGAAAGCATTTCTAACTCCTCCTTCTTTAACAGGATCCAGGGCTCATGCAAGTGTGAAATGAAAGAAGCAGCTGTCAAGAGGGAGGAAGGCAGAGAGGACTGCGTGGGTCTCCTCCCATTTCCCACCTCCAGGGAGTCACTCGCAGTGGCCATAGGGCAACCTCAGGGGTTGACTAAAGTCGCCCAGGCCTGTATGTGTGTGGTCCTCCTCCCAGAATGACCCTTGGGCTATGCAAGGGATCCTGGGGTGCTTCCTGCACTCCAGGGAAGCCTGGCCAAGATTTTCTTGTAGGATGGTGCTCAGCAGCCACGTGCAGCCTCGGTGGGCACCAACCATCAGCACGGGGAGCAAGTGCCCGGGAGGACAGCTGGGGCAGATAGGGCTGAGCCCAACTGTGGTGCTGGATGAAGCATCAGCACTCCCCATAGCCCCCCCACCCCCCACCAGGAGGAGAGAGAGGAGGAGAGAACGACCCAAGTTGCTTGGCTTTGTCTCATAATTATAATTTTGCATCCTCAGCCTTGTCACTGAATAGCTAATGTTCATTTTTTTCTTCAGAGACAGACTTTAACTGACATCTGAAGATCTGAGAAGTGATACTGGAGATTTAGATGAGTCCTGTGTGACCAGAGCCTGGGAAGAGACTCTTAGCTCCTACTTTTTTTAAAACCGGGTACCTGCCCTGCAGCCAGAAGCCATTCCTCTGGAGAGGCAGCAAGGAGGGGAGGCACTGTGGGATAAGGGCTCCAGCTGGGGATGTGGGATGGGAGAGGTGAATAGGCTGGGCATGATCAGCTTTTGTGGCATGCTTCAAAAATGCCAGGAAGGTGAATTTTGGGGAGGAGGGTGCTTTGGGTAGGCAGGAGTCTGTGGGCTATTGACTGAGCCAGAAGTCTTTCAAGGGACACTACTCTAATTCTGAAGAACTCTAATTCTGCCAGGCGATGAGGAATAACCCATTTTACATTGCCTGGGGAGCACTTCAAAACCATTTCTTTTCTTGCAGGACCGATGGCTGGCATTCTCGCTGCCAGGGAGGGTGGTGTTGCTAAGTCCGAGCTGCCCAGCCCGACAGGCCCCTTCCCACCACCAGGGATGACTCCCTTCCTGCGTGGATGCCAAGTTCAATTTAATGCTGCAAGGGCAAGCAATAAAAAGCCTGGCGTGGCCGCTCCCGCCCAGCCCGGCAGCTCCCCGGGGCAGCCGTGAGGCTTGCTTGTGGGTGTAAAGGTGACGGGGGTGAGAATGCAAAGGCAATCTGAGGGCAGAAGCAATTGTTCTTCTTCTCCCTTTCTTTATGTAAGTGCGGGAGAAGCTTGAGAGAAGCACAAGAGACACACCGGGGTCTAATTTCTAAGGGAGGATGAATGCCAGGTTTCTAAAAGCCGCTCCTTGCATTTGATTTCCTTCTGCCTTTCTCAGTTAATAATCACTGTTATTTTGTGTTGCCTGCGTCGGTATTTTTCTCGGTTATTATGTGTCTGCAAAATATTAAGAGCCCTGAAAATTACAATAATAAGGAAAAACAGCCCAGAAAAATGGTGTTAAAAACATCCCACCTGGAACATGCATTCTCAGCCTTTCTTTTCTAGTTGCTTACCAGTGTCAGCGAAGCACAATTTTGGGGAGCGAGGCAGGGGGTGGTGCGTGGTTTCTGCACCTCTCTTGTGATGCTCAGGTGGGAATTTGCTTCATGGAAGAATGCTTGTCCCATGGTTTGCTAACGCTGCCCCATCTTCGCTAATGCCCAACCCTGACACAAGGCACCGAGGGCTGAGACGCGGCCGCCGGGCCCAGCCGCTCTCTCCCTGACTGCCTCCGCGGGCAGGTGGAGATTTTCAGCCTCACTTTTTAATTTGCCTGTGCCCACGCAGTTTCTTGTTTCATGGCGAGGAGCAAAACTGCTGGGAAGATGCTGAGATGCTTCTTAGATCGCATGAAAAACTAAAACTTGATATAAGTGGGCCCACTTTATGCCACCCTACTTCTTACCCAGCTCTCTGTGAATATCTCTACTTAATCAGTAACATCCAATCTTTCACTGAACACTTCCCAAATTATTTCAGCTCTGTCGATCTGAGTCTCTTTCATATTCTTAAAATACGGCAAATATAAAAGGTATCTTGCTCTGATTTGAAATACTTGTTTATTAGAGTTTCCCCTTTTATAGGCTACAGTTTCTTCCTTAGCTGCCTGGAAAATACCAGAAAACCATTCTTGCATTTCAGGTGCATTTTCACTTCTTTTCATGTGGTCTTAAAAATATCCCCAGTATCAACTTTTCTGATTATATTTAACGACACGAGAAGAAAAAGAAATTTCAAAAAACTCAAGGTACCTTTACTGCAAACTGCACACACGTCTTCTCATCAGGTTGGTACGAAATACAAAGCATAACAAATCCCACTAAGGACACCACGCAGACCTGCAAGGGAAGAGATTTAAAATGTGTCAAAGTTAACAACAAAAAAAAACCACCGCAAAAATAACATTTTCTCAAGCCAAAACACCTTTCTGTGTTAGCAGGACCGTAACTCAAGAGGCAGTGTGTCAGTCAAGCCTTTTGGGTAGGGGCTACAGCTGCACGTGCAAGAGACTCCTATGTGTCAATGGGCTTGTGAGGAGGGAAGAGCTCAAACCTTCACGTTACAGACACCGAGGCACAAAAAAACCTTACTCACAGGAACTTTTTGAACCAGATCTACAAAGACACAGCCCAGCAATAGCCTCCAGGATGTGGTTCGAGATTTTGTCCGTGTAGCTAACTATCACAAAGGAGCAGAAGGCTTATGAAGTTGGGCTTGCAAGCCCCAACAGCACCATCCTACATACCACTGGATGCTGACAGGGATTTTATGTCACCAGTACAGGTTGCAAATCAGTAACCATAGCTGCTGCTGGATAAGTAGCAGCACACTTTAGAGCAGAGGCTTTCAATCTCTCCTAGAGTGGACACCTTACCAAAGAAGACATCTCCCCTGCAATCCAAGACTGCATTTTAGCCCTTTGGCAGTAATTGCTGATGGTTAACAGTAATGGAAATGTATTTACACACTTTATTCTTCGTTTAACTGTCTTTATTATTAATTCTGAAGATTGAGATTTATTTGCAGGAGCAGATATTCACTGGTAGGTATTTTCCAGCCACGTAAGGAGGGAAACTCCTGCTCTGAGGAACTATAAATCCAATAGTCCAATAAATATGATTTCCTTTTTAAAATAGTTTTATCTTTTCCCCCTCCCCCCCCCGCCAGTGCTAAGCACTCCAGTCAAGTGCCTTCTTCTCCCACATTTTTGGAGGATCAGCAAGCAGACTTCACAGGAGGACACAGGAGCCACAGCTCTGCAACCAGGCTGCTGTTTTCTGGCAGCTTCTCCCGCGCCTGGACAAGAGGAGCCAGGTCCCCAGGCACCCGGTGAAGGCTCCCTGCACTGCCCCAGGGCTGCCAGGGCTGGATCAGGACATGCGAGGAGTCCTGACTGCAGAAAGAGAGGGTGGTGTTGGCATCTGGAGCTACGCATGGAGGAATCTGTGCGTGTTTGGGTAGCCTTGGAGAAACAGGTGAGTCACCGGCACGCACGAGTTTTTAAATGCCACTTCATATCACACGTTTAAAAAAGGTCCAGGTGTGATGAGCCTCAGTGGGGACCTTAGCTGAGATGAGCCAGGGTGCTTCCAAACGTGCTAAGGCTCATCTTCACAAGGCCCTGGGAGCAAGCTTTGGCGTCCTTGCTAGGAACATCTTGATTACAAAAGATAGCTATTAAATTCCCAGCGACTACAGTAAGAATCTATAATTTTTTCTCCCTTCATTTTACTTCGGGGCTTTTGAAGACTTCTCATTAATTTGCAGCTTTCTGCTTTCCCAGAGCAGCGGGCTTTGCCCTCTGGGGCCAGACTCAGGGGTGGGACTACGCCATGGAGATGCCTGCAGGGGTGCGGGACTCCTTCACAGCCCCGTCCCTGCCTGCTCGCTGCCCGCTATGGCAGTGCAGCTCACATCCAGATTGCCAGCTCCACAGGGGACTGCTTGACTTGCAGTGAAAAATGCATAACTGTCCTCTGCAGTAATGGTGAAACACATTTCTTTTATGATCTGATGCATAAAACACCATTTTTTTTTTTCTTTATATCTGCATTGTTGGTGTAAGGCACTAGAAAGCAGCCCTGCGAAGGAAGACTGCCTCTCAACACATGGACCGTCGTGTCCCTCAAGAACCTGCGTGATTAATAACAC
>NW_009258671.1:5457970-5459998 GCF_000687185.1 Egretta garzetta | reverse complement strand
AGTATTGCCTGAGAACATTTCTAAAGAAAGCGTCAGTATTATTTACTCCTTTCCATGTCATGTGTATTTATATTCTGGTCCTATGACTTACATGCGGCCTCCAATTTATTTGTTTTCTTCTTTCTATTGTTGACAGCCATAGCTGACAGGGTTGTCGGGGGAAAAAACAACCTTTCTTGTCAAAGGTCCTTCAGTGCTGGGGTTTTTTTTTGCCCTGTAGTGCTTCTATGTGACTCAAGCATGTTTTATTTCTCAGGATTAATCGCCTATGTCCTTGGTCCCTTGCACTGTATATTAATCTTTTAATTCAATTAACAGGCTCATAAAACTTAAATCTTAAGGAGATCATATCTCTAGTAATATCCAAATGGTAAACTCCCCCAGTGGCATTAGTAGCTGAAGGAAAGAACTTGCAGTAAGAACTAAAAAAAACAATGCTTCAATACACTCGCTTAACATTACGTCCCCAAATCCATGTGAAATCAAAAGGGCTGCTCATGTCAAAGCTAGACCTAACTATTTTCAGGATCTGGTGCTGAAGGATCTTGTTATAAGCAATAAATCAAAGTTGCTTTGCTTCAGCTGTACTAGGGGGCATTTATACTTGCATGAATGGAGGGCCAGATTTTCCTCCAGGTTACCCCTGTGAGACACCATGGGACTGCACCCCATCTCCCATTCCCGTTTTCCCACGGAAAGCTGACAGAGCTGCATTCATTTCCGAGGGCAGAGTCAGATACCAGTGGTGGAATTTTCTCTCTACCATCAAGAGCCTCGTACAACTTCTGCAAAAGCCCTGCTGGCTTTCAATGTGGCAGGATCAGACATCCCTCTTCAGAAAGCTTCCCATACAAAAGACTATCGTTTAAAAGGATTTCCATTCCTGCACGCGCCTTTTAAAGTTCCTCTGGGATTTAAATAATATACTCAGGGATACTTGAAGAGGCACATTTGCAGAGAGATATTTATAAAAGATTACACTGGGTCGGGATTCCGGCAAGTCTTAGCCAGGATATTTCAAAAGGCTTAAGTATTTCTTTTATAACAATATACCAACATTTTATTTAACCAGAGATGTGTATTTTTTTAAGTGACAGTAAAAAATAATGTTGCTGAGAATTATGACCCATATGTGTTTTACATTTCAGTTCTCTAAAGGTAAATTCACTCACTGGAGCAAACCGAAGTGTGGCACATTTATACAGAAAAAAGCTTTATGCTTCTGTGTCATACATTATTAATAGATCAGTTTTGAATTATAACTGTGAAGGGTAATAGAATAACTATAAAAATCCTCTGGTAAATATTCGTTAGGATCCGCTAAGTGACTAAGACAGGAGCATTATGGCAGGCACCCTATGGGTGCTGTGGATGCTGATTGCTGAGTAGCATTAGGTAATCCTGTGTCCTGGTGCTTCGATAGCCACTGCACTCCCCCAGCATGAAGCATACCTTTCCTATGCCTTATTGACTAAGCAGACAACATAAAATGCAATTGAACTTGCTTTAGCACTTGCTTGCCACCAATCGATACGCATTTGTTATACAAATAAAATAGATTCTATAAGACCTGCAGAACAGCAGTTAATTAGATCAGCTCTTGTAACTGTTATCTGGAAATCTAGACGTATGCATTGCTATGCTGAGGAAATTTCAACTCACGTTTATTTCAAGATCCTATATTTCAGAATTTTCCAGATGGACTAACACACCCTTTGCTGAATAGGTAGTGACGTGGAAGGTTATCCGAGGCAAGAATTTAAATTTAGAAAAGTACTGTCTAGAAAAAGACCCAAACGTGATACAGATGTATCTAGGAAGGGTACAGATTTAATTTTGGTTAAGGCATACCCTGTGAAATCCCCAGTTCACAATCCAGGGAAAACAACTGTTTACCAGAGCTGGCTGAAAAACTTAAAAGTTTATGCTCTAGAAAAGTTTCAGTACTATTTCTTCTTAGCGGGCAGCAGTAGACGTCCCTTCCATTGGGCAGGAACCTCCCACGGCTGAAAAGTGACTTAAGAATTC
>NW_009258671.1:5450662-5457858 GCF_000687185.1 Egretta garzetta | reverse complement strand
AGCAGGAACGGGACCTGATCCCAACTGCATTTAGGAGTGGTTCCCAGTTGATTCGCCTGGGAGTATCCCTGCACCCACGGAGAACCTAGCGTGCAGACCTCGGCTCTCCAGGACTTTGGCAAACCAACCCTCCCTGCACGTGTGCACGGGCTGGCATGACTGGGTCTTTCTCACAGCTCGGAGCCTCGCACGCTGCTGCAGAATAGATGGATCAACAGTGGGACTGCAACCCTGCCGCAGTGCACATTCGGCCCTTGCGAGGAGCATGCCTTTACGTATCTTGATCATCTTAAAACCAGAACCCACGCAGTAAAGAAGATCGATCTCAAGCTTTGCATACCCCAAATCCCTCACCACCAGCTGTACTTTAGCTGATCTCGCCATGCTGAAGAGCTCCAGCCACCACTGAAGCACAGCGGGCTGACAGCCAGCCCTGGCCCTCCCGCTAAACTTATTTTCCTTCTGAAAAGCCTCACGGGTGAGGAAAACAGGCTCGTCCTCTCCAACAGGCACAAACACAGGTGGCAAGGCAGAAGGGGGCTTGGACAAAGCCCATGGGTGTTGCCACTCAGTGAGGACCACGAGGCTCAGGGCAATAGAGCCACTCTCCCCATCCTCGCTGCCCTGCGGCTCACTTGCACCCGGCCCTGCAAGGGCTCAGCACAAGGTGTACGAGTGGCGCAAGGACACCCTGTGGTAGTGATGGAGGTGATTGTGTAATGTACGGAATTACGAACATGTAGGGCACAAATTTCCGCTGTGGTTTGCATTCATTATCTTTGCACACTGACATATTAATGTGGTTTGCTTTATTTCGACAGATTTCAAAACCACAGATTGCTCTAATCTGTCTGCAGCTCTCCCTTATATATTTGTGAAACTGGTTTTTCTTTTGGTATTGCTACAATTTTAGCTCAAGTGTTGCCATAGAATAGGTGGTTTTCTCCAGCAAAGGACTTCCTACCCAGAGCATCTTGGAAACCCTGGCACATGAGGCCAGTAAAGCAGGAGAGTTGCAAACATCCACCAAGACACGAAAGAAGGAGGCAAAAAGCTGGTTCAAAGGAGCACCTTGGATCTACACCACACCACAAGACAAATGCTGCAAATACAAAGACACAGTATAGTTCATCTGCTCTTTATATGGGGGACTTGTTAGCAAGAACCTCCTGGCACAGCCTTTAGGGGCAGAAAGCAAACACGTTGCCTCTCAAATACAGGCAGCACAATGCCACACAGCATTGCTGGACCCACAGGTGGACTATTCCTTTTCAATAAGAATGCAAACTCTCAAACTTCAGGGGGAAAAACTGCTATTGACAGAATTAGGAAGAACCTTCCATTATGGACAAGTTATTTCATAGCTGCTCACCTCAAGACACTATGGATCTTTCTGTATGTCGGGACAAGGGTAAAGAAATTATCTCTTGGAGCTATCTCTGAAGCCTCTGGCTTACCCTCAGAGGCGATACTCGGCTTGACGGCTCACCCGCCTTATCAGATATGGCAAGGCTTAGCTCCCTTCCACATCTTTGGAGAAGCCATGTTATCCACAAAGTTTCCTCTGGACACAGGCTTTGATGCCGTTATGAACCAGGATCATCTCTGATGCCAGACATCGGTACAGGCTGCTGCAGACAGCGACGCTGATGTTCATTTGCTTTATGAGGTTTGAGGAAACGGCAACGAAAGCGGGTGCTACTGGGAGCTTTCACTGCTAGCTTTCATCAGCCTCGGGTCAGCCTAGGTCTCACTACCACATGTGAAAGAAGCCAGTCTGCCACACAGAGATATTGCACCTTAATGGTTTTTCCTTTTATAGATTCCTCGTTAGATTTAAGGAGAGTCTAGTTGCATATAAATTACTCCCAGAAAAAATAGCTGTAATAATAATGATAAACATGTATATTGTGGTTGCAGGCAAAGGCCATCATCATCTAGGAAATCATTCTCCTAACAGCCATAAAACCCCACGATAACTGACCACCCCTGCCCCACCTACAGAATAAAATAATGATGTCTTTACTACAGGTCCCTTCAAACCATGCAATAACACACCATGGCAGATACACAACTTTCTTTTAAATTCTGTAAAGTAATCAAAACCCTGCAAGAACACTCATAATCAGATGAAACCATATTTTTCTGTAACGATCTTTTCTGTTTAGGTCAGTTGTTCAGCAGTGGAAACGGTCACTTGTGCTATGGTGAGATTTAATAGCCTTGGCAAAGCTCTGCCAAGGCTGCCTTTGCTTACAAAGCCAGAAGCCGCAGCAGCAGTCTATTACTGCTGTTAAGTCAGAAATACGGTGCCGGGCGACCAAAAGCCTGAGGGAACCAAACAAAAAAATTAAAAGTTCCCAGAGCCAGCAGCGATTCGCAATGTGAGGAGCGTAGTATGGCTAAGGGTGCCACATGAACATGACTCGCGGCTTGAGAAGTGTCCATGGCTATGAAGATGTGGAAAGCCATCATAACTATAGTCATAAGGTTACCTAAGCTCAGGAAACCTGTTTGAACAATCTCCCTCTTAAAATCTTACCTAGGCTTTTTGCACAAACGTAATCCAGCCAGGAACTCTGATTTTCCTCCCTCCTTCCCCTTGAGGCTGGAGCTGGAGGCTAAAACACAGAGGTGTCCAGGATTGGATTGGCACTTGACCAGGTATCACACAGACCTCTGGTGTGCAGTTACCTTCTCAAATAATTCTTTGAAAACATTTCATCATTTTTCCCATGCAAGTTTTCCATTCTACACCTGATCAAAAGAAAAGTATGGATCTCAGTTAATCAGGCATCAGCCCATAGTTACTCTTAGAAAATGATGGGATTTAATGGCAGAAGGCTCTGAAGAATACAGCTCTGGTGCTACCTACCTATATGGCTATAAACAAGCACTGGAAACCTCACCACAGCATGTTTCATGCAGCGTACCTCATTGCATACCATCCAGAGTTTCACATACTTTGGAGAAGGTTCAATTAAATACCTCAACTTGGAGGCTCTTCTTGAAGGCAGTCATCCCTCAAACCTTTTGATGCTTGCCCATGGTTAATTGAAGCTAGCCTGTATAAAAAGTGGGTGCCTGCATGACTATAATTTCCATTAGCTGCTTTGATGGCACCAGTTTTTAAGTGTCACCTTTTATTAAAAATTGAAATCGGTTTCCCTAATAACAAGTAAAAGTTAAAAACCCAGCAAGGCTGTATAGGAGGCAAAGCCTGACTGAAAGCCACCTCCACAATTGCTGCAGGAAAAGGTGTCAAAAGCAACAACAAAAAAACCCAGCAAGGGGCCAGGGCTAACAAGAAAGTATCTCTCTCCTTTCAGGCTTTAAAAGAGAACACATTTCAGGGGGTTTTAAATAGTCAATCATCCCCCATATCAATATGGAGGGGGATCGGTTGCCTCTCGCTCTAGCTGGAGGTGCTTCCCAATTACTGACCCTCTCTAGGAAGATAAAAAGGTTGCCTCACACATAAAGCGGTTGTCTGATGTTTGGCAGGGCCACCACCGTGCAGCCAGAGCGTCCGGCCTCATGGAAAAAGCTTACATCCAGCAGGTGGGGGGATCCAGAAAGAGAAAGGCGAGGAAGCTGATGGCGAGGAAGCTTACCTGTACAGGTTTGTCTGGTTTTATCATGTGAGAGACCATCTGCAGAAAGGTGGAAATATCTACAGGGCCTCATCTGTGGGGAAATAGTCAGAGGACGACGTGGCCCTTGAATTGCTTCGTTATGCTGAGCCGGGGAAACCATCTACATTATGGGAACAGCTACAGACACAGCAAATCCCTTCTGGTCCAGAGGAGCATGGGCCTAGCCAATCCCAGTTAATCACCAGCTAACCTCAATTTCTAATTTATATCGCTTTATAGCACAGCACTGTCTTTTTTCCCCAGACACCCATATACAATGCTTCATCCTTTCAGCATGCATCTCACAACAACGTTCTCAAAGCTTCTCCTGAACAGTTATGCACACCACCATAATTCTACCCATTTTCGGGAAGAAAATCCCAGCCCCTGGCCTCTCCCTGTTGCCATCTCCTACCATTTCAAAAGTCTGGCTTAATTTTAGGGGCCCTGCTGCTTCCCCGGGAACTGGGGATGCAGGAGCGACTTTGCTGAGAGCTGCACAAGCCAAAAGAGGGTGCTGGGTGCAGGGAGCTCGCCACACCACCTTCTTGCCCTTCCAGCCCCAGAGCAACCCAGACCCTGACAAGGCAAAGAGGCAGAGCCTCTGGGTCAGCCCTGCCTGTTACAGGCAGCGCTATTGATTTTGGCTCTCAGGTTTACCAGCCCACCAACACATGCTGAGTCAGCGGCAGGACCCACCGCCCGAGTCAGCCTCTCAGGCAGAAGCACATCAATTAAGCAAACATCTCAATTATCAGCACCTGATAGGGATACGCCGCGCTGGGAGATAGTCCTGGCTGTTTGCTACCCACGTTGAACTAAGCATCGGAAGATTTTTGAAGCATGAAAACCAGCCAAACTCCTCTGCTAGCCCTGTCGTATGGATGGGTCGTCCCGCACCGTTCCCTGATGCCGCCAGCAACATGCTTGCTCTTGCCCCTCATCTCCTGCAAATTGTCCCTCACAGCTGGGTTTTCCAGTCATGGTGGGATCTTCATTTGTCTCACCTACCCTTGTCTCCGAGCTGCTCAAAGCAAAGGATTTGCTTCCTTTGGTGAAGGCTTCTTTGGCTTAAATTTTTCTAAAGGTTCTTCAAAAAAAAAAGTATGAAAACTTAAAGAGACATAAATATTTCTGACCCCAGGTAAATGAAGAATAATTAAATTGCTTTTTCAGTTAAAAGTCTGTCTGTATTTTGCACTACAAAGCCCCACACCAGAGAAGCCAGCGCTTGAATGGTGCGGCCAAAAGGCAACAAGGCATGGCTACCCCTTGGGTAAAGCTCAGGGACCCTCTGGCCTGGGGAAGCACCTGGGGAGATGTGACCCAAAAGGGCCTGAGCAGGGAGAAGCATCAGAGCTGCTGGGCTGGGGGTTCTGCCCGTGGCAGATCTTTTGAGACAATTTTTGCAATAAAATAAATGACAGCTGGAGCCATGGTTGCTGCCTTGAGCTGCTTGAGAAACAGATTTTTTTTTTTAAAATGTTTTTAAAAAATCCCGATTTTATGTACATCCATACATATATAGTGATTTAAAATAACTTTCCGCAGAAATAATAAACAGCCTGGATAATAATTTCTGATGAGCGTTTCTGTAACTTTCTTAACTGCCTGAGTCTGCAAAATGGGGCTGAAAGGGAGCTTGCCTGTGCTAACTCTGATACTCTCTACTTTTGATCACAGTGGAAATAATCTAAGAGCAGATTTTTCAAGGAGAAATACATCGTTTCTTCTTCTGGGTGTCAAAAGGCCACAAGCTAATGAAAAAGAATGAAAAGGATACCATTAATATCTACTGCTTCTGCAACACTTTTCATCCAAGGATCTCAAAGCAAAGGGTGACAGATAGCCATTATTAACCCCACTTTACAGGGGAAATAACAAAGACTTAGCAAGGTTAAGTAACTTGCCCAAAGCTACGCAGCAAGTCAGTGGCAAGACACAGAAAAAAAAATAAAGCCCTGAGCTCCTGGGGGGATTTCTGAAGAGTTTGTCCAAGCTCCTTCAAAACAGCAAGAAGAAAGAGACTGTCAGGGTGGGCCAGCCTGAAGTTTCGGGTGCTCAGGACCGGTCTCACAGAGGAGCTGGGCAACTGCTTCAGACCCGGACACCTTCACTGTAAATGGCTACAGGTAGGTGAAAAAAATGCCACCCTCGTTGTTTTTAATTGCATTTATTTGCCTGTCCCTAGCAGTGCGGCAGAGGCATTTTACAGGGAATAGGATGTTGAAGCTGAAGCAGAAGTGGTAAATCACGTAGGCTCCGTGGTTTTTGTACATAAACCTCTCCTCTGGTTTCTGACTAACGCCCCACGGATTTCGGCCGAAATGCATTTTGAACTAGTAGGTTTTAACTGTGTTTCATGAAGAAACGCTTCTGATGCAATGCAAGTTGTATCGTTTCCTCCTGCGGGGGCTGCAGAAGGTAAGGGCTGGTGCCAGGCACCCCTCGGGGGGGACCTCTTGGTGTCCGGGGCCTCCTCTGCTCCCCGACAGGGGATCACTGGCCACATTTATTCCACAGGATGGTGAACCCAATCCCTGGCCTGCGCTATCCCCACAAACCTAGGCAGTCAGGGTTTGAACCGGTTTAATTTGGACAGCCTTGCGTGGTTTTCCTCAGCAGCATTTTACTCTAGCTGCTTCTCTAAATAAGTTCCTTTTCATTCATGGTAATGCACTAAAGCGCTTGATTTTCAGCAAGGAATGGTGTCACCATTTTGCCACTAATAAAGGAGAAAAAAAATCTTTTTTTTCAATCAATCAGGGTCTGTTTAACACATTAGCAATTTGCCTTCATTTTTCTGTCTTCCTGCATTAGCATCTGTGGGGTCAAATCCAGCCCTGGTGTAATTCCAAAGGAGTAACACCAGGAATGAGCTTCACCCATTATCTCTAATGTTGCTAAAAAAGGTCTCGATAATAGATTTTTTTTAAATTCTTGATTCTGAATACTAATCAAGTCCTTTAAAAAGAGCACTTGAGTGGGATGCTACTAAAACAAATATGCTCTGGTATTTTACACCACATCTTTCTGTTCTGTTGCTCATTTCCATGTAAATAAATGAGTTTCAGGAAGTCACTTTCTGCCACGGGGTTTGTTCTCGAGCAGCACGTGGGTCATCCATCCCCTATCCGTATGCCCTCCATGCAGCCTCCCACAGCAGCCCAAGAGACAGCCCATAGGATGTCCAGCCACATGTAGAATGTCTTAGCCAAGGGTCCTCCTTCACAGACCAGTTCCCCCCGCCAGCTCTCCGGAGGCCAGTCCTCAGCACGCTCCCTGCCATGGCTCACCAGCAGCACCGTGACCCACACACCCAGAAACGGCAGCTCAGCAGCTCCTGGCCATCTCCATCTGATGTCCCAGTGGGCACCGAGTACCTCCATGGAGATATCACAACAAACTAAACGCAGCATCATGCTGTACCTCCTGCATTTTGCCCCTCAGATACGTGTTTTGCATCGCTCCTGTGCTGCATCGGCCATGGCCTGTGTTCCGCATGCGCTCTCTTGCTGGGAGGCTCTGGGGCTGCACCACCACCTCCACCTCTCTTTTCTA
>NW_009258671.1:5446874-5450603 GCF_000687185.1 Egretta garzetta | reverse complement strand
AGGGTGCAGGAGAGCAGTGTGGTTCCCCAGGAGCCTGCCTGGCTCCCCGTGTGCCCCCAGTACACGGTCCCTGCCATCACCCTGAGGGCAAGCAGGGGGACACCAAAAGCCATTCTGAGCCAGGGAGGAATCAAACCGCACTAGAACATGCCGGTGGCTCAACATCACACGAGTCCCCAAGGTGAGAGTCACTGTCTCACTCAAACCGTGGGTACAGTAACCCCTCCCCATGGGTCCCTACATGCGGCCCACAGGGTGCCCTGGTCTTTCTGATAGCCAGGCACCCTGTAATATGAAGCAAAACGAAGCCCTGACCCCCACAGCCGGCACAGTCCCAGGAGATGTGCTCCGCCAGAGGTTATCCTCCTGGCTGGTGAGTGCAAAACACCACCACCACGGCTGAGAGCTGAGTTTTGCTTTGAGTTGCGGATTAGCTCAGGAACTCACAGGGTGAGTTTTGCCTGTTTTTCAAGGGGGGGAACTCTGAAAGCGACTGAGCTTTGCCTCACGTGGGCATCCAAATGTCACTACTGCCAGCGGCTGCTGCTAAAAACGAGAGGGGTTAGAGTTCTGTTTTCAGAAAGTAGTGACTTTGCTGGGGTTTCAGGCCTCCTCAAAGGAGATCAGGCATATGTGGATGTCTCAGATGGATGCCGTTTGGGCACTGATGACATTCACATGGGCCAGGGGTTGCTTCCATGGCTCTTCTCACATCCCTGGCCGTATGCTAGTTCAGTCCCACTCACTCTTTACCCAGATTTTTCTAGTGAAAAAGCTATTTCAGACCTGGGATACTACTCGTGCTGTCTGGAGAAGAAATAATCTGACCTCCAGAATCCCCAAAATAAAAAGAGGAGTGAAAATGTCACATGCTCACATTTTATCATCTGTACTCCCCCCTGGCTTGCAATAGCAAAAACCCCATGAGGAAGTTCTCCTCCCAAGCAAGGGCAGGCTCTTGCCCCATGAAGCATCGCTAAACTCTTTGATACCTCTTTGGTTGGAAGAGAAACAAGAAGGGCGAGATGAGTAAGAGGAGCTCATCCTTTGGGAGTTCGGGCCCCACTCCTTCCACCTTTTGGAGGGTTGCGCAGCAGGATTAATATGGCGAACCCCAAACAGTTCAGGTGTTCAGATAATCTTCGGACTGGCTAGGAATTACATTTATGGGAGATGCTCCCCATAGCTGTTTTATTTATTTGCCGGGAGTTCACAACCGAAACCAGTACTAATGCATCAATATATATTTTCCTTAAGCCTGCTGCCTAGGGAAAAAAAGCCTGCATGCTAAATTACATCCACGGCACATCCCAGGCTCATAATCACTGACCCTGTCTCTCCACAGGCAAACTGCACGTCCCCGAGCACACAGCCAAGCGGACCCACGCCACGCACGGCACCCAGACCCCCAAACCTCCTCCCCACCGAGGCACTGGGGACCAGCCCAGGCTTCCCCACCAGCTGTGCCTCCTATTTACACTGGGCAGGACCCTGCCCTTTACCCCCTCCCCGCCAGCCCATGCGGCGAGGCTGGCCCGACACTGGAAACTCTGCGTGACTTGGCGGGAGCCGCCGGAGGCCCCTGGGACAGGCTCCCTTCCCCTGCCACGTTACCAGTGCCATCCCCCTCCCCACGGCCACGTGCAGCCTTTCCCTCCCGTGGGGGAGAAGTTGGGGAGCAGCAGGCAGGAAAGGGGTTAAATAGCGGTGGTTCTTCAATTCAGCCCAGCGAGGCAGCTCAAAATACAGCCATTTCTCTCCTCGCACTATTACCGACCCGACCAGCCCGGCTAAAAGTTGAGAGTTATGCTCTCACTTCTAAAACCTGAGTGTTACGGTTTGGTGGGGAAAGAGGGAAGGCAGCGTAAGTCATCAACATTTTTTTTCAGCATCACCAGGCAGGCGAGTTGACTGCAAAGCACAAGCTAATACATACATCTAGTGAACAGCAACCCTGTATTTTATTTAAGGTCTGTTGGGTATTTCAGGGAAGAAGATGAAAGATCGTGTTATTCTGCAGGAGCAGTTTCCTTGGGAAAGTATACCCAGACATTTAATCCCAGGAATATTTATAGTTAGCATAACTCAAATGGTGGTGTGCATGCAGTTGGTTAGTCTAAAGTGGAGCGTCATGCAGCTTGCATTAATGTCGGCAAAGGCACTTTATGGAGAAACAGACTTTATGCTTACTATTATCCCAGCCCAATATGGAGTGTCTCTGACTAGCAGAGAAGAACTGATGCCTGCCATAAGGAAGCCCAGCACTGTAACAGAGATGCCTAACGCCAGCTGCAATAAAGCAAACAGCAGCGGGAAACGGCAGGCCCAACAAGGGGGGGGTTCCTCCTCCTGGCCAGTTTTGGGATCCCCCTTGGTGGTTTTCTTCTGCTTCTTCTTCTTCTTCATCGCGGACTCCTGCGTCTTGCTCGAGTCGGTGCTTTTCTCCCCTTCGGGTGCCTTCCCTGTCTGGCTCTGGTTATTCAGGGACGTGCTGTGCTGGAGTTTCTTCTCCTCCTCCTTTCCCATCCTGATGAACTTTAGGTTTTCACGTGTGTGTGTGTGTGTGCGCGCGCTGATGGGGGGGTGTGAGGTTTTTTTGCCCCCCAAAGCTTCGCTTTGTGCTGGCTGAGTTGTTCCTGGTATTTGAATCAAGGAGGCTGAACAAATATGGAAAACATTTGGAGCAGATTGTCAGAGCTTCGAAATGCCACATATAGCCCAGAGAAGAGGGGGTTTCAAGGGAGGTAGCGAACGGCCAACGTGCAGGCACCGGCTCTGCACGGGGGCTGGCTGCGCGCACACGGCGGAGCATGCGTGCTGCCTGGGCTACATAGGTGTGAGCACACACATGCCCGCGTGTTTGTGGAGGAGCTGGACAGGCAAACAGCAGGCAGAAAGTCTGCCTTGCCGGCGGATGAACGGGAGGGAAGTCTGTCTCGCTGGGGAGCGATCAAGTGCCGGTGTCTGTGTGTGCGCTGAGCAGGCAGGTAGGAGCTCATCACGCCGTGGCTCCCCTGGGGATTACTGGCACGCAGAGCCTAACTCGGTGAACCCACGCAGCACCATGCACACAACGGGCACGTTTCATACGCTGGCTGAATCAGATTAAATAGGTGTGTTGCAGTGGGAGGGAGTCAGCTATGTGTATGGAAAGTGTGAGATTAACACAAATAAAAATTCAAATGAATATCCTGGGGAGCCAAAAGGAATCCTGTCTCTTCCCAAAAGTTGCAAAAGCACAGCTAGGCATGTTTTATGATGAGGCAGACAGGGACCAGAAATGAGAACTGGTGCTTCTGTGCAGGTACTGGTAGCGCACGGAGCTGAACATCTGCTGAGTGGGTTTCCAGGGCTGCAAGTTATCCATACCAGGAAGATTGTTTATCTCACCTAAAAGAGAGAGGGATATCTTACTGTGGATGTGTGGTCACTGCACTTTATCCATATGTTGGCTCACACTGGTGCTCGAGGGCAGCACACCAACAGAAGCAGTTTTATTTTTTCTTGGAATACTCTAAAATCGTTCTGCAGCTGAATCCAGTGCTGGGAGCCCTGGCAGAGCCTCTCAGACACTGGCGGGGCTCCCTGGGGGCTCACCCACGGATGTGCCATCAGGACTGGGGGTCTGCAGAGTTAGACAGTGAATACTCGGTCTGTGAAGAGGAGGGAACAAGAAGAGGTGGGTGGTGCACCAGAGGCGATGCCAGCAGCCCCACGCTCGGGTGGGGC
>NW_009258671.1:5429923-5446751 GCF_000687185.1 Egretta garzetta | reverse complement strand
AGGGGGTGGGGGGGCCCCCAGGGGGGATCCCCGCAGCCACACGTTCGGCTGGGCTGCAGTGCACACATCCTTGCAAGGGAAGACCATGGGAAGCGGGAGGCTGCCGCAGTGCCTGTGCTTTAGCTCAGGCCAGAGGAATTACTTAGGGGTAAGGCGGTGCTTAAATGCTTTGCTCACCCGGGGCCTGAATGTGTACGGCCCAACACACTGCCCTCTTAGGAGCCAGGAGCTGTGTGGGGGCCAGCGGAGCACTGAAACCCCTCCGCCATGCGTCCAGCTCCGTGTCCCCACTGTCACGTGGGCTTGTGCTGCTGCCCCACCAACACTAATAGGAGCAGCATAAATGTGCCAGCTGGCAATGTCCCCACCATTTGGCTATGTATTTTTTTATGTTCCTTCCCATAGAGGAGTCCATTTGAGCAAATGACAGGAGCAAAGGGTTGGGAGGAGCAGGGCAGGCGGGAAGAAGACGTCAGATGTTGGGGAAATCACCAGCAAAGCTGCCTTTGAATGCTGCAGAGTGGTTCAGGGGGGAATAACCAAAACGTTGAAGCACTTGGAGAGGATCTTGTGCCTGCTGAGATAGCATCAAGGAAATCTTTCCTTTGACATATCGGCAATGCCTTCTGAGAAACGACTCTATTTCCAGCTCTTTATGGCATTTAACAGCAATGAACTGTGTCTTCTGTATTAATAAATTATGATGTCACTTTGTTTTATGGGTTAAGCAATATCCTCTTTGGTTATTTATATCACCAAACGTATGAAAGAAAACTAGAAACAAAGTGATTTCAGACGCTTTGTGCACACATAACTCTCATGCTACATCCATAGAGCAAGATTAAGATGTATTGTTCAAATAATGAAAAGGAAAAGAAACTAGAGGTGAAAAAACCTGGAAAAAAACCCTCTTCCCTAGTCATGTTGCTTACGGTAATGTGTTTTCATAGCTTCTCAGCAAGACATTTTGTCACCACCATCCACTTTTTTAAACATCCTTACAATAGCTTGCACTCACAGGTGTACCTTGTCTCTCGATCTCAGAGCCACATGCAATTCTATTTAACCACAGCTTTGAGAGGGATGGGAGTTCAAGGTTCATCACCAAGGTCAGATAGGGAAGCAGTGGCAAAGCTGAGAACCCAGGTTTTACTGATGCCCAGTTGAACATCTACCTTAATAATAAGTATTAGACTTAAATGAAGTTAAATTTTCTTTACCTTTCTGCCCATCCATTTCTCTAGTTCTATGGCACAGATCTTTACAGTGTTTTTTCCCCTGGAAAATCCCTGTTTTTCACACCTGGATTTGTGCTTGCAGCTAGATTTATGATCGATGTCTTCTAAAAGGGGCCAAAATCCAACTGCTTTATTCGTGCTGACAGTCATATTGGTTTCAGGGGGAGTAATTGCCTGAGGAGGATGAACAGGATTTAACCCAAAGTCAATAAAATGAACAAGCACTTACCCTACAGCCAATAACGGCCCTTGCTTATCTTCTGGCCCAAGAATCTCTCTTAAAACAGGTGCCTAAATATCTTGCTGCACAGCAAGTATCTCAAAACTGAGGCCATGCTCCATGGGCAGCAGGCTGACTATCTCCTACAGGGTATAGGTGGGAAACCCATTTTGGTCCCAGCCTCCTGAAGCCCCTTCGAAAATCCTGGTTGTATGGCTGGTGGCCAGAGTCTTTAAGGCAGAAGAAGTATAGGCCAGTTCAGGGGACATTTTCTGTACAGCAGCTGAAAGGTTTGGGTATGAAACTATAAAACGTGGTCAACGTAGATGAGAGTTCACCTTCTCACAGCTGTTGGGTCTGGAATAGTTACATCATTCAGAGTACTTGGGTTTTCCAAGGAAACCAAAGGCATTGGTTGCCATCTACCCTGAGGTAACGCTGAGACAGGGAGCCTCACCATCCCCACGGTGAGGGGCAGCAGGACCCAGTGCGGCAGGAGCAGCTTTCAGCCACCATCTGCCTTGCTGCTCCTGCTGTTTGCATGGTTATATGAGTAACATAGTGATGGGACGACAGCTCGCCTGCTTTTACCAGGACAACTTTGGGACTTCGACGGATGCTAAGCAGTTGCAAATAAAGACAGTCACTTGTAATTTTAAAAAAAATACATATTGCATACTTAAAATCATATATGCCATATCTAATCTCTGCAGCAATACACAGTTATATAATGGAAAAATTAGGGGTCAAAAACATTGAAAAAAATGGGGGCAGGGATGTCGTTGTTTTGAAATTATTAAGCAATGTGTACAAGAGGCAAAAAGGTTTTTTTACTGTGGCTAGCTTTCCCTGCAAAGTCAAACATGCTTGTCTTACATGCTGGGAAATTTAATGGGGACGGAGAAGAGGCAGATGCAGGATTGATCTTCCATAATTATTATCTGAACCAGATTGTATTTGCTGATTCCACTTGGCATTAACAATTGAGTGTAAAGCAGCTGTGAAAGAATTCACAGCACTGGCGAGCAATGAGAAATTAAAAGAATTACTTTTTGAGAAATTGAAAGATTAAACGAGGACACTGAAATAACACTAAATTTTCTCGAGTAATACATCTTCCGGATGTCACTTGGATTTTCTCGGCAACACAAGAATAATCATTACCCTTTTATGCCCAAAGGCCCTGATTTAGTATGTTCTTAAATTAAGCACATGCTCGAATACCCTTCCTGGATGAGGATGTTTTTTGATTTGAGCCCAGCTACCATCTCTCATGTGGCACGCAGTTGTAATTTCGTGTCCTTTACACAAAATGAGTCATGTTGCACAGCTTTTCCACCGCCAGATACTGTCCTCTGTAAAACATTGCCTGCTCTTGTTCCTCCCTTTGCCAAAAGGCAGCACAAACCGGGTGACGATGACAACAAGTCAAACAGCACACACAACGTCAGACATCTCATAGAAATGGCAAAGTCTGGGCCGCAGCTTTGCGATGACACAGTCTTTCCTATTTCTTCTCCTGCCCATGTTACATGGGACTCCAGAAACCTCGGATTTTTCTCCACTGCGATTTTTACACTGGAAATAAAGTGGCTTTGGTGTGGTTGAACCCACACAGACTCACACTCCCGCATAATCACATTTATACAGATATTTCTTCAAGGCATCAGCAGTCCGGCCAAGTGCCAATCACAGGGTTGCAGCACACAAATCCGAAGCAGCAGAATTAGCAAGGAACAAAGGCTTGGATGGGACTCACCATGTGTCCCCAAGGACTGCAGGGTGTTTGGCTCTTTGCCCCAAGAGCAGCTCCACAAAATGCTGCTGATCTAGGGACCCCCTCGGAGATGCCACCCCCAGCGTGACGGCTGGGGCCAGGAGGGAGCCAAATGTGCCACAGCCAGCCAAAGGCTCACCCACCCACCAAGGCAGCCTGGGCTATGGAGAAGCTGAGACCCTTGCCTAATCCTCGGCCCTTTTTCCCCTGCTTCCCCTCACCCCGTAGCAAGCCGTGGACTGCCGAGCAGGACCGAGCAGCGCTGACACACCATCGAGTAGCCAAAGTTCAGCACACCGGTGATCTGCTAAATAACAGAGGGTTCCCCACTAAAATAAATGACGAAAGATTCTCCCTGAAAGCAGAGGTTTGAAGTCAGCCGCTGTGATTTCTGAAGACTGATGCACATCGACAGCGGATAATAGTAATACCTAGCTCTTGAAAGTGTTATTACATAGAAGACAAGGCCAATTAGAAATGGGTCAGACACATGCTATTCAGGCTGGCTTCTGACACGGCCATTTTTAAAGTTCAGGTCATCTGGAGGTGAGGCTTGTTTTCAACATGCTCTTTTGAGGCCATTTCACATTGGTTTGTGTCTGTAGGCTTTGCTGTGAGCGCTGGGTTGGGCCAGATGACGTCCAGGGGGACGTCACATTATTCTTTGTGTGTGCTCCATGTGCCCTTTTGGCATTACCAGGGGTAAGACCAAGGTGTGAAGCACTTCAGCTTAGCTGGATGGGGTCACAGATGTGGAAAGATTTAGAACGGGAGTAGTTTTATGTCAGGTTACTCCATACTCAGAGGCTGCATATTTAACAGTGAGCCTTACTGCTTCCAGCTATCGCATCTGACCACGAGGTGAATCTGTGCATACAAACGAAGCCAGGTCTTCTTTTAGATTAGAAAGAAATTGTGTCTTGCAGCCTCCACCATGACGGTTCTACACCAATTTAAATTCCTAAATCTTTGCTTTCGCTAGAGCTCTTTTAGGTGCCCTGTGCCTGGAGCCCCTCACCTCCAGCTGCGGCTCCCTGAATCCAAATGGTGGCCCAGGCATTTACGGGGGTCTCCTATAGAAAACGTACCAGTAATTAAGCTGTCTGTAATGACCTGACTGTTTCTGTCTCGCCTTCTACTCCTATGGAAGGTCCTCTGGGGTGGAAGTCATATTTTATTACATTTCTGTATGAAGCCTGGAGCTGGTCCTTAGGTCCTACAACTGACAGTCCCTCAAAATTGGGATGGAGCAGAAAGAGGTGAGAAACTGTGATACGACAAGACATTAGGTAAAGCTAACTGCTACAGCTTGGTGTACACATTGCCATGCTCTAGCGAGTATTTTATTCCAGCTCAGAGTCCTTTGCATCTCCCTGAGCAGAGATAAGGAGTTTGAAAACGAGGGACAACTAGTTTACAAACAGTCTCTGTGCCCTTTCCCAAAGCTGGTCCTCTTTCTTCAAAGTATACTTGAGGAGGATATTGTCCGTCAAAATACGCTAATGAGATGCTGTGGCCGTTAGACCTTCTCACCAGGTCTTAATTATTCCTTGGTTAAACAGAAGCAAATCCTCTTACTCACGTTCCTGCCCAGGATAACGATTAGGTCTGTTCCGTGCACGTGCTCACGGGAATGCATATGCACACACTCATGGGTGCACGCACGCACATGCAGGGCTCAAGCTGCCGCCTTAGACAGTACGCAGAAGTGCCAGAAAGCCTGCCCGTGGCTTTAGGCCAGGACACAGGCACCATGGGCAACTGAGGGAAGGGCAAGGGCTCCTGCTCTTGCTTTCCATTAATGAGAGAGAGAAAATGAAGGAGCTTGACCCTGCAAGAGGAAGAAAAAAGCCTCGGCAACAGCAGCATCTCTGCAGCCAGGTCCATCACTCACACCCTGCTATGAATCAATCATCTTGTTAATAATTATTCTGCTGATCCCATAACACAAATTGTTTTCATTTAAAGGCACAGGTCTCACCATTTCCAAGTGAAGACAACTCTGGGGGGGTCCCAATGGCATGTGCCGCCTGCCATGGGGTAGCGCCTGTGCCCATGTCCCTGGCTCAGCAGGCAGTGAGGCTGAATTAGCCCAAAACTCTCCCTCTAGGGAAAAAAACCACCAGCCCCTCCAGTTTTTTTCTCCTGGAGTGGGGACCCATGCGGTGGCAGCCCGGTGGCAGCCCCGCTGGGGCACAGCCAACACAGCTGGCAGCAGCATCGCCCTCAGGGGCTGCCCATCTCCATTTTACGCTGGAGAAACTGCAATTGCCTCTCCCCCATCCCAGCAGGCAGCCCCTCACCGGTATTTGCAACCCATGGAGGGTAAGCAAGGAGAGGGGAAGCCCAGCGAAGGGCTTTGGGCGCAGGACTCTGACTGTCTCTGCACGGGGTAAGGATGGGACGAAAAAGCAAAGCAAAGCATGGCTCTCACTATTCAGCTCTCTGTTTCTTTCACATCTACGCCCCGAACACAGAGCTAGGAGCCCACAGAAAGTGGCAGGACGGACTGCAAGAAATCCTGCCAGGTGGGGAGATGGTATCTAAAATCCTCCTAAGCTCTGGCTTCGCTCAGCTCTGACTCCCAAGCTCTGGCTGGGCGGGTGGGACTCACAGCTGGGATGGAGGGATCAGTCGGCGCAGGAGCTGAGGAGATCTCCTTCATAGCAGCGGGCGCCAAACATGCCCAGGGTGTCCCGCGCAGTTGATGCTTTGTAATGAAACTAGAAAGGCCTTTTTTTCAAGAGGGACACGGAAAAAAGTGCTTCTGAGTTGGTGTAATGCTACCAGCAGCTCTAATAAGGTGCTCTTTCCAAATATCCAGGGCAAACTTTGTGGTGCATATGCATGTGTATCTCGTTTTTCAGACTTTCTGGCATTTACAGACACTCGGGGCTTTGTTTCTGCAGCTGGCTCAAGGTCTCACGCTGGCACTTGGGTAGTCTCACTGCGTTATTCACTGCTCCAGCCGTACTTCAAGGTCTGATGTACTCACAGGCGCTGCAGTTGCCTGAAAAACATTTGGGTCCTCTGGAAGGCACCAGCTGGAATTTGCTGAAGAGCTCTCAGTCTTTCAAAAGCAAGTGGTTGCGACCAGGCCCCACTGTAAGTGGTGGCTTTTCTCGGAGTTGCCTTTGGAGCCCTGAAGCACCTGAGCACCGGAGCTGACGTCTTCAGCCCAGTCCAAGTTTGTTGCCGACCTTGGTGTGGGGCCAAGATTCACCCCTCCCTCTTGGCTGGTTTGAAAATGGAGCCCATGATCTTCCCTGGAGACAGGAGAGACCTGAGTCCATCGGGGTTCATTTCTTCCAGTCTCCTCCTGAATTTGTCTTAGCAGCTATAGGGTTGACTAGATGCTGGGCCATAACCTTCTCCTTCACAAAGAGCTGTTAACTCCCAGAAATCAGTATCCCTTTTCTTCCTGCGTTGCTGCATTTACGCAAACCATCTATAAATCATCTCCACAAAAGACCAAAGCTGCCTGCTCTTTATCTGAGGCAAAACAGAGGCCTGAGGCTCAGGCCAGAGCTGCGTGACAGCAGATTTGGGACGCTTGACGTTTGCCCACCTCTCCCCTGAAACAGCCACCTGGCCCTTGTCTCTGCACTCCACCTCTCCTTGGACTCGGTTCCCCTCTGATCAGCAATAAGAACATGGCTTCATGTCCTCCCTTTTCTCAGACCCATGACCTTTTATGTGAAAGGGTTCTTGAGGACACGGGGCTTTCTGTACTGCCAGAATTACTGCATGTGCTCCACCAGATGTTGAAGAATATTCCCTCCCATCCGAAGTTGCCCTGAGTATTATATTTTCTTGGCTTAGCATTGTTATGAAATGTCAGTGCTTCGCAACTTCTCTGACTCTCTTTTGCAACAACCCCAAGGGAATGCAACCGCTTTTAAAGCACCGGTTGGGTCCAGCAAGCCCTATGGACTTGCATCATCTTTCCTTCTGGAAGAGCCTCAACCATCCCTGCAAGATAGGTGAGACGCATCAGGCTGGGAGATGAAAGCAAGATGTGCTGAAAAGTGGATCTGGAAGGCAGTTGCTCGTGGAATTGTCTGAGGGCTGCTTGGGGACTGCTTTTAGTTAATATTTGTCTGTCGCACAAAGGAGGGAGGAGCGCATCGTGAAATTTCCTGATGACACAGGCATGCGAGTGCTTGTCAATACACAAGAGGCCCCAGCCTATCAAACAGGAAGAACTGCGTGACCTTGAGGATGGGAACAATGGGAATAGGATGAAATTCAATTGTGCCAAATGTAAGCTTTGGCACGTAAGGTTGAAGTGTCAGAGTTTCTCTGGGAAAATAAAAAGTCTCAAGCGCCTTGGCTGGTCACAGGATTACTAAGAAATGGCAGCATTGCACAGCCGTGGAAAAAGGTAAATGTGATCAAGGCTGTATCAAGTATTTCCAACATGGGCCCGAAGAGCATTAATGATGGAGAACGGGTACTGGTGGACCCAGTGAGGAGGCTGCATGCAGCTTTATTCACCGCTATTTGAGAAAGACGAATTGAGACTGGAGCAAGTGTAACCCAAGTGTTGGTAGGGTGCTTGGTGGGGGGCTGGAGACCCCACCTGACAACAGGAAACCAAAAGGGATTGCCTTGTGCAGCCTAACAACATTAAAGGTTAGAGAGGACACAACTGGTCTATAAATATCTTGTGTTAAACTTTAAACAATGTTGGCACAAGGACAAATGGATACAAATGGCCATGAGTACATTTAGCCTGGAACCCAGAGGAAGGTTTCTAACCATCGGAGCAGTGAGGCTGGGGAACAGCAAGAAACATAGCTTGCTGTAAGACACTGCGCCATCAATTTTTGAATTGCACCATTTGACATGGTTGCTTGAGGCAATTCAGCAGCGCAGGAAGTGCCTTCCCTCCCAAACCCCCCTTATGGGCATGCGTTCAGCTCCTTCTTGCTCATACAGGCACCCGAACTCAGACACAGGAGGAGGCAAGGCTCTCGGTCCCCTACATTGTTGTTTTTAGGGCTTGGCATAATCTAACTCTTAATTTGTTAGTGGCAATTATTTCGATTTCATGCATTTCTTACAGAATAAACTGGAGACTTACATCAGTAACCAGGTTTCGGTTTTGGGGTTTTTTTTCTGTAGTTAATACTTTGTACTTATATAGCATCTTTCATCTTTCAAAGTGCTTTACATACATTAATTATTTAATTCTCCCCGTAACCCCTTTGATCTAGGCATGTATTATGACGCTCAGTTTACAAGTGGGGAAAGCAAACGCAGAAGAACAAATCTCTGCTGCTAGGCCCATCCCGCCAGGATTGATGTGGCTTCGCGGCCCTAAAAGGCAAGGCAAGATTCCATGATGTGCACAGCGTCAACGAGCGATACAGTGGTGGAGCCAGGGTGGTAACTCTTCTGGCTGCCCTCTCATTGTGAAGCGGGAGAGAGGTGGGGGGGCTGCCAGGGAGGGCTGTGCGCAGGGCCAGATATAGGATGCTGGATATGCAACAGAGGACCAGAAAAGGATGTGTCCTGTGCTCCCCAGAAAGACCCAGAATGTAGTTTAATCAAAGCAAGTAGAACGAAGCTATCGCTTAGTCTTCTGACTAAGACCCAAGTAACTGGAATAAATGCAAATAGTTAAAAGTAGCAAATTTTGAACAAGAGCTGACAGTGATCTGCGGAGACATGCGTTCTGTGGAATCATAGAATCATAGAATGTTTTGGGTTGGAAGGGACCCCTAGAGGTCATCTAGTCCACCCCCCCTGCAGTGAGCAGGGACACCGCTAACCAGATCAGGTTGCTCACAGCCCCGTCCAACCTGGTCTTGAATGTTTCCAGGGATGGGACCTCCACTACCTCTCTGGGCAACCTGTTCCAGTGTTTCACCACCCTCACTGTAAAGAATTTCTTCCTTATATCTAGTCTAAACCTATCCTGGTTTAGTTTAAAACCGTTACCCCTCGTCCTGTCACAGCTGGCCCTACTAAAAAGATTTTCCCCATCTTTCCTGTAGGCCCCCTTTAGGTACTGAAAGGCCGCAATCAGGTCTCCCCGCAGCCTTCTCTTCTCCAGGCTGAACAAGCCCAACTCTCTCAGCCTGTCCTCATAGGAGAGGTGCTCCAGCCCTCGGATCATTTTTGTGGCCCTCCTCTGGACCCGCTCCAACACTTCCATGTCCTTCTTGTGCTGAGGGCTCCAGAGCTGGACGCAGTACTCTAGGTGAGGTCTCACCAGAGCTGAGTAGAGGGGCAGAATTACCTCCCTCGACCTGCTGGCCACGCTCCTCCTGATGCAGCCCAGAGTACGGTTGGCCTTCTGGGCTGCCAGGGCACATTGCCGGCTCATGTCCAGCTTTTTATCCACCAGCACCCCCAAGTCCCTCTCGGCAGGGCTGCTCTCAATCCTTTCTCCCCCCAGGCTGTATTGATACTGGGGGTTACCCCATCCCAGGTGCAGGACCTTGCACTTGGCCTTGTTGAACCTCATGAGGTTCACACAGGCCCACCTCTCCAGCCTGTCCAGGTCTCTCTGGATGACATCCTGTCTTTCTGGTGTGTCAACCGCACCACTCAGCTTGGTGTCATCCACAAACTTGCTGAGGGTGCACTCGATCTTGCTATCTAAGTCATTGATGAAAACATTAAACAGCACCGGTCCCAGTATGGACCCCTGAGGGACACCACTCGTCACCGGTCTCCATCCGGACATCAAGCCATTGGCCACTACCCTCTGGATGTGACCATCCAGCCAGTTACCTATCCACCGAACAGTCCACCCATCAAATCCATAGCTCTCCAATTTAGAGAGAAGGATGTTGTGGGGGACTGTGTCAAAGGCTTTGCAGAAGTCCAGATAGATGATGTCTGTTGCTTTTCCCTTGTCCACTGATGCCGTCACACCATCATAGAAAGCCACTAGGATGAGAGCCTTCCCTTTCAGTTATAAAAAAATAACAACTGATGTATTTGTGATTGTTCTTGTGTTGAATGTTTACGTTGTTTTTCAGAGTGACTGTTGGAGGCTGATTTGGAGATTTTATTGCTAAATTACTGAGCAGTTTTTCTTGCAAATTCACATAGTGATGTTATTTGTTTGTTTGGATTGCTGTGATGATGCGAGGACGCTGCAAATGCACTCTGCCTTATTCCAAACAGAAGTCTCACATCCCCCCCCCCCTCTTTTTCATCCCTTTTAAAGGACATTTCTGTGTTACAGGGGCAAGCAGTGCGGTCTGTTAAGCAGAGCAGGAACCTGGGAAACAACACGCTTGGGGTCTAGTGCTCATTCTGCCGGTGCTTGGGTGTCTGACGTTGCGCAGGGGCAATAGCTTCATTTCAGCAGCCGGTGCCCAGAGTGGGAGTTAAAAGATCAGGCTACCGATTTTGACAGATACCAACTCATTTGGAGGCCAAGAGAATGCTATTTAGCACTAGCTTACTGCCCAGCCTTACAGGACACTAGTGTTTGTAAGGGAAATATGGCTCTGGGCATCCTCCTCCTGCCAGAGCAAACGCAGCTTCTGCCCAGAGTAGCTTCTGTGCTCCTCCGGGACAGTTCAGCGCTATAGCATAACTGCCTTTTGGGGGGAAAAAAAGGGGAAAGGGTCTGAATTTGGTCATATTTTTTCCTGCAGCAAATTTTTTTTCCTGTTACTGCTAGCATTAATTCCTAGAGAAGTAAAATGACTAAGGTGTTTTAATTCCATGGTCATTTTGATATGCTAAATGGTGCCAAGAGAGTCAGTGGGAAATTAACAAAGTTCAAATCCCCATGGAATGTGGAAGTTGCAGTTAAAATAGTGCTGCTAAATATTAGTAATTAGCAAAAATTATTTTGAAGTGTAGCATTTTAATTAGCTGCAAACGCCGCTCGCTTCGCATCAGTATTACCCACAAAATCAGGTACACCTAAGACAGTTAAGCTCCTCATCTGCACAAATCCCTTGGGCATCCATGGGTATAACTGCGAGACCCATGGGGCTGTACACTAAATAAAAGGAAAATTGTATGGCCAGAACAAGACTGAAAGCATAATCTTCTAACAAGTGTGGCAGAGTCAAGGATGCAGATGTTGCAACCGTCTCGTTGTGTCACTCCCTCCTGCTGGAGTTCCTCTGTGCTTCCTAGCATTAATTTCTTATTATCCATTCTTTAGGACCTGTGTTAAAACAGGGTCCTCATATATCCCAGTCTAGCTTATCCCAGCTCACTGCATCTACATCTTTCCCAATATTTGGTAATGGTCCTTAATTCCAGAAGATCTCATTCTGCAGTCATGGCCTCACCCCTTGGGAAGGCTCTGCCTTCTCTCCAGGCCCTTTCCCTTTCTGTAGAAAGTCCCATGGTGTGAGAAGAGCAAAGCAACAGACCTCAGTCCTCAGCCTGACAGGGTGTGCAGGGCACCAGCTACATAGCAAGAGGCAGAGCCCACCTAGATGATGAGAGAAAGCTCGTGCTAGGGCAGCGCAGTCTCTGCCACACAGAGCAATGGAGGACTGAGATACCTCAAAGCAACGCCTTGCACAACATGGGATCCATGGACTGGCTGAAGGAACAGGCTGGGCGCACTCATGTTTGGAAAACCTGCAGATGGGGACCTGCAGGAAGAGGAGCTGGGGCAGAGTGAGGCATGGGAGCACCTTCCTTCTGTCTCTGTGACGTCGCGGTGCAGGACGTCAAGGTAAGATTGTGCAACAGCCTGATAAGGTGCCCCTAGAAAGACCAGGAGCTGCTCGTATTGCCATTTTCAAATGAGAAACTGAGGTACAGAGCAATTGAATTCTGTAAGCTTAGGCTGTCTTGAGGACCCTCGGTGTGGCAGATCCACCAGAGTACCCAGGTGCTTACCTCCAAGTAACGCCAACGGGACGTGCATCCCTAAATATGCCCGGTGAGCTGGGCCAACGCCTGTTCAAGTTCGTATGGGCAGCCTGCGGCAGAGCTGGGAGTTGTACTCCTGCCATCCAAGCCTAGGCAAGTGCCTTTACAATAAGATCATTCATGCCCTTATGCGTATGTCCTCTGCTTGTAGAGGAATTAATAGCTGCATATTAGAAACACTATGTCAAAGGAAACGTAAACTTCAGTTGCCTCCTCATGTAGCAGCATTACTATGAAAGCCCTTGGACATGTTTCTTCTATAAATATCAGTTGACAAGGATGCTGGTACAGGCAACAACGATCAAACGACAGAGAGAGATGATTATGATGGAGTTGGTCCATCTGGCCAAAACCACACTGACCATCCCATGCCATCCTGTGATTCAGGGCCCCGTCTGCACCAGCCCGCGGGTTCACGGGCATCCAGATAAAAATTGGTGGGCTTAGTGGCAAAAGTTGAGTCTCTGTCCTAAACATCTCTTTCATGTCATTGCTGCACAAGATGGAAGGAAGAGTATTGCTTTTAGGATACACAGCAACAGGAACATTTGTGAAGTCTCAACTGATTTCAAACACTTCCCGTTCAAGCTATATTGAAAAAAGCAACAAAAGGTTGAGGGCTACCAATACACCGTAACTAAAACTACATGAAACTTCAGATGGGAAAGCCAGCTGTGTGGGGTGAAGAAAGTAGCAATAGATATCTCTTTTAAACCAGCTTTGGAAAGTGAATTGAATTTGCACAGGTCAGTTCAATCCTGGCACTTCTAAACCTCTCAATATTTCGCTGTGCAGCTGTAATCATTTTTAATACAACTTTCTGGATGTAGTTTTTCAAGTCACAAAAGGACAGAAATCCCGTGGTCTCGCATGGTACTGACAGCCCCGGGGCTCATTAGCGGGGCTGTAAAACCATGAGGCACTAGGCGGAGGTCAGACATCTCAGACAACATGGGGGCTGGCAGCAGCAGGGAGGTGCCGCAGCCAAGCGGGAGGTGGTGGGCACAGGGAGGCCTTCCCAGTTGGGAGGCAATGGGAAGACCCATGGCAAATCCTTGACACAACATCTGGCCCTCTCACCAAATTTCAAATCCCTGCTCCAAAGCAGGGGCATGCTCGAGCCATTCAGCGAAAAGGTCACCAGAAGCGCTTTGCATGGGGTGAAACAGCTTCTTCTGCCCCTGCCTCTTGCGCTTGGTGCCAGGCATTGGCCAAGCCCCTTTGGCTGGATCTTTCCCTGAAAGAAGTCAGAGGCAGCCATACAGCATGGAAAAAAACCACCTCAAAATGTTTCCCAAAGCTTTAGTTGACCGAAAATGGGGTTGTGTAATGGCATGTCTTAAATAACTTGAAAAGCAAGCATCCCTACCAGCACTGCCTATAGTGCAGTTGACTGTACAAGGTGTATAAATGCCATTTTTTAGTGGTTTTCCAGCTGCAGTGTGTTCACCCAGCCTTAAAATTATGTCAGTGGTATCTCTGACTGTCATCCGCCTCCTGCCAGCACAGGCCACTTTACATGGGCACAGTCACGGGGAGTCATGCCCTTGGACATCCACTGCTTCAGGAGTAGCAAACCCTGAGCTTAAACTACAAGGCAAAAGGAAAAACAGCCTTTTGTCTCATGCATCCACAAGCAGCCTAAATGGGTAACAAGAGGCACCCCTCTGCAGCGACGGTGGTGTTTTCTGGCAGCTCCCTGCTAGCTTTCCATGGTGTCTAAGGCCCAGGAGATCTCCTCTGGGCAGCTACAGCTGAAAAAAAACCCCCAAACTGGGGACACTTGGATGATCTGCTTCCCCTCCCACAGGCACCTTTAAAGGGATGCTGTCCACCCAACCCTCACTCCCATTGCTCTTGATGTGCCACATTATCATGTCTGTGCTAAATTTTTTGTGGGGGTGGGGGGTATGTGTGTCTTTCTGATAGCTGTAATTTCTCTTAAAAATCCTCTCCTACCCTGGCTGCTCTCTTTACACCTGTTCTATCAGCCAACGTGGCGGAGGACGGACTGCCCACACTGCGGCTCGCAACCAGGGGTTCTCGGGCTACATTCTTCTGCTGCAAAATGAGGTCTCTGGTGCAAGCGAGGCCTCGTGTGCAGCTGCGTTAGCAGTCCTGGCACAGGCAGGTCAGTGGCCTCAGTGGCACGGGGAAGGTGAGCTGGGGGGGAGGTCTGGCCTTGCCAGGGTGAAATAGAAGTTGCAGGAAAGAGCTGCCAGACCCTGGCTGAGGTCTCTGCTGTAGGTCTTGGCTTGGATCGGGGTAACAAGAGCGAATCTTATTAGTAACTCGGCCGAGACAGCTCCCGATTTCAGCATGGTTGTATCTATAGCGTGATTCCCCGTGCCTGGGCCTCAAAATAATTCATACCACATCTGCAGTCCTGGTGAACCACCAGTAAAGGTCGGAGATGGATGCCCAGGAGGGTAGGCAGTTTTGTGCCTCAAGGGCCAAAAGAGACTCCTGCTCAAGATGATGGGAAAGCTCTGGTGCAAAGGTGGACTGGGGGTGTGGAAGGGAATATTAATAAAGGTGGTACTGACTGACTGATGCAGAGAGCAGAGAGCAAAGCCCAAGGGAGGCTGGCGCAAGAAAGTCCGGGTTATTGTTCAGTAGAAGGGAATGGGAATGTTTGATTTAATTTAAAACATGAGCAGTGAATGGCCAGAGGAATGGGGATGTGTTCGGCAGTGCGTTGCAAGACTGGGTTTTGCTGCCACGGGAGACTGCCGAGACGAAGAGTTCAGGACGTCTGAAAAAAATGCAGGGGCACTTATAAAAGGTTGTGGGTATCTCCGGGGTTACATCATTTGAGATAATCATGCAGAAGGGATATAAACCAGAGCTCTTCAGGGGACACGCCAAGCGATAAATGCCTGGGGTTAGGAAAATATTTTCCTTTAGGCAAGTTATAATTGGCCATTCTGGCTTTACAGCACTCGGCCGTTGGGTACCTTTAAAGACAAGACAGGGGAGCAGATGAGCTGGGAGCCCAGTCCAAGGCAGCAATCCCTCTGCTCCCGCGTCCTGCTGCGTGAGAAAGCATGTGAGGAATTATAATTCCCTTCGGACATGTGACCCAAATTGCATTTGCATTCCTGGTGCCTGCTTCCATTTCACATCTTCCCCCACACGCAGTGACACCTGCAAGGGGGTTTGTTAGTCTCGCTGAGAGCACAAACTCTAGAATCTTTTCAGAGAAATTAAGAACAGTATCTACAAAGGAAACCCAAAAGTAAAAAGGAGTCAAAAATATGTCAATGCAGTGTAAAAGCTTATCCATACAAAACAAACTTGCTGAAAGAAAAATCAACTGTCACTTTAAAATCTGACATTAAGTTTCTCAAATCGCAGCCCTTAATCAGGAGTAATACTTGAAGAGGAACAAAGAGAATTTATGATGAAAAATCAGGACAGTTGAGCGCTAGGCTCAGCGGGACTAACTGCATGACAATATGGATAAGAATGATAATTGCATTAGCTTAGCCTGAAATGACTGGCCAGAGCTGGTTTTTTTGGTCAGCTGGATTTTTGTAATGTCTTCATTTACTTTTTAAGCAAACTTGGAAGGAGAATTACAAATAGGTTAGGGCATGTCCATCTATTCTCTTAAGGGGATGGGGTGTTTCAGAAATTCATCCTAACATTGGCTTAGAGCTCTTTGAAATGCACAGGCCCATATGGGTTAAACCAAGGATCCCTTACAGATCCATTTACAGTAAGATTAACAGGAGAAGGTAGCTCCTACTGATGAAAGTTAGAGGATCCAAACCCATGGTGTTCTCACTTTATTCCATGCATCGTACTCTGACCCCAGCTCCCAGTCAGACCCTCCCCATGGTCGCCCTCTCACTTAATCCAATTTTTACATCTTATTTACCTTTTTGAAAATTGGGATAACTTCAAACAGGCACTCATCCTCTGCCCTTTAAAAGCAACCTAGAAATATACCTCTACCTAACCTACATTTTCTGCAATAGGAAACTCTGCGTTTATCTCCCAGCTCTACAGCCAAATTCTGGTTCAAACTCAAGCCCAGCGATCCCAGTCCTGGGTCTGGCTGCCAGCCCCATGCAGCCGGGACCTCCTGTGGCACCCGGTGGGAACATCTGGGGGTTCCCAAACCAGAGTGCTCCCAAACCAGTGCACTGCGGGATCGCAGGCAGAGGAGGTGGCAGCCAGTTCAGATGGGGGAGAGGAGGTGGACATTCCCCCACAGCCCATATCTGGGCCACCGGTCTCACTGGCGAGCATTGCTTTGATGGAGCGGGAATTTGCCCTTAGCAAAACCAGGAGCCCGAAGCGGGAAGCATGAGCGATGGCGGGGGAAATGTGAACAGCAACAAAAATGGCTGACCGTAGCAAATCTGGTGCCGTCCCACGTGCAGTGTCAACCACGTGGCAGCGTTATGCCTCTTGGTGCTGCTCAGAGGGCCAGCGAGTCTGTGAGACGGCCGCTTTTGGGGCAGGAGGCAGCGAGCCCTGCGGCACGGGCAGCACTCGCCGGCGGCTGAGGCGAGGGCTCCATCAGCCCCAGGGGCAAACAAATCTGGGACAGATGCCTCCCTGCAGTGGGGAACGAGTTAATTCTACCTGTTCTGCACAAGATAACCAGGACAAAAATATCCGCGCCTCTGATTCCTCCTTCAGCGGAGAAGCGGGCAGCTTCAAAGCCGTGGCCTCCCACCGCTGCCTGGCAGGCAGCACAACCCTCCTGCGGCT
>NW_009258671.1:5426327-5429827 GCF_000687185.1 Egretta garzetta | reverse complement strand
CACACAGGCGGCCGCCGCCACCGCAGCCCAGCCAGCACACACAGCTCCGATTGCGACACAGCCGGCCTCTGTCAGTGGCTGCTTTTATTCGTCTTCCTCAAAGGCTTAAATAAACAAGGAGCAGGTTAAAAACAAAAATCTTGGCCCTGGCCCCTTCCTGAGCTGGCTGTTCCATGATGGCTTCCTGCCCTGCGCGCGAGCTTCCCCCTCCAGAGGGAAGAGGCGCCGTCCTGCAGCTGCCTCGAGTGGGGAGCAAGGCCGCGTGCCCGGCTTTGATGCCGGTGCCAGGCCGTGGGAGCACCTCTCTCCACACCGTCCTGGGTGCTCGCCGCATCAAGTGGGAACTCGAGCGCGCCGCTGGGAGCTGGAAGAGGTTTGCCTTCCCAGGGCCGCGGCACAAGGACGCGGGGACGCTCTGCGTCAGCTGGGCACCGGCTCCGCCTGAGGGGGCATTTCCCGAGGCGTGAACCCCACGCACCTCTCCAAAGCCCTCGCCTCCTCGGGGCGGGGGGAGGAGGGCGGAATTTTATTCCACTTGCAATCTGTCAGGAACATAAAAATAATCTCAGAGACGCCTGTCGGCCCAAGAGCTTTTGCTCTCGAGAGCCACGGCGCAAGTTGCACTCGAGTGACTCTCCTCCGGTCATTTTGATGAAGGGACACCAGGAGCTCCTCTGGTTCACCCCCTGCCCGAGGTCACCGTATGATGGCTGGGCACGGCTCCCGGGGGTTTTGAAATGCTTCACGTGCAAGAACTTGCCTCACAGCACCTTCGCGATGGATTTTTTTCTATTCTTGCTGTTCGAAACTTTCAGAAACAGATACAAAGATGCCAAGGTACACGACGAGACACTGCGCCAGGCAGAGCGCATTTCTTCCTGTCCCTAGCTCCATACTTTCTTGACAAGGCCCAAATGTTTTTCTTAGCAGAGCATTTGAGGTTTGGTTTTTCTGTGCGTATTAAGGAGCTTTATGTCCACCGTACTACTGCTACAACATGCCACTGTCTAGCGCTGGCAATATGCTCCTGACTAGTGCTTTAAAGTGCTGTAGATAAGTTATGTGACGTTTTCCATTTAAATTAAAATAGATCAAATTAAACTCAAGGGAAGCTGATAGCTGCACTTTCATTTTATTTCATTGTATTTCCTCTTTATGATCAATTTTACCCTAATAATCACAGCTTTGATTATAGATCCCTAAGGCACCGTGTTGCATGCAAGACCAGGCTGGAAACTGCCACCAGCCCTCGCACTGCCAGGGTTTCAGCTGCCAGACAGTGGCATAAGCAGGGGGATTAATGCCAACGCGTCACCTAGGGGGCTTTTTCCTCCCTCTGCTGGGAAAGTCGTCACTTCTCAGCTGGCCTGAACTCTACAGGCATGGAGATACAGATCTGAAATGTGTCTGATTCTGACACCCGTTGCTGGTGCTAGTAGGACCTCAAACTGCCAGCAGGGACTTCAGCCCACAGAGATGCATCCAAGTGCTTTGAGGAGACTCCTGTCATGGACAACCCCAGAAAGGAGGCTAAAAACCCAGGCTCTGGGGGTAGTGTTCCTGGGAGTGGATGGACTGGTGCCACTTTGGTCTGTTTCGGCCCCCCCAGAAGATGGAGGCTTGAAGGAGACGTACTGTCCTGCTGCAGGCACTTGCCATGACAGCGGCCGCTGCCCCCCTCCTGCAGAGTTTGTGTTATGGGACAGCCAAACCACCCAGGGCTCCCTGGTGTACATGTGCCTCGGGAAACCCCTCTAAGTGGTTTTGGCTACACCGAGAAAAGGTGTCTAAAACCAAAAAAAAAGAACATGAATTATAGTATTTGTCTGCAAAATGGGAAAGTAATTAAAATCCAAGCTTTCTTGTCTCCTTCACTGTTAGGTTTGTGGGGCTGGGGAATGGGGACATGGTAGTGGTCCTGCCTCCCTGACTGCTTGCCCAGCTGAGCTCCCAACTCTTCAGCTCAGCTCATGGGGCAGGTACAGGTATTTGTACCTCATGGTGCCTCTGCTCTTCAGGGAGCACCGTTTCGGTCAAGGCCTTATTGCCCTGCTCAAGGCTTCACACACTAAGGGTTTTAAAGAAGGGTTTGTGCTGTATGGCAAAGCCCAGAAGTGAGACCTCCTTGCAAAGGCCTGGACCACTCTGCAGAGTTCCGTGGGCTGAACTTTGGCCATGGCTGTTTTAGAAAAGTCACAGAGTAAAGTTCAAAGAAAGCAGAGAAATGGCTGCATGCCTTCCTCTCCTCAAGGCAGAGGAGATTCGCAGGGACCTGCTGCCCGCCCATGCAAGGAGATGCGATGAACATCGCCCGCTGTGTTCCCTGGCTTGGACATCATGCCTCACCTCCTCGCCTCCAGGAGTCCTGCACGCCTCCAACCTATTGCTTCCTCCTCGCACCTTGTTTAGGACAGTAAAGGAAGTAAAGGACAATAAAACAAAACACTGACCTTGCCATATCATGGACCTTTTCCAACCCTGACATAAAGTCATGGGCTTCAATGGGCACATGCTGAAACGTGGCCTTGGGTCTGGTGATTTTACTTGCTCTTTGCCACAGCCACCAGCAGGCATGGCAGGTTTGTGCTCAGGGCCTGGCATGTAAGATATTTTTATGAAAAGATGATTTGGACCTTCATGGTTGTGGGGTGTGTTGCATGGAGTGGGGGGGAGAACGATGCAACTGCAACCTCAGCAACGTCCGCCTGAGAGCAGGGGTCCCCAGTGATCACGCCGAGACACACAGGCTGCCCGCCGCCTTTTAGCAGGGCGTCAATGCTGAGCCAAACCGCCGGAGACAGCGAGTGCCAGCGCGCCTCAGGAGTGGGCTGCATGGGTGGCACAAGCGCGTCCCTGTCCCGCCAACGCACCCCGAGCTCTCTTTCTGGTGTCCCCCCGCCAGCCCCATTCCTCCCCACCAGGGAGGGCTCCTCCCCACCAACACGAGGGTCCCTGCTGCTCCCGAGGGACAAGCGCTTCCCCTGGGGAAGACCCAAGGTTGCTGTCACCCTCGCTGTCCCGGTCGTCGACGTGGGAGATCGGGACCCGGTGTGGCCTGGGTGGGCAGGGGCTCATTGTCAGGATGTGCCTGGGGCACAGTGCCTTTGCCCCCATGGTTGCTGTCACCCTCCCTGTCCCGGTCGTCGACGTGGGAGATCGGGACCCGGTGTGGCCTGGGTGGGCAGGGGCTCATTGTCAGGATGTGCCTGGGGCACAGCGCCTTTGCCCAGCCCTGCTTTCTGACCGCAGAAAGAAAACATTTGCCCAGACACAGCCCGGCCCCCTTGCCACGTTGAAAGCCTGGCTGCCGACAGCTTCAAGGGGGGCATGCAATACCTCTCCAGCAGGACACAGAGGACAAGACTGGGAGACGCGTTAAAGGAGGCTGGTTTTTAGAGCCTTGCTGAAATCTGTCCTCATAAAAGGGAGCCGTCTGGAAACCTGCTCATCCGCGGGGAGGAGAGTCCCCCTGTGAAGAAGGGAGGCTTGCCAGGCCTGCC
>NW_009258671.1:5406995-5414915 GCF_000687185.1 Egretta garzetta | reverse complement strand
CCTTTTAGCAGGGCGTCAATGCTGAGCCAAACCGCCGGAGACAGCGAGTGCCAGCGCGCCTCAGGAGTGGGCTGCATGGGTGGCACAAGCGCGTCCCTGTTCCGCCAACGCACCCTGAGCTCTCTTTCTGGTGTCCCCCCGCCAGCCCCATTCCTCCCCACCAGGGAGGGCTCCTCCCCACCAGCACCAGGGTCCCTGCTGCTCCCGAGGGACAAGCGCTTCCCCTGGGGAAGACCCAAGGTTGCTGTCACCCTCGCTGTCCCGGTCGTCGACGTGGGAGATCGGGACCCGGTGTGGCCTGGGTGGGCAGGGGCTCATTGTCAGGATGTGCCTGGGGCACAGTGCCTTTGCCCAGCCCTGCTTTCTGACCGCAGAAAGAAAACATTTGCCCAGACACAGCCCGGCCCCCTTGCCACGTTGAAAGCCTGGCTGCCGACAGCTTCAAGGGGGTCATGCAATACCTCCCCAGCAGGACACAGAGGACAAGACTGGGAGACGCGTTAAAGGAGGCTGGTTTTTAGAGCCTTGCTGAAATCTGTCCTCATAAAAGGGAGCCGTCTGGAAACCTGCTCATCCGCGGGGAGGAGAGTCTCCCTGTGAAGAAGGGAGGCTTTTGAGCTCAAGCCTGGACTGCAGCAGCAGCAGCAGCAGCCTGGGGAAGCAAAGGGAGGGGATGAATGACACTGCAGGCAAGCAACCCTTGCCAAGCAGGATTTGCAAGCGCGTCAGAGCCCCACGGACCGTCGGGTAGCACACCCCAGGGAGCACCACCGGCACAGGCGACCATCCCTGCCATCTGGTCTGGGAGCAAAGGGCACCCTGAAGGGAACAGGGTATTCAGGCACAATGTTTTGAGGGGGGTTTTCCCAGTTGGTGCAAGGTCCAGTGATAACCTGGATACTTCCCGACAAGCTAGGATGGGTCTAAGAGCTGTCTCATCCTTCCCTCTGGGACAACAGGGTTTTAGCAATCATCAGCTGCGCCTGTCCTTTTCCTTGAGTGTCTGTGCTGAGGTCTGTATTGTCCTGCTTTTGGGCTGGAGCTTGACTGCAGTCGGTATCCATCCTCGGCCAGCAAGGAATAGTTCAGCTTGCCTTTTCCTTGCTTGCATGCTCCAAGTAGATCTGGTGTGCTGACAGAATCAGACAGGCACCGACAGATTTCCTGATTTCTCCTCCTGTCCTTCCAGTTAAAAAGCTCAACGCTCCAGTACCTTCCAGACCTGTGCACCCTTATGCACCCTTGCCATGTAGCAAGAGGACGGGCAGGATGGCCTGAGTACAATCTTAAGCAGAAGGTCTATGATGAAAGAGACAGAGAAAGCGCTATTCTGTCTTCTGCCCCTAAAGGAAAACCAAAAATTTGGGTTCTTGAAGATTACTCCAGTTAAGAGAAAACTGATTATGAATGTAGAGTTTCTTCCACGAGGCTCCTGGTTCATAAAAAACACACCATGTCTTCTTCCCTGAATCCAGGAGGACTCGTGCAACAAGAGCCCGGGTCATTGCTCAGAGCCAGCCTGCTCTGAGTAACACTTGTACCCAAAAACTCTCACTAGGCTTCCCCATCTGCAGCCAAGTCTCTGGGATGGGATGGTTACTGTTTCATAGAGGAAGGCGACTGTCCTGCCTGTCCTGCACCCTCAGATTTAGCAGGACTCAGCCCCCTCCCACACCTGCCCCTCTCAGCCACCTCCTTTATCCCAAAGGAGCTCCAAATGACAAGTCTCTAATAAACCCACCAGGCAGAGAATGAGGGAAAATCATTTAGGAAGTGATGAATGACACGTTCTTACTCACCTGTAATTACACAGTACGCTCCAGTAAGGTGTTTTCCTATTGCTAACCCCAAACATTTGTACTCCCCTTTCTCATAGTTTTCTGCTCCTTGATTCCCTTCCAGGCAGCTGCTCTTGGAGTGCTCTTGAGGTGCGGCCCATGTGCCTGCAGCCCACCTGCAAACCCCTGCCCGCTCAGTGCCAGCAGGGAGGAAGGGGATTTGTGCTCCAGCTCCTCCAGCCTCAGCTTTTCACAACTGCATTTGCAGTGAGAGAAGAGCAGAGGACGAGCAAAACCCTGAAGCTTTGTTTCCCCGGTATGTTTTTCCCTAGTACATTTTCTAATGGGCCTCGTGATAGCACAGGATTTTGTTTCAGGACCCCACTGTACTCTGTATACGACCATAAATATCCAGGCCAGTACCATATGCCCTTATACAGCAAGTCCTACAGGGTTGCTCTAAGTTTATCCCTCTTAAGATTCTCACTCTGTTTTTTTCTAAGACTGTAAAATACCCAAGATTTCCACTTAAAAAAAAAAGGAACACGTGCTTCTATGCATGATCCAAAACTGTTTGATCTTCTCCTGAAACTCCATAAAAAGGCATGCTGGAATCCTTAGGTTTTCACCAAAATGGTGAGGAAGTGCTTTGGTACTCCTGAGGCCTTCAAAAGGACTGGAATATGCTGGGTCTTACCACTTGATGCAGTTCTGAGGAGCAAACCAGTTGACTGGAAGAGGCTGCAAAAAAACATCCCACCAACCCTTCAGGCTGTGGTCACATGGAGACGTTTTAGGGATCCCAGCCACCTCACAGATCTGCTGAAATGTTCTGGATTCAGTGTTTCTCCCTTGAGCTTTGTGCAATCCTCCCATACCTCCTAGGAGTTGGAGGGATAGGTCGTCTTTCACTTGGACATCTGGCACTGGTGTGCTAACAGACAAGCTCCAGGGCATTTTGTGAAACAGTCTGCAGCTCCCAGAATCTGCTTCGGACAGAAACCCAAGAACACCAGGCAATGCGGTCCATTAATGGAATGACTCTCTCAGATATTATTTCATGGTGTCTCTCTGTGTTTCTGTGGGACTGTTATTTGCAACAGGGGCATTCATCTCCTGCACATATTTTCTACATCCTTGCTGAATCTGACCCAACGGGACTTTTCCCTTAGCTTAGCTAAGGCTTTTTGGAAATATATAGAAACCTGGTATGGTTCAAAACATGTGCCAGTTTTAAAATTATAATCTCAAAACTTCCTGCTCCAGACATCACCTAACAAGGTGCTCTACAGATTGTTTCCATGCACTAGGACTTTTATGCAGTATTTCACCTTTAACTCCAAACTTTGTCACCGTGACCAGAATGCTCCTTAGTACTCCAAAGATACTGTTCACCATGCTCCAAATTCTGATGAGGAGCAGCTGAGGGAGCTGGGGTTGTTCAGCCTGGAGAAGAGGAGGCTGAGGGATGACCCTATTGCCCTCTACAACTGCCTGACAGGAGGGTGTAGTGAGGTGGGGGTCGGTCTCTTCTCCCTGGTAACGGGTGATAAGACAAGGGGAAAAGGCCTCAAGTTGCGCCAGGGCAGGTTTAGGTTGGGCATTAGGACAAATTTCTTCACCGAAAGGGTTGTCAAGCATTGGAACGGGCTGCCCAAGGAAGTGGTTGAGTGCCCATCCCTGGAGGTATTGAAAAGACGGTTAGACAAGGTACTTAGGGACGTGGTTTAGTGCCGGAATGGCAGTGTTGGGTTTAATGGCATGTTAGGTTAACAGTTGGACTTGATGATCTTAAAGGTCTTTTCCAACCTAAACGATTCTGTGATTCTATGAAAGGTATACCTCATTCCAGGACAGTTGAGTTTCCCAGCTCATTTTCTAGTTGTATCCTACTGGGATCCTTTCTGTGATGCACTTTCTAGCGTGGACTGGTTCAGGAGCCCACACTCCCTCCCTGGCATTGCCCTTCCTCGGTTCTCCTGGGTGAACTAGAAGCATTTGCACATCTACTAGTTGGAAGAGAGGAAACAAGCATCTCCTCCTCTGCATTCATCCCCTTGAAGGAATCAACTCTTCCATTTCACCCCCATGTTTGCACTGAGCCCCAAAGCTGCTGCCTGGACTTGGCATCACTGCTACTCCATTTATGCCCAGAGGTGTAGTTAACTGTGCGGTTGCAAAATTGCCATTTTCCTTAATACTTGGGCAAATTGCATTTGGGATTCCTAGGCCCACAGAGTGAGCTATTGCAGGGATGCATGGCCTACCCTTACTACAGTGCTCCTCCTGTGCAAATACCAACAAAACTTGCCAGGAAATTTCACCACTGGCAAGAATTGCACTAGTTGAAACTGCTAAATCTCATTTTGTTGGCCACTGAAATGCTCTCGCTCTGTTGCCTTGCCTGTGCAAGGTTTTGCAATGTTAGCAAATCTACAAACAAACCTTCTGTAATAGGAGCAGAGTCCTACCGACCTGCACCTCCGCGAGTGGCTGGGGATGGGGCCAGCTCCGTCCAGCCTGAGTTTTGGTTTTCTCAGTGGAAATTCCCCATCACCTGTTATGTGGTGAACATGTGTTACCTGCTTTTGGAACAACTCCCTTTCCTTTGGGAGCAGTTACAGACCGTCAGCCTTGAACTTATCACAAGCCATGTGTAACTGCACTTACCACTTCTTGTTCAAAGGTCTGGGCACGCACCCATAGACAGCCTAAGCCTCTTGAAAGGCTTAGGCCATCCAAGGCCTTCTGTTGGCATGGCATGCCCTACTGCCCCCACCAGCCTCTCCAGCATAGCTGGTGCATTAAATAAGTCCCCAGCCATCACTAAATTGCCAGATCAGGCTTTGCTGAGAAAGCAATTTCCCCCATCTTTCAACTCCACTTCCACCCATCAACATACATGTTTATGGGGCTCTGAGCAACCTGATCTAGTTAAAGATGTCCCTGCTCACTGCAGGGGGGTTGGGACTAGATGACCTCTAAAGGTGCCTTCCAACCCAAAGCATTCTATGATTCTATGAATACACAGCTTGCAGATCTACTGTGAATGACCAAACTGAACCCAGTGGTATCATCCAAGGTATCTTCGTTCACAGACACAGCTTCTTTCCAGTGAGGGGGGACTTAGGGGGAAGGTTGTTTTAGCTGATCCTGGTTGCTGCTCCTGGAAAACATCCAGCAGATGGATGGGGGATCATTTCTGTTTCACATCCACAAGATCTGACCAACCTGTTGGGTAAGAACCTCTTAAGGCCCCAGGTCTCCAGGCAGGCTTCAGACTCTCCCATCAGTCAGGGCTGGAAGCGACCTCAGAGTGGAACCACTTTTATTTTTCACTCCCCCAGGAGGCAGGACCGCTTTTCATTGCAGAAGCAGCTACCTGCAAACAGTTTGCTTCACTTGAAGCACATCTTTACAGGGAATTTCCGAACTGATGGGGTAAGGCACAGTTCCCGGTGTTTACCCCACAGTTACAGCCACAGGGCACTGACAACAGCACCTCGCCTGACTTTTTGCTTCACCAACCTGACTTTCCCAGGTTTGGAAGTGTCGACGCTCTCCTGTCACTATTCATTTCAAGCTGATCAGCTTGTCCACCATTAGCCCAAGTGCCGGTCTAGCTTGGGTGGTCTGGTAGACTTTGGGACATGTCTGTTAATATCACACATTTCACATAGCCTAGGAGTGACTCTGTGACCAATGTCCCCCTTGTAACATTTTTGTAACAGTCCTGCACAAAAATGTCCTCCTGACTCTGCCCCCCAAGCTGGATCTACCCTCCATTTCCCCATTTTGCAACACTGCCAAGGCTTTGTTGCATGTTGTGTCTAGTCTTGGCCCACCACCTTCCCATAGTCAGGTTATTTTATTTCTGCTTCTGAATTCAGCTGCGTTTTTGCATGGCCGCTGTCTCTCTCGTTTTACATACGTTAGGTACGTGTGGCACTCTTTGAAATAGAAAGTTCTCTTTTCTTCCCTCTGCATTAGCCACAGAGCTGCGCTGACAGGACTCCCGGCGACTGACCAACTTGTCACCAGCGTCTGCTTCCTGGCCCAGTGCTCTGCCCGTGATTTAAGCACCTTGGCAAATTCCTCTGCCTCTCACGGCATCTTTGGCTTCCCATTAAACACAGAGATAGCATTTCTGGCTCAGGAAGTCTCTGCACCGCGGGCCACCAGGACCTGGGAGACTGGCCTGGGGAGCTTTCATTACATGCACGCTCTGTTCGTCTGCTCCTCCCGAGGCACTGCCTGCTGGACTCCGGGACAGCTGGACCTTTTTTCTGACCCAGCTCAGGTTTTTTTGTGCTCTCATTTCATTTTTCCCTCTGATCTCAATGTGGTCAGCCCATAATTGAAAATCCATTAATAGGTCAATGGCCAATTTACCCTGGAAGTCTTCAGTAATACCTTGTTATTCAACCAAAATGATCCAGATCCCTCAGCTGAATTCTCTTTGTCCCCCACTTTGTAGCAGCCGGCTGACCGGCCCTCTCTATTTCGATGGTCGATTCTAGTCAGCCAGCCAGCCTAGATAATGCAGTCTTTTTTTTTTTTTCCTGAAGGCAAGCACTTGCTGCGGTAAGAGCTGAACCCATCACGTTGGCTCCTAGGCACCCTATTTCAGAGCCATTCCCTCACGCCGTGGTTATGGGCTGAGTAGAGTAAACCTCCCAAATGTATTCTCCTCAAAGACTTTTGCACTGATTCAGCTGGGACAGCCAGCCTGATTCCTTCCTCCTGCAGACTGAAAATGGTGGCAAATGTTTGGTAGTAGGCGGTGTTCTGGCTAGCCCTTGTCTCCAGCAGGAGGCTGTTTTTTCCTGCAGTGACCTGCAAACCTTTGATTTCCTTTTCAGAGTGGTTTTTTCAGTTTCTTAACTCTTTGCTGCGGTTCATCTTGGCTTGTAAATTGGCCAAAGCTTTTCTTGTGCCTCTTATTTTCTGGAAAACATTCTTTCCCATGATAGTCATGCTGCTGATCACCTCTTTGATCCATCTTGCCATTTTAAAACTGGGAAACTTCCAGGAGAATTTCGCACTCTCTCTGGACACTGAAGCCTTTTATCCTTGTCTGCAGGTGACCTCTTATAAACCTCTCTTGGAAGTTTCCAGATGTTCCTTGAACTCCTTTTGCAAAGTCTCCAGCTGCCTCGACTCACGTTTTGCATCTTTCGGTCATTTTCGATTTCCGCTCCCGCTTGGTTCCATAGGAATCCCGGAATTAGGATTTCTCCTCCTAGAAGCTGAGTCTCACTCTGGACATTGTTTCCATAATTTGAAGATTTTCAGGCTGTGCCGGAGAGGAGGAAGCCGGAAAAGGTGGTTCAGAAATGCTTCAGGTGCTCCCCAAGGAGATGCTCCAGAAATGCTCACCCCCTGCTCCCCACCCCATATATTAGTTACAGAAACGACGCACAGCCCTGCTTTCGGGCCCGTGGGAGGAATCAGCTGGAGGAAGCTGCCTTTTCTTTCAGAGTTCAAGCTCCCTTTGAGTCAGCACTCCCCCAAAAGGTCTCCATGTGCTTCATCTCAGGGTTAAGCTCCTTCTTTTATTTGGGCTGTGCCTCCAGGTTTCTTGAAGCTTTCTACAAGACGAGCCCAGCCAGGAGGAGAGGAATTTCATGCTGAAGGTGCTGGTTTCTCTCAGCTGACTAGCAAGAGAGGCCTGCAGCTCCATCTTAGACGTTCGCCGCAGGTGCCTAACTTGGGGCAACCAGTGCCACCCTGCATGGCTACTGCTGGCACACGCCGGCACCCAGCAAGCTTCACTTGCAGTCTGCGATCCCCGTTCCCGAGGGAGCAGGCCTGTACCGCCCAGCCCATGTCACACTTTGCTTTTCCCACCCGCAGCAGATTCTCCCAATGGCCTCTGCAAGCAGCCCCCCACAGCCTCTCCTTCCGATCCCCCAGATACATAACCTACAGGCGCGTGGCATACGTTTATTATTGTTTATTTTAAGCCCCCAGTTTGGTTGCACTGAGAGTGGGAAAATGTCATCAGGTTAATGGGGGAAGAGCTGCGTAAGCCTGCCGCTCGCCTGCCAGGCAGGAGCCTCCAACACCTCATCAGAGCCTCCCCTGCTCCCAAAACCTCATTTGCACTTTACATGCGGGCAGCGTGGCTTCAGCAGACCCC
>NW_009258671.1:5406329-5406843 GCF_000687185.1 Egretta garzetta | reverse complement strand
CCAGGCGGAAGCTGCGGAGCAGAGCCCGCCAGCCCGGCCCCGTGCCGGGGTGTCTGCGTGTGCGTGCGTGTGCGCGCGTGTGCGTGTGCTCCTCTCCCCCCGCACGGCACGTGGGGACGGGGCCGCTGCACCCCCCGCACACTGCACTCCCCGCACGTTGCAGGGCGGCACATGCCGCGCCGGCGTGCACACACGCAGGCACACAGGGACACACACGCGCGGGGACGCAGGGACACACACACGCACAGGGACACACACACACGCAGGGACACACGCACACACGCAGGGACACACGGACACACACACGCACGCAGGGACACACGGACACACAGACTCACGCAGGGACACACGGACATGCAGGGACACACAGACGCACGCAGGGACACACGGACACGCAGGGACACACGGACACACAGACGCACGCAGGGACACACGGACATGCAGGGACACACAGACGCACGCAGACGCAGGGACACACGGACACGCAGGGACACACAGCCCCTCCGCCCCGGGG
>NW_009258671.1:5403876-5404158 GCF_000687185.1 Egretta garzetta | reverse complement strand
CCCCCAATTGCGAGCGGGTTTACGAGCGAGCTGGCACGGCGGGGAGAGCGGTGCCTCGGCGATAATTTGCGCGGCATGTGGTCGGCGTGACATTTGTTTTGGTTTTGATAGTCGTTCCGAGGGACTCTGTCTAACGCCCGGCTTTCCCGGATTTTGCTAATTAGGAGACGTACAAACTGCCGCACAGACTGATAGAAAAGAAGAGGCGAGACAGGATTAACGAATGCATTGCCCAGCTGAAGGATTTACTGCCCGAGCATCTGAAACTGACGGTAAGGTGCA
>NW_009258671.1:5397027-5402271 GCF_000687185.1 Egretta garzetta | reverse complement strand
GCCCCCGCAGAGGACCGTCGAGGATAAAATTTTCTACTCAGTATTTTTTTAATGTTTTGCTTTATAAATGCATAAATACGTTAAGGAAAAAAGGAAGGAGGAGGAAGAAAAAATAGTAAGGATACTTTTTTTTTTCTCTCTATAAGGTAACTTAAATGTTGCACCTTACCGGGAATGGGTTTTTGCAGTGCCCCCAGGTCCCACGCAGGAACCTGCGCTTGCTGTCCGGGCGACCAGGGTGGGTTCGGGGTGAGGTCGGGGCGGCGAGGCGAGGGGAGAAGGGCAGACCCCAGCACCCGTGCTAGCACTTTATTGAGAACCGGAGCGTGGACGGACGGACCCTGAGCCCAAACCTGCAGTGCCTTGAGCACCTGGGGGTGCTGCTGGCTCCAGCGAGTTTTGGGTGCGCAAGGGAAGGAGGGCCGGACCCACTTATGTAACCTTCTGTTTTATTTTATAATTCTTTTTTCGGCTAAAGGTATACAGGCGTGGCAAGTGCATTTGTTCTCATCCTGTCTTTATTTAATTCAGTATGTTCCCGAGAGGATTTTCCCTGAACCTTGCTGTATAAAATGAATGTCTCTGCACTGAACTACCAAAAGAAAACACCCACCACCACCACCACCACACCCCACCCCCAAGAAAACGCAGAGCGGCTCATCAGCCTGAACTCATTTTGTCCCAAATTCCGAATGACACAAGCTGGAGGCCGTAGGTAAACACCTCACCGGGGCAATCGGAAACGATTGGACCGGTTGGGGTAAGTTTCCCGTATGGGTTCTCCCCCCTTCCCATGCCCAAATACCGCGATTTCCCTTTCTGGAGACGAACCAGACGCCAGATAATCACACAGATAAAGCTTTTATAATAAGGCTTAAACCAAGACCTTGCCTAGATATTTTTAGTTTGTTGCCAAGGTAGCACTGTGAGAAATCTCACTTGAATGTTACGTAAGAGGTGAGACACAACAGCCTGGCGAGGCGCGCGGCGCCGGGAGCGAGTACCTGTCCGGGGTCTGTCCGTCCGTTTGGTGCATCTGCTGCTGCTGTTGCTACTGTTTGCCTCAAACGCTGTGTTTAAACAACGTTACGGAAAAAAGAAAAAAAAAAAAAAAAAAAAAAAAAAAAAAAAAAAAAGTCTTACTAGCCTCCAGAGTGGCTGTATGTAAATAGTTGTTAATACATCCAATTAATGATGTCTGACATGCTATTTTTGTAGGGAGAAAATACGTGTTAATGATATTTTGAGTTAAATATCTTTTGGGAGGATTTGCTGAAAAAGTTGCACTTTTGTTACAATGCTTATGCTTGATACAAGCTTATGCTGTCTTAAATTATTAAAAAAAAAAATAAATCCTGTCTGCAAGAAACCAGCTGTTTTAGAACAGTTTAGTACGTGATATATTAGAAATCAATCTTTATATTCAGTATTTTCCAGCACTCCATGAATTCTATTATCTAAATATTTCCACACTATTTTGTGATTAAAAAAAATTCTTACTAAGGAATAAAAACTTTAATACACAAAATGGGGTTGTCTACTAATTAAAAAGCCTACGATAATTCATGATAATGGGTGCACTGAGCTTCCAAATGTACGACTGTGCAGCTGACGATAAATCATTGAATGCCTTTTCACGTTTTTAATCTGGGTTTGGATTTGCTCAGTTTCCTTTAACTCGCTTCAGCAAACTCGGTGTTTTAAGATGCGCGTGTTTCACAGAGCGAAGCGTAAAGCGTGCATGTGGGACATACGTGTTTCTTCCCGACATCTACTTTTTTCCTCTTCTTCTTGCAAAATACCGATTTTATCTTTAACACTTTACTGCCCTGGTGCCGCGTGGAAGCGACCTTTGTTCACAATGAGTGAGTTTGACGATTGGTGTGACAGTCCGATGAGGTATCATAAACTCTGGAGGGATGACGATGGATGTACGTCCCGGCTTGGAAATCCTCTAGGAAAGCTGAACATTTTGTGGGGGTGGGAGAGCGGGAGGGGGAAGAGAGTGGTGGAAAAGGGCAACTCATTCACAGCATGGAAAGGCAGCACCCGAAAGACTTCCGCGGATTTAATATCTGAGCCGCAGATCACCTCCTCTTTCAAAAATTCTTCCTGTTCCAGAGAAATAAAATTAAGAAGCCCCTCAAACAGTAGCCAATGTTTATGTAAGAGAGAAATACAATGGCAGCGTTCCGTGCTCCCTCTACCGGTTCCTCAGTACCGCTGACTCCCTACCCGCGGCTACGCTGACAACGCATGGAGTTGGAACGCAAGGGTGATAGGAAACGCTCAGTAAGACGCATGCTGGTTCCAGCAGCCCTTTGAAAGGCAGCAGGCGTTATACGCTGGGTGAAAGAGAAGCGCTCCTTCCCAACTCTTCACGTGGGATTGTTCAGAAACAGGTACGCGTCTTTTCACGTGGAAGCCATAGCAAAATTAATTCCTACTAGAAAGAGACACGGGAAGGCTGACGGCTGTCTGTACAAATACCAGCGGGCACGCAGAAGTGATTTTTCCTCACGGTGTTGATAACGGACCAAAGGCCGCTCCGTGGCATCAGTGTGCCTGCTGGAGTCAGGTAGCTGTGGGCTGAAATCAAACCTTATCAAAGGTAGCGGAGAACCCTGCCTCTGCCTTCGCTTGGCTTTTGATCCTGTTCTGTGCCTCGCGTTATCACGGGAACGAAAGTGGACTAGGTCCAACCCTTCCACTTGGCAGCTTGCCAACCGCTTTGCTTTGACCCGCATACTTCAACGGCTTAACGCTTGTTACGTGGCCGGAGTTACACCGGGACGAACGTGCTCACATACTCCAACTCCTCATACTAGGGAGGTGTCCTGGTTTCGGCTGGGACTGAGTTAATTTTCTTCCTAGTAGCTGGCCTAGTGCTGTGCTTTGGATTTAGTATGAGAGGAACGTTGATACCACCCGGATGCTTTAGCTGTTGCTGAGCAGGGCTTACCCTAGGCAAGGACTTTTTCAGCTTCCCCTGCTCTGACGGGGGCACAAGAAGCTGGGAGGGGGCACGGCCAGGACAGCTGACCCCAACTGGCCCAAGGGCTGTTCCAGACCACATGATGTCATGCTCGGGGGGAGTGGGCTGGGGTGTGAGGGGAGGATGGCAATCGCTGCTCGGGGATGGGCTGGGCATCGGTCAGCGGGTGGTGAGCAATTGCACTGTGCATCGCTTGCTTTGTATGTTATTATTAACAGTGTTATTATGACTACTGCTATTTTACTTCGTTTTATTTCCATTATTAAACTGTTCTTATCTCAACCCATGGGTTTTCTCTTCCGACTCTCTCCCCCATCCCACCGGGAGGGAGGAGCGAGCGACATGATGTCATGCTCGGGGGGAGTTGGCTGGGGTGTGAGGGGAGGATGGCAATCGCTGCTCGGGGATGGGCTGGGCATCAGTCAGCGGGTGGTGAGCAATTGCACTGTGCATCGCTTGCTTTGTATGTTATTATTAACAGTGTTATTATGACTACTGCTATTTTACTTCGTTTTATTTCCATTATTAAACTGTTCTTATCTCAACCCATGGGTTTTCTCTTCCGACTCTCTCCCCCATCCCACCGGGAGGGAGGAGCGAGCGAGTGGCTGTGTGGGACTTAGCTGCTGGCTGGGGTTAAACCATGACAGGAGAGAATTGGCCTTACCAAGAGCACAAAGCCCTTCCTACCATCTCATTATATGCACAGAAAGGGTGAAGCCACGAGCACTTCTCAAAACACCCCAAAAATCATACCCCTCATGATCAACTCGGGTGGTTTGAAACCTGAGCGTGGGCTGGGCTTTACATCTTTTTCAGATTTCCAGCCTTTGGGAATATGAATCAGTTTAGATTTCATTGGGCTATAAACCTGGATCCTTATAGGGTTTTATCAGTTTCAGTATTTAGCATGCACAATAACAGGGAGGCTTATTTTTATTAGCCCTTGAATCAAACATGCCAAATGACTTCATGCCAAGTTGCGGCATCAGCGGAGTCTATTAAATTTTATTACATAAAACATGAAGACAAAATATCTGTGTTCAGATAATACCAATGCCTAACAAAAAGCAAACGTGGAAAAAAAAAAAAAGGTTTGTAATTGAGGCTGATAACCCACTGCTGCTGGAGGCAAAAGGCACATAACAGGAGGGACCCTACAGTCAGCTTTAATCGTGAAATTCCAGGCTCCCTCAGATCCCTTCGGAGCCTAAATCAAATTGTACGTTTCATATTTTCTTGAGGTTAAAAAAATCGTACAGGCAATGGACAAGAGCCTGACAGGCTTAACTACACGTACACTTATATGCCAATATGTAGGGCTGACGCTTGTTATCGCCTGCCTGCTTTCTGTAACGCCATGATATATGGACTCTCATCCGCGCTTCCCGAGTGCTCAGCGTGCAGGACCGGGTGCTACATTTACTGAATACACTTGAGTACGTACTCTATTTTCTCATAAACCACGGGATAAGGGATGTAAGCTGGCAAATGTATTTTCTTAAGCAATAAACTTTGAAAACAGGTCTTATTTGTCCAGTATATTATAGTGGCACGAAAGGCTCTGTTATAGAGTGCTAAATAAACACGGTTGAGATCGTTAAGCCAATGGAAGGTAAGATCATGTACCTCCCACTGAAGGCAATGAAAGTTTTATGTTTGGAAGGATTACAGTGATAGAACTCAAATTGGCTGTCATCAGCCGTGTTTAAGAAAGGCCTGACCTACAAGTGAAGTCAATGTGAGTCCTTTTCTTGAGCGTAATGGGCTTTGGAGTAGGTCCTAAGTCTATCTTTTGGGGCCTGATTGTTTAATTTTCACTTCTAGTCAGGGCAGACTGAATGCCTTCAACATCCAGTGAGGCTGGGGACTGTGTGCAAGGTGTGTTTTGGCACCGGTAAGCTGACAGTCTGCCCTGTACCCTGGGTCTCGCAATGTATTTCCTTTTCCCTTCAAACACCAGCTCCTGGAGTCATGTGATCTCTGCCTTCTTTGAGAAGTTTCCTGCCTGCTAGTTGCAGAAATGAACCTGAAAGTGTGACCTCGAAGCCAGCAAGTAACAAAAATGTCAAATTTCCTCTCTGCATTAAAAAAAAAAAAAAAAAAAAGACTTGGATTTTTTGAAGCCAGTTTCACTCAAGAAAGTCGGAGTCTCTATTTACTCTCTCTGGTTATACTGCAGTCTCAGTAGCTTGCTGCAAAGCAGCAGAGAGAAGCCAGTGGCTCACCTGCCCCCAGCAGGCGCCCGG
>NW_009258671.1:5395318-5396818 GCF_000687185.1 Egretta garzetta | reverse complement strand
CCCCAACCCCCGGGGCCCCCCGGTGCCAGCGCCCCTGCTGCCGCTGCTGCCCTGTCCTGGGGTGCAAGCGTGCCCCTTCCCGTCTGGGGAATACTTTTTATGTATTTTAATATATTTTTTTATTTGTCCCCATTTGCCCTGTTTTAGTTTAAAAGCACGTGCACTGATTTTCACTCCTCGCTACCGATTTTTTGACCTCAGCTGAGATCTTCTGGGATCAAATTAGAAATGCAGATTTGCTCCTTACTAGAAGCGCATCCACATTCCCTTCCCCCTCACAGCTTAGCACAGAGAGGTGCTTGATTGAACAGAAACTACACAATACGAACGGGCACAAATCTTTGATGAGTGCTTTGGGAATGCACCCCCTCGATCCTCCGATATCAGCAGTTCCCTGCGTGCAGGCATTTGCTGGGGGTTGCTGCCTGCAAGATTGCAGCCCTGCAGCCAGAAAAAGGGAAGCAACCCCTAATTTCATCTTGCTTGTTTTGCTCTCAGAGCTCACAGGTGAGTCTAGCTCTCATTCTAAAACACTTCCAGCCAGACCAAAACCTGGAAAACCAGTTACCAAAAAAGAAACCCTTGTGGCCGAGTCACTCTCACAGCTGAGCAATTTCTGAAGAACAACTCCAGGAAAAGAGCTATGTAAATACAGCACCTTCTTACTCAGCAGAAAACTGGCTCCCCAAGTGTGCTTGGAGTGATACCTGCACTACAGAGCCAACTGCGCTGACAGATACTGAAGCAGATTCTATTCTCACTGTACTTTTATTGACAAAATTGCTAGGGCTCCAGCCCTGCAGTCGGTGGCAGGCAGGCGCACAGCTTTCCTTGCGCCTAACGTCGTTTGCAAAGCAGCCCATCTACAAGGGAGCAATAGGTCCATCTGCATGTGGTCCCAGTTACACCATTAAGGGCTTCAGGCGTGGTTAAAGCCCACTGAGTTGACTCCAGGTTTGGATGCTGTGAGTAGTGACCTTGATCAGTACTCACAGCTGTGGTACAGAGATCACAGCTTTCAGCAAAGGTTACGAGACTGGGCCCTAAGTTCCAGCTGCAGGACTTGCTTTTCTCCTTGGCTAGAATATGGGGATCTTCATCAGAAACAAATGGAGACAATCATAAGGCACTGAGGGCAGACTCTCTAATAAGAAGGCAGCCTGAGATGCAGAAAAAAAGCTTTTCTTGGCAGCAAGATCTCCGAATGTGTTTGCAGGAGCAGCAGTCAGAGATACAGAATGTTGGGGGTTTTTTCAATGTGCAAGTTGATCTACTTTATTCTGCAAGCGACCAAGAGGCTGAAAAGAATGGCCCTCCTAAAGATGAAAAATCTTTTACGTTACGCTTTGAAAAGAGAGAGACTGACTTAGTTAATCTGCATTTGTGCAGACGGTAGAAGGGGTAAAGCAGTACAGTGGTGCTTCGGAGCGTGTGGCTGTCCGCACACCTACCTCTGGTTTTAAAAGCCAGGGCTTGTACACACGGGTTCAGGCTGGATAG
>NW_009258671.1:5372797-5394429 GCF_000687185.1 Egretta garzetta | reverse complement strand
TGGCGGCCCGTGGCCTGTGTCTGCAGCGCCGGTAATGCCGGCAATGTCACCGCGGGGTAGGGGAGATGATAAGTTCCAGCGCTGCCCGGGGGCGGCATTCAAGGTTTGAAACAAGTTGGATCCCGAGTCCGGGCGTTCAGGAGGTTTTGCTCAATGCGTCTTGAGCAAAGGGAATGCAGTATTATGCAGGTACGGACCACTTCTGCTTTCTCATGTGGAAAACAACAAAGACCAAGAGGTCTGTAGCCCTGGAGAGCGTCAGCTGGAGGGGTAATAAACCATCATTGGGGAACTCCTTAGTAGAGGCTGGTTTTTCGCTTTGATTCTTCTCAGATAGCAATGTTTCTGTGAAGGTCTGTGGATATAACAAAGTGTGGTTTTGTAGGGGAAGGCAAGACTTTTCATTAGCACAGCTGATGCTGCTGGAAAACCAGCCTGGCTTTCAAGCACCCCAGCCTTTTGGTAGCTTCACAAAAGGACTTTAGCACCAGGAGCGCTTAACCCCTGAGCAGGATCCACTATGCATTTTATATACCCGAACTGTTTGTTTATTTAGGAGCTGCCGGTCCTCCTTTACCCTGCCTGTCACGTACCTGGTACTCCCAATCACATGTGCTTCTGAGACAGACAGCCCAAGGCTGGAGGACCACGAATGGCATCCTGTGGGCCCTGCTGCTTGGGCCAGGGAGAGGCGCTGATACCAGCCTCAGCCGCTCTCGCTCGTTTGTTTCCTGCCCCAGCCAAGGGGCCCAGAGCAGTCATCGTCCCCGGCCGCCGCATAATCCTGCTGCCGCTCATGTGACACAGCCTGGATGCAGGAGCCACCAGGTTGTGCATGAGAGCCACGGCCGCCCTGCAGACAGCTGCTGGGGATGTGAATTCACCACAGCCGGTGGGACCAGAAGAGAGCCATACAAACCAGTTAATGGGACGCATCCTGTGCCCTCTGCCCGCTTTTGGGCCTCAGATGATTATCAGTGCCTTCTACCTGGATCTCAGCCCTACAGCCTTTTGCAGAGGTGGATGCACAAATCAGTCTGTTTTTCAACAGCTGAACTAGATTTGCTACCTTTATTTCCAAACTGTTGGCGGTGGCAGCGCTCAGCAGGTGGCAGGGGAGGCTGCGGCTGGAGGCACCTGTTGGACAGCTCAGAAGGCTCAGAAGATAACGCGGTCATCTCAGAGGGGAAACCTAGATTCCAGCCCTGCTTCTGCAGCATGTTTATGCATTTTACATTACAGACCCACTGGAAAAAAAAAAAACAAAAAAAACAAACAACAAAACCCTAAAAAATCAGACCTTCACAGGAGCTGGGGTAGGAACTGGTACTCTGCTTTCCTCTTCCCCCAAGTGAAGACCCTAATCAATAGGCTAGCGCTATTTCTCAGTAAGTGACTGCTTAATTATTCTGTGCAAACCAGGACAAGATGCACAAGAGAAACAGTGCACACATCTCTGAGAACAGCTTTTGGCCAGGACCTTCCCTTGGGGAGCAGGAGATGCAGAGGTGAACCTCCTTGGAGGAAGAATATTCAATCCCAATCACCTACTGAGAAAGAAATGTTCTAGTTACCAAACTATTATCCAAACGCAGGGCTGCTCCTCTTCCAGCTGCAGCTTTTTGTGTGAAGAGTGGTGCCCTCTGTTGTTCCAGAGAGAAGCTGCTATCAGTTAGGGGACTGAAAGCATGAACGTGAGGTCGGTTTGATTCTTCCAGTACTGCAAACTCTTTACAGATGCCCTGGTTTTGACATGCAGGCAGTCTGCTGAAGGCACTACAAACCAGGATTTCGCTTCTGTCGTTGCCCCAGCTGGCAACTAAGCACCACGCAGCTGCTCGCTCATTCCCCCCCACAATGAGACGGGGGAGAGAATCAGAGGAGTACAAGTGAGAAAACTCGTGGGTTTAGACAGTTTAATATGGAAAGCAAAAGCCGTGCATGCAAGCAAAGCAAAGCAAGGAATTCATTCACCACTTCCCATGGGCAGGCAGGTGCTCAGCCATCCCCAGGAAAGCAGGGCTCCATCACGCGTAACGGTGACTTGGGAAGACAAACGCCATCACTCCGAACGTCCTCCCCTTCCTTCTTCTTCCCCCAGCTTATATACTGAGCATGACATCATATGGTCTGGAACAGCCCTTTGGCCAGTTTGGGTCAGCTGTCCTGGCTGTGCCCCCTCCCAGCTTCTTGTGCACGTGGCAGAGCTGAGAGCTGAGAAGCCCTTGACTAGACTAAGCACTACCCAGCAACAACTAAAGCATCAGTGTGTTATCAACATCCTTCTAGTACTAAATCCAAAACATGGCACTCTACCAGCTACTAGGGAGAAAATTAACTCTGTCCCAGCCAAAACCAGGACAGCTTCCTAGAGTGAAGATGGGAAGGAGGCATCTGTAGAGGGGAACGTGTCAACACGAGTAGGAAAACGCTGTTTAATATCAGACTGTGTAAAAAATAGAAAAGGTGTGTAGAATAGGCAAGAGCTGCTTATTACAGGTGCTACCAAAGGAACTGAAGAGTATGGGAATGTGTGTGGGCAAGGGTCAGAGTCAAGGCTGCCTGTGCATCCTTCAACATCTCCTGACAGCTGGGGGAGAAGGAGCTGTCATGGCCTAACAAGCTGCCGTCATTAGACAATCGTTGTTGGGACTTCCAGTCCATCTGTAAAGAAAAATGTGATTGTTTAAACCTGGGCTGTACGTGTTCCTGCTCCTTGGCACAACAGACAGAAGTTGTATGCTTGGATTGCAATTTGTTCTACGGAGCAGAGAACTAAGAAAGTAAAGATACATCCGTCTGCAAAACGTGAAGTGACTTTGCAAAATGCCGAGCACAACTGGTCACGGGGCCAATTCCGGTGTTGTAAATTACAAGGTAAGTACAGTTATTTAAAATGACCTTTGAGAGTGTAATCTGCGTGCCATGCCCCAGGAGCCATCTATGGAAAGCATGCTCCCATCAGGGTCCTGCCAGGCCCAGAAGGTATTTCCAAGAGTCCAGCTGTTTGCTGTGATTGCTGAACATGCCGAGTCTGCAATAGCTGTTTTTAAAAGTACACAGTAATGTCATGGGGTTCCTTGAGTTCAGTAACCCAAGGGCAATACATTGCCAGGGGTAGAGGGCAATTCAGTTGCCTGGCAAGCCAGTGAGAGGGTACGGTGCCTCCCTTCCTTTTGTCTTACTTGGAGATCATCTCCAGGAACAAAGCTGCCTGGTCTGGAACGGCACGCGGGTAGTTCAGGGCTGACCCCAGTGTTTTCCCTAGTTGGCTGTAGTCAAATGGTTTGTGTTTGTACAAGCCTGTAAAGAGAGGATCTCCTCCCCTTTCCCCAGATGTTCCCAATGAGTCTGCGTAACAGGGCCTTCAAGATGCTCGCTTGCCCCTTTGACTGAAGGCACCTCCACGTTACAGGAGAGTCTCAAGCTCCTGGCCAGGCCAGGAGGAGCAGAGAGGCAGTTTGGAGCCACTGCCTGGCAACTGCATGCTGCACAGCCAGGAACCCCTTTTTTCCTTCTGATCTATCCCTGTTATCAGTACCTCGAGGCAGGTGAAACTGCAGTTCCACCACGCAGTAGGGAACCATAGCAGGAACACCACGTGAAACGCCAATTTTTTTGGATGTATGGTTTCAAACCACCGTAGTTTCCTGGCTGGTTTCAAATCTAAAAACAATCACAGTTGCCTTTTTCTAGCTTTGCTGCATGGCTTTTCTAGCAAAACAGGTAACTTGCATATGCTGGGAAGAGAAGCAATAAGCCAAGTACCGTTACCTGAAGAAGAAATCAGAACAAACTCAAATTTTTAACCTCAAACACAGCCACTCCAGAATTGCATCGCTCAGATGGAGTTCCTTTTGCTAATACCCCTCAGTTACCTTTTCACCTTCGGCTTTAATCAGACATGGAAGCAGTGAAATGCGGTGAGTCCATCTCCTGTGCAACCGAGCGTGTCTGTGTTTCTATAGCCAAAAAGAGAGTGAATAATGCCAGAAAGATTTCCCTTATACTTAGTTCAGGCTCTTAAGAATATTTTACATCTTGCAGGTGAAAAACTGATGGAGGTAACTGGAGTCTTGATGATCCACACTACAAAACACAAACCTGACACTGTATCATAGAATAGTTTGATATTGTTGTTAATTTGTCAAATTCCCTGCTTTGCAGTCCCTGCCAAAGAACTTAAATCAAATGGGCTCAATTCTGCAAGGAGCTGAACTCCTGCACATGCTGAAACCAGTGTGCTAAAATCCATGGTAGATGAAGACGGTCATTTTCCAGAGTAAAGCTTTAAGTTTAAAAAAAAGACTAATTGGATCTCAAAGGTAAAAGCTTTATTGGTCAAGCCTGGCGCAACACTTGCAAAAGGGGAGGTTGAGTCACTTCAGAAGAAGTGCTTAGATTGTTTAGTTTGGAAGGGAGATAAACCCTCTGCTATCAGGGAGAGGTTTAACCTCTGACTGAAGGGTTAGGGAAAGCTTCCCCTCCAAATAGGTTATTTTGGGAACTCCAGACCAGGGTACTCTTTGCTATTGAGCTGCCTGTGCCCATTCAGCTTTTGCTGTAGAGCCAGAGGCTGAATGCTAGGCCAGGTGGCCCTCCAGCCTGACTGCACCATCGTTGGACAACTGTCTTTCTGTGTGATCAGAACAGACACTTTAGGGAAAGATCCATACACAAAAGCAGGTACATGGAGATGAAGGGCATGTACTCCTTCTGTTAAGGCCCTTTACCTCTCTGGGCCTTAGTTTCTCAAGCTGACAAAAGGGATATTTAATGACCTGACTACATAGAGATATACGTGTATATAAAAACCGCATATGCTTGGGATCATTGCTATTCAGGGACAGTAACATAGAATCATAGAATGTTTTGGGTTGGAAGGGACCCCTAGAGGTCATCTAGTCCAACCCCCCTGCAGTGAGCAGGGACACCGCTAACCAGATCAGGTTGCTCAGAGCCCTGTCCAACCTGGCCTCAAATGTTTCCAGGGATGGGGCCTCCACTACCTCTCTGGGCAACCTGTTCCAGGGCTTCCAGGTCTCCCCACAGCCTTCTCTTCTCCAGGCTCAACAAGCCCAACTCTCTCAGCATAGGAGAGGTGCTCCAGCCCTCGGATCATTTTTGTAGCCCTCCTCTGTACCCGCTCCAACAGGTCCATGTCCTTCTTGTGCTGAGGGCTCCAGAGCTGGACGCAGTACTCCAGGTGAGGCCTCACCAGAGCAGAGTAGAGGGGCAGAATCACCTCCCTCGACCTGCTGGCCACGCTTCTTTTGATGCAGCCCAGAGTACGGTTGGCCTTCTGGGCTGCCAGCGCACACTGCCGGCTCATGTCCAGCTTTTCATCTACCAGCACCCCCAAGTCCCTCTCGGCAGGGCTGCTCTCGATCCTTTCTTCCCCCAGCCTGTACTGATACTGGGGGTTCCCCCGACCCAGGTGCAGGACCTTGCACTTGGCCTTGTTGAACCTCATGAGGTTCACACAGGCCCACCTCTCCAGCCTGTCCAGGTCATAACATAAGAGGAGGGATTTTATTTCTTGGGAATGTTAGCCTGCATACCAACAATGAACAAGATATGCCAAACAAGCAGTTCCACTGGGTACTCGTGCTTCTCAGGCTACTGAGCCTGCTTTTGCTCTTGCTCACAGCACCCAACGTGCATGCTCGTCCTGCGTGACCGCAGGCCAAGTCCGTTTTTCGTACCAAAGGAGAGATGTGTTCCTAGAAGCTGGTGCTTCCTGCTGTACGGTTCCCCAGATGACCATGGGCAAAGGTAGTGACAAGCACTTTACTGAGCAGGACACAAGATAAGATGGCATGAGCCTAATTATTCATCGCCTTGTCAAGTACCACCAGCTGCACTAATTATTACCTAAATGGGTTCAGGTGACACCACCTTAAAATGATCTTTAATCTCAGAACTGAGCAGTTGGGTTGATTCTCTGTGCTTGGGCATGCTGAAGGGTGCTCTTTCTGCACAGGTTTCCAGAGTACATGCAGCTGAGGTGTTTGTTAGTTAAATACATTTATGCGGAGCATGGAGAAAACACTTTGGAATCAGAAAACAACCAAAAAAAGGCACCCTCCTGCAATTCTAACTCTTGCGCTCTCTTCAGCCCCTAATACCAGAGGGCACTTAGGTATCCACAGACAACCATGAAATAGCAGCCTGTCGTTGCGGATTACTAGTTGCTTGCACATTGTTAGAACATCGTCAGACTTGCGGAAACACTGGAACATTTAGGACCACCAAGCAAATCTCAGCCTGGTCAGTCAAGAGATTCTATTGATTTAGGTACAACACGCTCCTGCGTAGCGCTTGCAAAAGGATTTAGGCTGCCTCTTGTAAAGGCATCACTTTGCAAGAAAAACAGTGTTGAGCAAAAGCTAAAATGAGAAGGTTTTATCCCTTTACTTGCCTTTTCTTTTTACCCCTTTAGAAAAAGATACCCTTTTAAACTAAACAAGAATTCACCTTCAGAAACCTCCAGCTTCCCTCAGCATGCCTGCCTCTTGCTCTCACTGCAACGTAAAACTAACTCAGGGTGACTTCTTGTCATCCTCTTGGTACGATATAAAAAATATACTTCATTGCAATAGTATCTAGAAGGCACAGCCAAGATCAGGACCACCTTGCACTAAGTACTATTTGCCAAACAAATAGGAAACGAGACGCTGCTCCCCACGGGGCTTGCAGTATATATAGACAAAGTCAAAGGGGATGAAGCGGCATTATCTCAAGCTTACAGCTGGGGGACTCCAATCCAGAGGGATTATAGTAGCTTGCCCAAGGTCACACACAGGAAATCTGTGGCAGAGCTGGGAAATGAAACAAGAGCTTCCCAGTCCCAGGCAAATACGCCAGGCACAGGATAATCTCTAAAATGGAATGTTTCGGCCCATGTCTGTACAGGTTTTAGAAAGCTCCCAGGCCTGAGCCCTCCTCACAGGAACTGCAGGAATCGCATCAGCTACATGCACCCTGCGACTAGGACGTGGTTCTTTATTACCGTGTCCTTTCTGAAAGAACATATTTAAAGAAGGAAAAGTATTTTACGTGATTCCCTATCATGTGCTATCTATGCCTATGAAATCTGCTTTTCAACTGGCAGCGCTGCTCCAGGCATGCCAGCGTGTATTGCTGCCCTCTCGTGTAGACCATGTTGCAACTGCAGTGTTGGGAGGGAGATGAGGGGACAAGATCATCTGGCGCCCTGCACCTAGCGCCACCTTTCTCGCCAGCCATACAGCTAATGGACGTCGTTACCTTCCTCATTTAGCCATGTCGCTGTCTCGTCCATGCTGATGTCGTACGTGAGACGGTGGAGAATCCAGGTCACGGGCTTGGCAACCATGATGCAGATTTGCTAGGCCAAGAGAAGAGTTCAGACAACTTTGTAGCAACGAAGCCTAGTTACAGGTCACTGGTGTTCTCCCGTTTCTCTTCAGCTTTCCAGAAGAGGCAGTTCGACCTCACTGATCAAAGTTCACCTCAGGTTGATGGTGACTGCTGAAGTCAAATCATCTTTTCTGGGCACAGAGCGTTTAATGAAAAGCAGTTTGGTACGCCTGATAAAAGGGATGTGCTATTGCAGGTTGCGACAGGCAGTGACTTATGAGAAGCTTCATAGGCAACAGGAAAGAAACTCCAGTTACTCCCCATTCAAAGGCTGGCCTGAATTTTATTTTGGCAGCAGCTGCTGATGGTACCCTGTGATACCATGTCACTGGCCCTAAAGCTGGAGGATTCCTTCCACTTTCCATCACACGGGTAGCGAAAGGGACCTCAGGGCAAATATGAATCAGGTCAAAGGTGTTTTACCTGGTGAACATCCCCCATCCCTCCTCTTTTTCTTTTTTTTTTGTTTTAACCCGAAGCCCTCCCTTTTAAAATACCTAGGCAGGCAATTATTGGCACTCATTTGTGTTTCATTGGGTAAGGTTTTTTTAAGTGGACTTTTCATAAGCCCAGCTGGAGCTCTTCTGAATAATTTTCTTCAAACTTTTGCTCATTAAAAAGAAATCATAGAAAACTTTTCTTCCCTCCACCTTGACCCAGGATTGAATATCAGACCTTTTATATTGTATTTTCTAAGTTTTCCAATTACTTACTGCCTTCCTCCTTCCGCAGAGGTGTAAAGCAAGACAAAGCGTGTAGCTGAAACAACAGGCACAGACCAGCACATGCGAAAAAGATGCACAGAAAGGGAAAACTGTCGCTTGAACAATAGCACTGTTCTCTGTTTTGCAGGAACAGTATAGATGAAAGCATGCTATTGGGGAACAAGCCAATACATAGGTAATTAATACAGTAATTACATTATGAGACAGGGGGACAGGACATCGCTTATAACCGTTGCAGGCCAAATCCCATTACCAGTGTGTGTTCCTGTACAGGAACCTGTCCTGTTGATAGGACTTCACATTGTTTTTGTAACTCTGCTTCTTGATATACCTGTGACCCAGAGGACTGGAAACTGAAATCCAAGTCTCGTATACTTAACCCATGTGGACGAAAGCAAATGCTGGAGATTAACACCCAACTGCCAGCTCTCACAGCTGAAGACCCATCCTACTGTAGCTGTTATTTCACCTCCTTCAACTTCTGGATGACTGAACAAGAAGTGCAATGATGCTGTGATGACGCGCTCACTCCACAAGAGATTGCAGAGATCCCTGCAGCCAGGGCTTCAGATCAGAAAAGCCTCTCTAGAAATCAAACTTCAGTTTGCCCAAGGGACGGACGTGTGACAGGAGTCAGTGCAGGGCGCTGACAAAATACACATTCAGGGGAGAGAAACACCAGGGCTGTCCATATGACAGCAAGGAGGTTTCTTGCCCAGGGGAGGCACAGACCCACCAGAAGCGGCACGAGGACACTGGCAGCGTCCGAGTTGATCAGACAAGCGGTGACGTTGCTCAATTATCATCTCTGTTTGCATCAAGCTCCTTGCTGCACTAGCACATGCCTCAGAGGCTCTTTTCAAGTCACCCACTGGACATAGCTCATGTTCAACAAGTCAACCCCACAGTTTGCTGACACCTGACCACGCAGAACAAGGCACTCACCGCAAAGGATGGAAAAAAGCACACTGCATACCCACCTGGAAAAATGGAACAAAACAGGCCCATTGAGATTGTCTCCATCCAACATTTCTGGAGAAAGTTAATGATGAAGCAGTGGCTGACCTAGAAAATACTCACTCATTAACACTACCTACAATACCAAAAGTAGCAAATACATCATTTTCAAGAAAGGCAATAATGGGGACCGTTGCTCATTGTGCCCTGCTTTAGACACTTGACAACTTAGTAGAAACAATCATTAAAACCTGTGATTATAAAGAAATACCACCTAGCTGACAAAGATGTGACAGGCAGAAGAACTCAGTACAGCTTCTAAACGAAACGGACCATTGATCTGGTCTGGTTTTGCAACTCATTAGAGGTCCAGTTACGCTAAGCTAGTTAGTGCTGCAGCAGTCACGCACAAATACACCACTTTGTTCTTTAAAGGCAAAGCAAAAGATCAGAACTGTTCGCTGTACCCCTGGCTCTACCGAGCGTGCTGGGAAGCCTGAGTTACCACAAAACCCAGCCAGCTGACTTGCACAGAAGCGGAAGAGGGTACCTTTCTGGAGCAGAGGTCCTCTACAACTTACCTGGCCCTGCCAATACGATTGCCACATGTTAGGGTTTCAGTGAAGCTCGTGACATTCTTTGTCTTACTGCCAGTCAACCGTGCTGCTACTGTTAGCTCGTTTCTCCTCGCATCTAATGAGATCAGGCTCCAGCCGGCTTAGGAAAAGCCATTTGTTGGGATATTAGACTAAGGACTGTATTTGGATGGCTTAACTCACAAGTCCCTGGCTGTAGCAAGCTCCCTGCCTTGATTAACTCAAATGATCTCAAGCGATCTCCACAGGCCCTCTGGTCTTCAGCACAAGGACTAAGCCTGAATCAGGTTATTCAGTCCCTTGTTTGAGGCTTAATTTCATCCTGCTCCCTGAAGCATCTGTGCACCTCGTATGTGTTGTGTGAAAATTCTGCGCATTCGGTTCCTCTCCCTGATCATCTCCAAACCAACCCCTGCCTTTGCTTTAAGTTATGCTCCCTCTGAGTCGCTGACCAATTCTATCTTTTCAGGATTAATACTAATCTTCGTAACAGTTCCTCAGTTGAAAACCAGCTACTCCGTTCTCTTACAGTTCTTGGGCTATATCTGATTAAAATACAGCACGCACACTCTTTATGGTAGAGAACCTCTCTTGTCTTCCACAGAGTTCCCACACCAACTGGTCGTATGTCCCACACCTCCAAGTAAATTGCCATTTAGGAGTGTTCATCGTGCCCTGATGCCCGACACATGGCTGTTTCTGAAAGCATGTGAGCTCTAGACACACTGGGTGTTACCTGGGCCTGCTTTCAGGCTGTCTGCTCTGACGCACAGAGTTCCAGTAGCTGTATCACGAGACGTGCGCGAGACGTACGCTGCAACTCCAGCAAACCATGAACTGTAAAGACCCAAAGTTTCAGAGGGGAATTTATTGTATGGGAGCATATCCAGTATCTTTTGTCAACCATTCATGAGAATAATAAAAAATAGAAGCTTTTTAAATGACAAAAAATATAGTTACATATAGTACAGATTCTCATCTTGCATTGAAGCAGAAGAGCAGTAATAGAACGCTCACTCATGTTTTCACAGTTAGTTTGCGTTGCTTCCCTAGGTTAAAGCGTCAGCAACTCAGATCTTCCAGTCAGAACCCCTAGTTAGTAGCTTCACACGGTGATCACGAGGATGAACGTTCTTTGCATTTTGACACCCTTTACAAATAGAGCAGGCATACTTGATCCATCTCAGTGCTACTCAAATTTTCAGAGGTACCAGCTACGCTTGCAACAAGGCATCCTCGCTGCAACTGAAAGATTTTTGTATCACAACATGCTTGTAGGCCCAATTCAAAAACACATCTATAGAATACACAAGAACGTGCTTAAATCCTATTTGGTTCAAAGGGCTCCGAGTTGATCCGTTGTGACCACCTCTGTTGCTTCTGCCCCTCGCAAGCACTGCACCCCGGCACGAAGCACCAGCCAGTGCCACACGAGCGCACCTGTAAGCTGCTTGCGAGACCACAAAGGATTCAAACGTTCTTCCGCGCTCCATTTACTTGAGACCTAAACGCATTCACTGCATGCATACATTTATGTACAAACTACACACATTTGCCCCAACCCCTCCCCACAATATTATTGCAGTAATTCTTTGCTGGTATAACAGTTTATATACCAAATTTTGCTTATTTAGATTTCTATAAACACAGGAAAAAAAACATCTGAAGAAGGCTAGAACAGCTTTCAATCAGTCACTATATTGGCATTGAAAGCTTTATTTTGAAAACTTTAAGCAGCAATACTGAATAAATAGACAGAATGATTGTTTTGTCATCTCCATACAACCGATGGCCTTCATCCAAAACATTAAAATACTGTAGCAAATAGAATAAACATGCATGTATCAATGTTCTAAAAAAAAAAAAAAAAAAGTGTAATATAAAAGTAACACTTTGACACTTATTTTAATACAGTACAGACCATTAGAGACTATTTTCTGGAAAAAATATCTGAATACAGTTTTTTTATTTACATGGATCATTAAGGCCCAATTCACTCAAGTTAATGCACATCAGGAATTTATATGCTTCAAGATAACTCACTAAAAATTACAAGATCAATTCTTTTGCTCATACTCGTATGATCCCAGTTCACTAAAATAACGTAATACTCTTCAAGCTAAAAACAAGGCAATTATTGCCCCAAGAGGAGATTTTTATTTCAGTAAAGGATCTTTTCCCTCTTCCCTCACAACGAAAGCATGTTTGCATATTGCTAACGCTAGTGGTAGTTGTCTTCAAGAACTTCCTTCCAACTTGCTAGGGTTTAGAAAAGCAAGCAACCTCAGAGCTAACATACCATTTCCAGAAGCAATTCAGGCACTTGGGAACCTAAGTCCCACTGAAAGATAACGGGAGGCAGGTTCCTCGCTGACTTTTTGGAGTGGGACTTGGGTTTCACTGTTGCTCGGGCATTCAGAATGCTTACCTTAGCCTTAACCTACTGGCTTTTCAAATGGTCACCCACCCCCGTTTCCCCTAACAACACAGCCTCACTGGCACAAATAAACTGTACCCCTCATGGATGAGAGAGGTAACACAATTAATTTCCATTAGTAATAAATTACAGGAGTCCTCCATATAAATTCCCTGTGCACTGGAAAATAGTGCTTGTGTATTCAACTATTTAATGCAAGCAAAAAACCCATTTTTATCATGCTGGCCAGTAAATAGTATGACACTTGTTAAAATGAGTATGTGTAGCTTCCTTTCTGCTAATGCCCCATAAGTAGGTCTGAAACACTTCTGAGTTTTTTTTTTTTTCTACATTTGTAAAGAAAGAGTGAGGTTCTGCAGTTGATCAGAAGCAAAACTCAACGCCATCATCTGAGGAATTTTTATAACTGTAATATATTGTTCAATTCACATTTAATGCAAGGGCATGCCATTTATTTTTGATTTATTTACAGAGAGGGTGAAAAATGCTACAGAACTTTAACCTGGGTGAAATTCAATAAGCAAGAGAAGTATGGTGGGGGCAGAGGAATTTGTCCGTGTCTCATAAACGACAGGTTTGGCTACCAAAGCCTCTCCTTCACCACAACAGTGGCTGAAGCTGTGAACATTTTTCAGATCACCTTGACGTATGCTAAAGCCCCGACACGGAGGGTCCGTCCGCTCAGTGATGATGCAGCGGCCGCTCCTGAGCCAGCTCCAGGCTGGCCCTTCGGTCAAACAGCTGCTGCAATCAGCAGACACTATTTTTTAAGTTAAATGGCAAATTCCTTCCTTGATTCTATTACAAAGCCATAACTCAAGCCCTCCAAAGCTGCTCTTCCCCTTTCTTCTAATCCTTTTCCTCCTCCCTCCATCTTGAAGAATAACCTGGCAGAGAAAGAGAGCAGTTTTTATGAAGCAAGAGCCCAATTCAGCTCAAACTGACATCTGTGGGAGATGGACCAGTCACAAAGCATGACAAAAACATTAACTGGGTAAATATGCTCATCTGCCTTAAAAATACTTCATCTAGGTAGAAGACTGAAATTGCAACAGGCTTCTCCTTGCGTTTCCCCCCACCCCCATGCAGCATAATTTGGGCCAGACTTTGCAAGGTGCTGAGTGCCTCAGTTCTCTAACATCAAGAGGTGCTGAAGATGCAAGATATCCACTGGAGAGGGCAATTTTATTCCTGTAAATTGAACCCAGAATGTAAGGCATATATACTCAAGTACCTTGGACAGATATTGTCCCCAAACTATGTATATTTTACACTTTTATATATATATATATATACACACACACATTTTATTTTTTTTTAATACAAAGTTATGGGCACAGTAAACATGAGCACAGAATTGTGATAAACTAACAGTAAAATCTGTGAGCACTGCAAAGATTCCTCAGGTAGGAACATCTCATTTTCCAGTTTGCTCACAAGGGAGAGAAAAAAAAAAAACCCACCAAACCATCTGATAAGTTAAAACAGTAAAAATTCAGAATCCATTTGGAAAGGTCTTTTATATATTCACAGCCTTATCTGTTGCTGTTAGTCTACAGCAGCATTTTTAGAATATATGATGCCATTAATAAGTGGAAAGGGAAAAAATGCATTAAACACTCGAGTCCTTCATCTTCTATTATATCTTATAAAACTTCCATTTGTCAGGAAGCTCCTTTTTCAAAAAAGGAAACTTCAATGAACATTTATCTGCACATCAGTAAATCAACACAAAAGGATGCTAGGAGTTAAGAATTCTTAAGTATTTTCTATGGCAAAAAGCTTGGAGTTTCCTACCAGTGGCACAATCCTGACCCTACCAAAGACATCAAGAGTTCTCTCATTTTGCCAGTGACTGAAGTGCAGGTATTCAATACTGCAGTGAAAGCACGGTGACCCCCTCTCACGTCAAGGGGATCTCAAAGGTGGGGATGACAGTATGGGTTGTGTTAGAACAGGAAATCCAAATGCAGCTGCAGGGAAAGCCCATCCCTTCTTTAACTCATCCACGAGGCCAGCCTCCTAACGTGCGCAAAGTGTCCCACTGATGCCAGTCACTTTCTCTACAAACGTGGTGTCAACTTTAGCAATCTAACTTCAAGGCCTGTAACCAACATGCTCCTTGGTGGTGTCTTACTGTCTGCATGGAAGCCATTTTGTCTAATCCTTGCGTAGCTTTGATTGCATTAAGAGTGACATCAAGGTACAATGCTGTTCTCTTTTCAGATTTTTTGTAAAAAAGGTCTACCAAATGTGTGAACTTCCTGTTTGTAAGCTTTATGTTCTGTAAGCGACTGAGCAGCAATACACCTTTCAAAGGGGCTAAATGCCTACCACTGAACACTGGGGACCTGGTATGAAATCCTGGCCCCACTCAAGTCAGCAGAAGCTCTGCTATTGACTTCATGGGACTCTGCCATGTTTCTTCCCTCCACAAAACTTGAGTGAATTTTGGAAGGCTGGAAGAGAATTCTCATTTGTTTTTGTGGTTTTTTTCTCCTCCAACAACACGACTTACCGCAAAACAAGAACACTGTAATGGCTAGTGGAAAAAATAAAGTACAAAATCACACACAGTGAAAGCCTCCTATTCTCTTTTGGTAAGATATATGAAGACAACTTCTTACATTGTTCTTTTCTCAAAAGGCATATACAATGTGCCAAAATATTTCAAATATACATTCTATATAATAAAATATCATCTAACTAGTGCATCCTCAATCATATGCTGGAAATATTTTTACCAAGCCAAGGTTTAAATTCCATAAATCTTTTGAACGCTAGGTGCTTCATTCAAGGCAGATTCAACAGCAAGTAAATCCCACAAGCTCACTTTTCAAGCCTTAAAAGGTTGCAATGGATGGAACATGACGTATTATGACTCACAACAGAAATTAACAAAGTTGGTGGTGAGAAACCATTTTAATGGTTCAGCACTCCACAGAACTCTGCATTGCAAGTTGTTGTACTTGATCAAATGGTGGATGGTTGTATGCGCAAATTAAAGTCACCTTGTCAGACTGACATACAACCACACGTGATTATTCACAAGTTAAAAATAAAAATATAAAAGGTTGACATTCACACGTCCATTGATTAAAGGGAATAAATTAAACCTCAGGTAAGTTGCATACATGGTCTCCTTCACCCTCGGTCTTTTATTTATGCCTATACATGGAACAATACTTTCCCAAACACTTCTGAAGTGGCAAAAACAAATGAAGGTTTTTGCACTCTAGCTGTGTTGACAGCAAGTTCATCCTTGCCAATTATGAATCGAGACAGTTCCTCTGTCTCTTTAGCATCAGTGCACAGGGTATGGCTCCAAGTGGTGTGTTGGAGGAAGAAGAAAAAACATATGGTGGCTTAACCAAAAAAAAAAAAAAAAAAAAAAAAAAAACAAAAAAATAAAATAAAAAAAAAAAATCTTCTTCCAGTCATCATTGGCAGAATAAAACAAAAGTGTATCTTGTCCAGGGTACCTTGCTAGGTCCTCTCCAGAAGAGGTATGTACTGTCATACATAAATGCCCTCCGGGTTAAAACCAGATGACAGGGGATTCTGTAGAATCCGAAGGTTACTGGGGAGTTGCCTCGATGAGCCAGGGCGCTTCAGTGACCCAGACTGAAATGTTGGCTCTGCACAAGAAAAAGGGCAGTTAGAAAGTCATCATCAAGGGCGATGCCAGCAGGACATCTCTCTTCTTCCTGCTCTGTGCAGTGTGCGCTTAGCGAGTACAGGGAAACTATTACCACGTGCAACAGAAACTTCAAATGCCTGACTAGGAAGCGATGGGATTTAAGGTGCGCCCCTCCTCCTCGTTTCAAAACAGAAGGATTTACCCACTCAATATAATTACCCTCCCACAAGGAACATGCACATGGATACATGCAGTACATTTGTACAGTAACGTGCAGACAGAGCTTGTACCGGTATGTAACTCAATGCTTCAGCTTCCTGCCCACTTACAACCACGCTTCACACAAATGCTGACATGTAAGGCCCGGTTGTCTTTTCTTCTCTCCCTGCCTCCCTAGCCTCCCAATGCCTTTTGGTTAGAAAGTCTTCTGAGAGGAGGGACAGAACCAGCTACGGGGAATGCTGAGAAACAGGCCCCTTGCAAGCCGGGTGCTAGGTAAAGCACACCCCAGCAAAGGAGTTTCTGCTTGTGCCACACCCGTGACACGCATTCAAAGGGCTCCCACGTGCCTGCCTAGGAATTTCTGAATTCAGACGCGGGCGCGTGCAGAATGCACTGATCTCACTAGGGGCAAAGTCAATTTGCACGTGCCCTAACAGCCATCTGTGCAGGACTTCGGGATGGCTGGCAGCCCAGCTGGATTAGCTCCTGCTCCTGTGCGGCTGCTCTCTGGGATTTCTTGAGATCCAGACACGTTCCTTTTTCTACTTTGACAACAAATACCCCCAGAAGAGGAAGAACCCAGATGAACAGCAGTGTCAGACACGCAGTCGTGTGGTGTGCCAGCTTACATGCCTGCTGCTGTAGTGGCCACACTTGAAAGCTACCAGCCCAGTGGGTTACTGATGGGACAAACGCATGCCCAGGCACAGCGGGAGAGAGGGTATCTACATACTGAGCTTTATTTACAGCTTTCTAAGCCCTTGGAATGAAAAGAAATATTTGACACTGTGCTTTCTTAACATTTTGCTAACTTCTTTGCTAATAGAGCATTCACTTGACATATGAGTACCAGCATTAATGCATCAGGTTAACACATTGCCATCCCTTTCTCCCGCCCACCAAAAGCATTCTGAGCGCTGCACCTCTCTCAATCTCCACATGTGGGGCCTCCACCTCAACGGGGTCTGCTGGCAGCACCGTGACCTTGGTTCCTGTTTGCTGGATGAACTGCTGGAGATTGACCTGTCGCAGCTCCTTTGTCAGTTGCTCCAGTTCTTGTTCCCTGTCCTGTCAGGAAAGAGAAAATGTCTGCTGAGCAGCGGAGAGCATAAAGCAGCATTTCAAGACTCTATTTGCAATTGGGCAACTAACTCTTCTCCTTTTGGTGAGAAACCATCCAATTTTTAAATTCAAATGTAAACGGAGAAGTTGAAAGGTATTTTACTCTCATAATTTAGAAGGTGAATCAATGCTCGCTGCTACTTATCAGCGGTTACTACTGGTCTGTTTATATTGATTCTTGGATGACTACCAGATGTTTCTCATATCGCTCCCAAAAAATTTTGGCACAACAGCTGTGAGCAAATAAAGGTAATAGTGGGCAGTCCGAAAAAATACATCAACTGAGCATCAGTCTGGCACCAAATCTTAGCTCTGCCAGAAGTGCCCAGTGTGACTTGGACAGCTCATTTAGTTCTTCTGCTCCCAGAAGGACAGTAATTCCCTTCTCTTCTCTATTTAGAGTATAAATTTTTATGGACAGAAATCTCTCACTCTGCAAGCGTACTGTGTTTTGTACAAAGAGGGCAAATCCTGGCTGGTTCACCGCCCCTTCACAAGCGCAGAAAATGATCATTTAGGGTCTTCCTCAATGCTCTGTAATTCTAGCATGATATACAAAACCTACAGCTCTGATAGAGTATGACGGCCCTAGACTACAGTTATTTCCCCACCAGGTCTAACTTCACGAGCAGGCGGCTGCACGTGGTACTTGGGCTTCACCTATTTGGACACACAGGGGATGGGCCAGCTGCCTAGGTATGGGCAGATGCCAGGCAGCACGTCTGCAGGCGCCTCCCTGCAGTGCATACTGCTAACATCTTCATTTTGGCAAAAGATGGAGGTTGGGTCAACCTTCTTTTCCCTACTCACCTCATGTAAGCAGAATTATACATGAACTCATGCAAGGATTGGGGGAGGAGAGTTTTGTGGATCTGTTCTAGGAACAGTCCCCAACAGCACAGCCCTTATTCGCTTTGAACTTGCAGTAAGGTCACAGTTGAGGCTGAATTCAACAGCTAGTATGAAAACTAACACAACTGGATCCAATGTCTAAATTAGGACTTTTTCAATGCCAATTGCTTCGTCACTGATGGGTGTGTTTGACCTGTTCAGTCAACGCGTATCACGTGGTTGGTCTCAGCTTCCCATGCTAGACTTGGGTTTCCATTCATTGGCTATGAGCTTTTGGACTAACTGGACTGAGAAATGGAAACCAGGCCACCTCCAAATTTTGAGACGATTCTACAGAAAAATTCTTCAATTTACTTTAGGCCTATGAGACTCTACAACTGGGCATCTGGGGCACAGGAAATTCTCAACTGTCTTTACTTACTACAACATTAGTTCTACAGCTATGTGTTTTATGAGACTGCAACAAAGTTACCACTGAAGGGAATTCCGTTTTTTTTAAAAAAACTGAATCACCGAAACATGCAGGTTAGGAGAATTAACATCATAAATAACTTGTTCTTGCCATTTCCCAACTTTCACAGGAAATAAGGTAAAAATGTTTAGTATCACCTCAAATCCTACTGGCTTAAGCTCTTAAATTTAGTATCTAATGGTGAAATTTTAGTCAGATCTTTTACCTGAAGAAGGGTGAGATTTTGGTTTTTTGGTTTGGTTTCGGGTTGTTTTTTTTTCCCACTTAAAATCTTTCTCTAGAAATAGAGAGAGCAGAGTGCTGCATCTGATGCTTAACTGAACATAGCCTCGTGCTGTTGGAAAGTAGTGTTATTGAGGCGGCTAGAGGAAAGGCATGAAAGAGAAGAGTAGGACAAATTACTAGTCATTTCTCACATGCCACTGAAAAACGCCACCTTCCTGTTCTTACCGCTTGAAATCTAGCGAACCAAAATTTTCTTTCCTTCCTTACTGAACGGCCTCTAAAAACACCCACGCTCACTCTTCTGGTTCCAAATCAGCAGTTCTATGCATGTTACTACTTAATTTTCAGCATGCAAGAAAATATTTCTCTATTTCCTCTGCCCAAAACTGTATAATACAGAGCTGAGTTTATTTTCTCCTGGACTTCCAGATTAGTGCACCTTTAGGTTTAGGACAAGTTTGGAAGATCTGAATTGAATGGAAACTTTCCCGAGAAAGTGAAACCCTAGCCTATGAAAAAAACAAAGTGAGAAAGACTTTGAACTCAATCGCAGCCTCACTGAATGTTACTGAGGATAGGTAAAAAATATAAAGAGGACTTGATGCTTTCAGTTAGTGCAAATCCTTAAGTGTAGTGTGTCTGGAAGCTTAGGGTAGATAAATATGGCCAAACCTGCTTATAGTTTTCATCCATTTTGCTTTGGAGGAGAAGATTACATTTTTTCGTCTCCTCATTTAGTAAAAACAGCTTATACTGGCATAGTTATAGGTGCTTAGGAGTAAGGATGCAAAATCCTTTTACATATTCACAGCAGAATCGCCTTACTGCCACTGCAGCACTGTGGAACACAGTAACTGCGAATCCCAGGAATACAGCAAGAATCGCAGCTCAAACTGATGCGTGGTGCCTCAGTCCTATCTTACGTGGCACATTAAAATCCCAGGAGCCACAGACTTTCCTTCACCTCATCCAACTAGCAGCTGGATTTCCATTTATATTTATTCTTTCATGCTCTAACAAGTTCCAAGTGATATCATTAACTTTGGCAAAGAACCAGAGACTGGATTCTCTTTTGACACATGTGCCACCAGCACCTGAGGTGTAGAGAAAATAAAATCCTGAACACCAGCAAGTCAGACAGGAAAAGGGAGATGCTATTCTTTAAAGCAAAAGCCCTGCAAGCTAACAGTTATTTTAGCTCTACATCCATCTACCCAGGTGCTGCTTTTGGCCTGTTCTTTTTAATTCATCTATTTTGGTGGCAGACAAATGTAGCAAGAATCAGAAGTTTAGCCTCAGAAAAGGCTATGATGGTGCAAATTTCCCTGAAATTTAACAATATGAAGCACTGAGCTGCCAAGATCTAAGTCCTCAGTCCTCGAGATAACTAACCCTAAATCAACAGGGGTTTGAAGACTAATACTTTTAGAGGCGTTAGGCCAAGAGCACTGTGGCCCCCCTTTAGCACCCAGCAAACTCCCTCTAGCCCTAAATGCGCTATTTTTCATGCAGGAGATATCACCTGTCTGAGGTGCAGAAGAGCCCAGACCCCCTAGCACGGGAGCACCTCACCAGAGCTAGCGAGCGCTCCCTCTCAGCAGGGCGAGGTGGCTAGGTGCACTGCCACGGCTGCAGCCACGCTGCCCTCAGCTAGTTTGGCTGACATCAGCTCTGGCATAGCTCTATCATGGACCACCGTGTGGTGAAGATACGCTTCAAATGATTTCTCAGAGGTGACCGGGCAGTCAGGGAATGGTAGCAAACCAAAGCTGTAACCGATGGGAAAGAAACTGAGCCAGCACGCAGATAAATGAAAGGTGGCGTGGCACTCCGCCCTAGCCCTGCGGGCCACCCAGGCCTCCCAAATGGCCAGGAACACATCCACTGCTGGTTTATCCTGAGACAAAGAACTAACTACTGTTTTTCTTTTCAGCTGGTTTGAATGAGTAAAAGACATGCAGATGAAATGAAAATTGTCTGCTCTTCAAAGAAACCTGAAATGCAGTTTGAAAATGAAAGCAATGCTTTCTTCCTTTTACCCAAATTCACTGTGGAAACTTTCTTGTGTTTTCTTTCAGGGGCTCCAAATCTGTGTGTGAGAAATTTGTTAGTTGGGTCTTTGACTTTTCTTCGCTACGGATAAAAAGGACATTCTTACCTGTAACCGTTTGGTAGCTTGGCCCAAAGACCTTTCTACAGCTTTAATGCCATTCTCCAACCTCAGACTCTGCTGGCCCTGGATATCAATTTCACCCTTCACCTTCTCGATCTTTTCCTTGACCTCTTCTTCGTTCACTTGGGACTCCTGAACCTCCCGCTGCAACTTCTCTGCTTCCAGGCCGCTTTCCATGTTGTGGATCTGAGACACGTAGTCCTTCAGCTTGCTCTCGCACTCCAGGATCCTCTGCCTCATCTCCTGCAGCTGCTCCTTCAGCTGTTTTTCATTCTCCTGTTCGATCTGCAGCTCGTTTTCCCAGAACTCTTCCTCTTCAATCTCCACTTCGTTCCTTTTGATCTTCTGCTCTAGCTTGAGGATTTCTTCTTCCAGGCTGGAGTTATACTTTTGTTCCCAGTAGCGGATCTCGGCTTCGTTGGACTCCAGCTGTTTCTCAATGCCCTGAAGTTTCTCCGTCTGGAGGTGGATTAATTTCTTCAACTCATCCGCCGTCGTTTTGCAGTTGTTGAGCACCTTTTGCTTGAACTCGGATTCTTTGCTTTTCCCAAAGATGTCCATTAACCCTTTAGCCCCGCCGGTGAAGGTGAGGGATTTCCTTTTTGGCTCCCTCCTCTTCATGGATTTGTCGTTGGGAGGCCGCAGCTTGGCCAGGGGAGGTAAGCTTTGCCGATACAGAGTCCTCTCCGGGATTCGAGCCACGCTATCCGACGTCGGCCTCTCGCTCAGGGAGGGCCCGGTGCGGCGCAGGATCAGCTGCACGTCGCTCGCGTACTGTCCCCACTTGTTCAGCGACACGATGGGGTTTTC
>NW_009258671.1:5372484-5372770 GCF_000687185.1 Egretta garzetta | reverse complement strand
CGCTCGGGGCGCCGCGCCCGCTCATCGACCGGGGGCGCGGGAGCTGCTGCCGAAACTGCGGAGGCGGGTTCGGGTTTGAAGTCACTGAAACTAAAGCCAAGTGAGGTAGCGATGGTGATTCTAGTAAGAAAATGCATCAGACAGACATCTCTAGAGGAAGAAAACAAGAACAGCAAGAGCCCCCCGTCTTTCGTACAGCCACGCAGCAAAAAATGAACATCTGAAGACTGCGTTTGCTTTTAAACTGCATCGTCAATCAGAGGGGCAACTGTTAATGACTGAGGGA
>NW_009258671.1:5289774-5372375 GCF_000687185.1 Egretta garzetta | reverse complement strand
TGTGGAGGTGACCAACCTTCACGGAGCAGAACACAGGGGCGAGGGCGGCGGAGGCTGCCCAAACTGGAAACGAGCAACTTGGGCTCCCTGGACGGACTGCTCATCTGTAACGGCAGCTCGCAAGTCCCCCCTGGGGTACGCAGCCTCCAAGAAGGAGCTTGAATCCTCTAATAACCCTTGTGATGTTTCTTGGCCTCTCTGCTGAGGGCTACAATGAATGCAACACGGCTTACTTTTAGGGTAGGGGGGGAAGTACAACTTACGTCTATGGCTTCTTTGGTGCTGCCACCAAAGACAGCTCAATGCAGCCTAGCAGTCTTTTTCCTCTGAGACCCCTTATAGGATGCTACAAAAATACAGCACTTGAGGTTTTCCACGATTTTTATTTTTTCTGAGTCTTCTCACTAGTCTGAAATACAGCATTCTCCAAATGCAGGAGAGAGTTTCCCTCATTGTGAAATGACTTCACTGAAAAGCCACAACATTGTTTACAAAAAGACATGAAAGATCAACTGCTTTTAAAGCGTGTCATCCTGATGCATTTCTGAACAGCTCCACAACTGCCATTAACCTTTAAAAACATCATTAGCTATCTTAATGCATTACGTATGGCCATTTCCATGATAGATCATCATTCAAATGAAGATTTACTTCAGCACATAAATGCCTAAAATACCTGTCATACACGCAACTACAGAGCGAGGGAGTTGGAATAAATGTAGTTATCAGTGGTAACCCATTTGATGCATTTTTTTTTTCCTTACGCCACCCGCTCAACCGCTACACTTTTCCCAAAAGAACAAAAATATCCTAATCTCAGGCTGGAGATCTGCCTCCGGCCTCCAACCACAACACTTGCACAGACTCCCCACCTCAAATTTGTAGGAGACAAGCTCCACTGTGGCGATTAACAGTACGCGGCCCCGGAAAATCTGATATTGTCAGACCAGCCTTATAAAGAGCTCCCCAGGATATAACTACTGTGTTGGAAATGGCTCCTCTGATCTCACTTTCTCACAATTAGCTCACGACGCAAAGAACAACAACAACAAAAAAAATCAGCTGTACAGGCACCGCCTAGAAAACAGGCTGCTTTGGCCGATGGGTCATACCAGCGATACTTAGCTGGCCAAATAAGAGACCAAAATGTCCGTGTTCACTTCCAAGTTAGGAGCGAGAGCTCAAAGAGTACATGAAGATCTGACTGATAACAAAGTTGGCAAAACAAGGCAAACAGTATGGGAACAGCAATGTACATCCCCCCCCAAACGCCTTATAAATACATGACTTGAGGTAAGCACTAGGAAAAAAAATAGAAGAGGGGGGGAAAAAGAAAGAAATCTATCAGCATACCAACATGCTTGGCCAACACTCTCAGAAACAGATTTAGAGTTTATTGTAATAAAGTACTTCAAAAACAAGTTTACTATGCCAAGATACAAAGTCAGAGCTTTTTGCCAACCCACAATATTGTTCATTGATCCATGAAGATTTATAGTTTGTAGTAGGCATCAGTGGTATTATAGGAATAATAAACCTAGTGCTGTTTGCCATAGCATACTAACAATATAATCCTGGAGAAGAAAAATGAAGTAAAAACATACCACAGAACCCAGGACAAAGGTTGCATTTTACCACTCTATTTTGCTAATCTTAAAAGCTTTCAGCTTTCAGTTTGTAATCACGGTAATGCTACTAATGTTCTTGTTGTGTCGGAAACAGCCAAGTTCAAAGAAAGCCTGAAATTGTAAACAGGAGTTTGTACCACTAGGGGACTGATCAGAATGCAATTTCTATTCAGTTTGCTATTAAATGCACTACTTAAAAGAACTGTAACGGGGGGGGGGGGGGCAGAGGGGAGAGGAATAAGGCTAACAATCTTGACCAAAAGTGCATCAAGGAATTAAGCGAGGCAATTGCCAAGGACTATTTCCATCTTAGCTTAGGGGCCCGAATCAACACGCACTCCTAAATAATGAACTCTGCACTGCAGACCCACATAAAAGCAAGTGTTCTGTAGAAGTAATCCTTAATGCAGTTCACCAACCACACCTAGAGTTCAGTATTAGTCTAAAACAAAGCTGTCCTCATGCGCCATCATTACCTAGGTTTACTGTGTTCAGTCTATGTATGATGCAGATTAACAATACCCGGACAACCACAGCTGTGATGTTTGCTTGCATTAGAAGGAATTAATTCACAAATGAAAGGGTGAAGGAGTTAATTCAAACCTAATGACAGAATATTTCAGAACGCAGGCATCCTTGTAACAAACTGCTGGTTTTGATAGGCTACCATTGGCAAGGAGAAAGCCAGTTGCTTGGGCTGTTGACAGAGAGCAGTTCAACACCTGCATGCCGCTTCTTGTCTTGTACGCTGCCCATAAGCCTTCTGAAGCAGAGATTGTTTGTGCTTATACAGCACCTGGCAGAACTCAGTCCCACCTCATTCATGCAAACCTTCTAATTTTAAAATCAGTTACTGTTGTATTCCTGTAATGTGCCCCATATCAGCAATCTGTGGCATTCATTAAACCATAGCGCGTTGTTCCCAGCTGCGTATAGAACACATTGCATCTCACACAGATTTATGAAGCATTTCCAGGTAAAGTCAAATGAGCAGTTAAGCAGGCAATTCAAGGAGCTGCCGAAGCACAGCTTTAGTTACTGTACTGATGTTCACAACGGGTATGTGCCTAGTCAATGGATTCCTTGCAGCTTCTGAAATCGAATTTTTTTTTTAAAATGTGTATAACTAGCACATAGTAAACCTTTTTTTTTTTTTTCTTTTTTTTTTAAATACTTCTATCAAAGCCTTGTACTAATGAGAATGGTAGAGAAAACAACCCCAGAGAGCCCCAAAACAAGCACCAGCAGCACTGTGTTCTGGTTGCCTCTTCAGAAAACAATTCAGGGGCTGGAGAAAGCAGAGAGCCTCTACGCCCCATTCACTGGCCAGCTACTTCTCATTAATATTCTGTGCTGACCCACTGACCATATAACGATGTCCCCCCCAGACCATATACTACTACCATCTCAAAACAATCATCAAGAATTTGTATGTGTTTTGCAAGACAGTGAATGACAAGCTGCAACAGAAGCAGGTATATATTTACATATATAAAACACACTGCCTCCACACAAAGGGCCGGTGTCAAGATTAAGAGGTTTACACCTACAGCTACCTAAACATACAAACTTATCACAGGTTCTGTTAATACAGGAACATCTCCAAAACAATCTTTTATTTTAAAAGTGAGAAAGAGATCAAAAAAGGAAATACATGGACTCCAGAACGTCATGTTCCGATAGCCTGCAACTAGCTGCCACAAGTGGTTTGGCCCTGGCTCTAATGCCACCGGTTATCGCTCGATCAATGAGATGTTAAAGAGCCAGCCGCAGCCAGTACCCTGGATCAGGCACTGCTCTGCTGTACAGCAAACAGCAAGCTCTGGACCCGAGTGCCCATGTCGTGTGCCCAACCACTGTAGTCTTATATGGGATTGATGTAATTTGGTAATTTAAACACAGATTCCATTACAATGAGCGGTGATTAAACTAATGAAATATAGGAACAAGGTAATTGAACTTTTTTTTTTTTTAGACTCTCAAGAGGTAGACTTTTAAATTACACTCCATGAAGGTAGTAGGACCTGCATAACTATTATTCACTTTAAGCTTTCCTATATGCTTTAACATTTGCAGCCGACACAGTAGACGTGAGCGACTATTTCTGCTGCCAAAAGTCAAAATGAAATTCCAAAGGACAGTAGCAGTAGCAGTGTTTCTCATGCAATACCTTTAGCAGGACTGTAACCTGAGAGGTCATCAATACTGGTTTCCAGGACAGAAATGATTCATCCTTTTCTCACTCTCAAAAAGAGCATCATCCTCTACGTGCAAAGCATTTCAGGGACAGGCACGACATGTTTTTTGTATGCAGGTAGCACGATATACCACGTAAAACGTATCTATGCCTCATCTTTCCAGTCAGGCTACAAAGTTTACTTCAAGCACCAAGTAAGATCCAACTTTCATTAAGTGTCTCTGGTGCTTCACAGCCAGGACCTACAGCAGTGAGTCAGTGCGAGCAGGTGAGTCATTGCCTGGTCTCGTTATTTCTGGGAAAGATGGCTAGATGAGCAGTGTTAAACGTGGGGGTACCTCTCCTGCCAAAGGGAAGGGGCTAGGGTGGGCAAGAGCAGGCCTATGTCACTAGAGGTCATGCCACTAGAGGTCATGCGGTCTTGCTCCCAGTATCTCCTCTTTCTCCAAGACCGCCAGGATGTACTGCGTGCCAGGGGAGTTGCTCTCTGGCAGGCGTACTCCCAGCTCCCATTTTTCCCAGGGATCTCACCACCTCTGCTGCTGCACAGGAGCTGTGCCAAAGACCCTCCCTGCAAGGTGGCACTCTGGACAGAGTCTCAAAGAAAATGCAACTTGTGTCTTACATGCAAGTTTTAAGACAGCCAAACTAGAAAGGAAGCTGTACTAAGTATTGCTCTTGAGCCAACCTGAATTAGCACGCCAAACTCACAACAGTGCATAGTGAGAATATAGATCCTGTCGCCTGTCTGTGTGCGGGTTTCCAAGGAGGTAAAGCCAGGTATTCCGACGCATGCTCAAGCCAAACCCAGGCTGCCCACAGCCCTAGGGGGGCACTGACAAATGTACCCGCTCCCCAGACTGGATACAGCTTTCTGACCACCCTGGTTTCCCAGAGATAGCCCTCTAGCCCTAAGCAACTGGATGCTGTCTTCCTTAACAAAGCAATATAAAAAAAAAATAATTTTACATGGGTAAGATCTTGTAAGAACTCTTAACATGTGAAACACGTGGGAGAAAACACTCTGCCTTACCAAAGGGGCAACAGCATTAACTCCTGAATCTTTAACAGCACTGATAGAAAAGTAATTGCTGGCAATTTTAATAAACGCAGTGTGATTTGAACTCAATATCTTTGAAATATGAAGCTGACATTTCATTCATTATGTCATATGTAAGTTAACACCCATAGCAATTTAAAAAAACCCCAACCATTCTAGCTACCTGAGAACTCATTAAATACCCGAGAAAGAGTAGAAGAAAAAAAGCCTTTAAAATAGAGGCTAGAGTTTGCATTACTCAGATTTCTTAACTCGTGCCGTAATTTGCACTCACGGGTATGCACACCATAGAAAACAATGAAAATCGGAGGAGGGGTCCGGCCCTAGGCAAACATGCCCCCTGAGATACACAGGCTCAAGTCTAATGACGGTGAGGGCAGTCTGCTTAGCTCACTGGGTCCTGCTGTGCTCACAGTGTGATTATGCGTCTTTATCAGGACTGAAGTTTTAGTTTATTACCATTATCCTTTTGCTAAAAAAAAAAAAACAAAACGTATACAAGAGTTTATCATAATCTGACAAAACCAAGCACTTAAAGTCATTTCAACCTTTCAACTGCTTTTTGCCTAAGCACCCTGAGGTACCGCACTTATTTTAGACCCATTTCCTAAATAGGTAAAACAATGCGGAGGAGCAGTTTGGCCGAGGTCAAACAGTAAGACGTGGTAAAGCAGATAAAGCAGCCCAGGTCTCGGTGCACATGCCACCGCTACACGAGACATACCACGGCATGAAAGGTGGCGACAAATCCTCTCGCCAAGCACCGTGCCTTTCAGCAGGGCTACTCTCACTAGATTTCTGAACCGTGACGTTTATGCGATCACACCGTGGGATCACCAGAGCGTGCAGCTTTCTTGTACTTCTTATTATCCCTCTTAACTTTGCTAGTTGAAGCAGCGGAGAGTGACATTCGGAGGTAAAAAATAACACAAGTTTTAAGCGATTCTTAGCAGTAAGTGACATGATTAATTCAACGTTTAAAAACTTCAGTTCGTATATAACGAGGATCGTTCCCTTCTTCTAATCCTCTTCAGACCTCAGAGCTACAATTCAATTCAGCGTCAGACTCTTTTCTCTCTCTCAAACGTCTGACAGCCAGCTCTGGCACTGGCTTTAGGAGAAATTGCTTGGAGGAAGGGATGAACATAAGAAGAGACAACAATGAATTGGTGTGATTTTTTCAGATACAGCTCTGGCTGAGCCTCACAACGCTGTAACACATGTTTGAAACAGCATGAACAAACCTGTGCTTTATTTTCATAAATACACCCCATTTATCTTTGAGGGAAAATACTCAACTGCAATAAAAAAATTGACAGCTGCATTTGTTTAATTTTAAAAAGAGACAGCTGTACTTCTTGTTCAGTGAAGTGTTGTTTATATTCTCCTGATATTGTGCTACAGCCAGAAAACCCAAATCCGCAGCACTATTTAAACCAAGTCTGCCATTTTAATTATTTGCCACAGAAAATTATGGGGAGGGTAAAAAACAAAAGTGCCCTTCGGTAAGAAATTCAAGCTTCATGTCTCTAGACTGAAATATTCTCTGTCTAGGAAACAAACGTGTCATTCCGAGTACAGAAGACACATTCTAGTCTCCAGAGGGAAAAGAAATCCCAACAAATGCAGTAAAGATCCTCACAGGGGCTGGAACTGGGAGAAGACCACTTCTGAGAAGAAACAGGGCAAGTATATTTGTGACTGCGCTATTTGTCACCATATTCCTTTGGAATATTTTTATTTTTTAGATTTGAATGGAAAACAACTAGTAAAAGCCAATTTAAAAAAAAAAAATCTTCTGTAGTTAAACCACATTTGCCTAAACTATCAGCTATCATGATTAGCTCACTTTCTTTTAGGATACCACTGTTTTTCCTCTGAGTATTACGATGAGTTTTTTAGAGGAGCCACTACGCACACACACGCTCAGCTATGAGTACTACTTTGCAAAACAGATCCCTGACGGGATTCACCAGCCATCTCATCATACATACAGTTGAAAAGTATCAATAACTTTTTTTTTTTTTTACTTGTTTTTCAGTTGCCCAAATTAGCAAAATGAATCAAAATGAGCAAGCAGCATTTATATGAAGCCATTCTGGCATGATTTTCACAGAATGCACAGAAAAGCTAGCAGAAGCAGAAAAACAGGCAGAATTTGCTGTCAGATACACATTTTTAAAATAGACAGTGATGGATGTGATAAAAACTAGCTCATCTCTCCTGGCAAAAATATTTTTAAAACAAGACTCACTGTTCTCTATTTAAACTGCATGCTGTGGTATATTTTTACATTTTGGTGAGGGCTTAGTTTCTCATGATGAAATGATCACTTCTCTTATTTGTATTATAAGGCCAAATCTTCCTCTTTGGAATTTGCAAGCAGCTTGAGTTAAAAACAGAAAAAGAGAAATAAAGCAGCCCTGGATAAAACTCATAAAAGGTATTCTTCAAGATCCCAGTGGGAGGTGATTTCACTCTCTGGAAACTTGTAACTGGATAGTTTTATGTTTGTCTTGAACAGAATTCCAGAGACCCTCCCTCCAGCTAAGACATCGCTAACTCCTCCTAAGTTAGAGAAACAATCAATTACAGTATCCAAAATTATATCCAATTGATATTATTCTCTCTCGCATTCATTAAAACATATACACATATTTTTAAGATAAGCTTGACTGGGATGCCTGAGAGAGACGACTCTCTCTTTTCTTTTTGTTTCAAAGAAATGAGGTTTATTTGAGCTTTAATTCAAACCCTTTAACTTCCAGCCAAATGAAAATTTAAAAACCCCTTAATTTGTACAGAAACATGGAGTAGAAGCAGTTCCTATTCCTCAACGATCAAGAGATGGGCAACGGGGGGAGGAGATCACAGCACAGGAACAGGTGACACAAATGTTACCCATCAGCAGTACAGCCTCAAAGGAAGACACGCACGCAGGCCTTTCTGCTGAAAGAGTTAATAGCGTCAGATACCAATTTGTCAGGAATAGGTCAAGCTGCATTAGCCAGGCAAGTTAAGTGACAAAAATCTACTGCCAAAGGATTAGGCTACACTTTGGATACGGCACAGAACCTCCTATGAAAGGGCATAACTCAGCATGACTTGCTATTTTTATTTGGCTAAAGTAGTCCAAGAACGTTAAGTCCTTGTCTTTGCAACTAGAGAAAAAAAAAAACCAACAAACCAAAAAACCCACAAAACTTTTGTATCTTGAAGAAAGTTATTACTGAATTTCCATTACATGAGGGAAGAGTTGGAAAGTAAATAGATGGAAACCTTTTTGTTGCTGTTACCACAGTGGGAGATCAGCAGACGAGGCCCTGCAATTGATCAAGTGACAGCAAAAGAAATTTCTTGAAACACAAGAAATGCCATTTAAATGTAAGGAAAAAACCTCTTACTGCGAGGGTGACTGAACACTGGAACAGGCGGCCCAGAGAGGTGGTGGAGTCTCCATACTTGGCCATATTTAAAACCCAACTGTGCACGGTCCCGAGCAACCTGCTCTAGCTGTTGCTGCTCTGAGCAGTGGAGTTGGACTAGATGATGTTCAGAGGTGCCTTCCAACCACAACCCATTCTATAATAATTTTGTAACTCCTATTTTTCAAATACATTATAAAGCTTTACTTTTCATATCCCTAGAATAGGGGCAGTTTCAGTCTGTCCATGAGAAGCTTCTTGAACTGTGGATGTCTTATATCAAGTATGTTTGGCTCGTGCTTTCTTCAGTGGATACAGCTGTAAAAGAAATTAATTTGCAGATATTCCAGACACCGTGTTTCAACACAACTAAATATACTTATTGCAGTTTGTATTTCAGGCTCAGTGAATATGACTGCATTGTGTGTCTGTGTTGGGTTTTTTAAGTCAAGGACCTAGCAATAAACTGTAAGACTTGATAAAACAAAAAGAACATCTCAAAAACTTTGCAGACAGACAAAACAATACTGAGTCCTGCTAAGCTATGCCAAGCTGAAGGAGCCAGACTGCAAAATGGAAAATAAGATCAGAGCCAACCAAGGAGGAAGCCAACTAAGACTGGCTACTTTCCACCACCAAATGTCAGGTGAGAGCTAGAGGGATACATTTTAATAGGTTGCCATTCAAATTTGAGGGACAAATAATCCTGGTAACCTGGTACCTATAGCCAAATCAAAGGAGCAGGCATATGGTTGCTCTTCTGATGAAGGGCCTGGCAGGAGGGCTGTGAAAGCCCTATCTGCCAAAGACACGCAAGTGTAAGTTATACGGTGTTTAATACTGCTCCAGCAGCCCCTGTGAGAAACTGGAGCGCAATTACTTCAGGTGTTTTCTAGAGAGGATATTTGCCTCAGGAAGGAATTTCCAAAGGATTGTCTTGATTTGGCTCTGGTTGCAACTGAAATTTATCCCCGCATGGAGCCAGAGCCACATGGCCCTGATGAACTGGCGACATGTTACAGAAAAGGAAGTCTGCTGAGTTGACAAAACCCACGTGCATTTCTAAGACTGATGGAGTCTTTTCAGAGTTCAGGCTAATAACTGAGGATACAGAAAAAACTAAGAGAAATGACACAGGAGAGCATTAAATTATTATCTAGAACTGTGAGTCTGACATTTTTTGTTTTGGGAGAGGAGGCAAAGGAAATGGGATGAAAGAGACACTGAAAGCAAAGTAAAGAACAGAAGCCTATCACAACCAGTTTATTTATTTATTTTCCTCAGTATGTAACACTTCTTAATCATTACTAGGAAATAATCATGCCAGCATAATTGTGTCTTAAAAAAACCTATAGGCAGAAATGAGACACTGAAGCAAGCAATTCATAAATCAATTAGCATTAAATGAAAAGGTGCAACTAACACAAACAGTAAAAGCACACTTAGCAGTTAACCACTGAATACAAGATCTGAGAGACATACAGACGTTCTACATTTTTTAAATACAACTTTAAAAAGTATTTGATGCGTATAGATAGGGTAGACACATGCTAGCACTGTGTTCAATCCTCTTCAGATATAAAATAAAAAAGTGCCAGTCTTCTACTCTATCAGATGAAAGCACATGGAAATGATGTTCAGAAAGACACATTTAAATAAATAAATCATAACAGAAATTCAGAGAAATTTACTTCAAGCTTATAGGTAGAACATCTAGTTGACATTCATGGCCTGATACTGTTTTTTATTAGAAAATTATTATTTTGCCATTGAGTCAGACTACTCACATGTTCTTGCAAAAAATATTGACAAATGTAAAAGCTAGTCCTTAAATTATGAATTTAATTTTAGGTAAGACACAGGGTTTAGTGCCTAAATTCAAACAGTATGTAAAGCCAATTATAATATTTTAGCAAAGAATAATATTCAGCATCGGAAGCACTGAAGGGATGAAGCTGAGGCTTATTCAGGGTGCTCTCAATCCCCAAGAAAGATCTGACAAGACTGAAGGAATGTTTGTTCTTGTAGTGGAGCCTGAAAGATTCTCCTCCGCCCTCCCCGCCACCTCTCTCCACTAAACTGTTCAGCAAATAGCTAACAGAGAACAGGCTTCAAGTTACCCTTTCATTAGTACTGAGTTATGTGCAGGAGTAAGAAGAGAACTTGAAGGATCTATTTCATTGATCTACACTATTCCCAGGATAGCTAGGGATACTTACATACTGTGTATAATTTCAATGAACATCATTAGCTTGTGAAAGCCAACCAATTATTTTGCACTGGTACTCAAACCACTGAGGGTTTAGCACCTTCTTTAGTCCAGTGTATTTACAATAACAAATGGTTGCATATTATTATTTAGAGAATAAATTTGTATGAAAGTTTATAGATTTCAAAGCGTTTCTTTTCTTTCTTTTAAATCTCTCTCTGGCAGGTTAAAAACCAAAGGCCGCAAGTTTACACTGCAAGGTTATCCCACTGCGCATTATATGTTCACACTCCACTGATACTTGGTGCAACCCCATCTCCTCTCGGTTTACCTTCATAAAAAAGGCTTCACCCCAGTTCCCAGACACCCAGCTGACAGAGTTACTTACCGATAGCCTGAGCAAGGGCTATTACAACTTCCTGGCATGTTGTGACTTCGGTGACCCCACACACTATTCTCTGGACTCCATCCACCCATACTTTGAGCTCCATGGTTCACCAGATCATCCAACAGCCATGAATGCAAATCAGTCAAGTCATGCTTGCAGCTATACCAGAGATAATGCAGCAGACTTCTCTCAGCAGCTAGAAGAGAAAAAAATCCTGGTGTTTACAGTGAGGCGTTACCAATTTTAAAAGTTAACAAATTCACGTTAGCATCTGCTGCATAGAAGAAGAGGCACCACAGCCTCCGTTCTTTAAAAATAGTAACAGAACAGGAATCAAACACCCCTTGCTTTAGTAACGTCTACCCTGGTAGACATACCAGAAGTTTCATTAATTTCCTAAAATATTCAAAGTTATTACAAAAAAAGCACCAAAAGAAATAGCATTAAATAAACAACTCTGGAGTAAATTAGTAACAGTTTCCAGCAACAGGTGCCCGTCCTCCTTTATATACTGCCTGGATGTCTCAAGGGACTGGTTATCGATACTTTCAGTGTTTGTTCAGTAATTTCTAGCAGCTAGTGGTATAGCAACAAAAGGGGGAAACATTTTTAATTCAGCCATCTGTGACAGCCCAACCTTGCTCTCCATGCAGAAGCAACTGAAGGTTCCTGGTCCCAATGAACCTGTGCATTTAGTACCAACACTGGAAAAACCGGAAGGGAAAGCAAGCAGACCGATTGCTTCTTTCTTTCTCCAAAACAAGGAGATGCATCAGGGAAAGTGTTAAGAGAGGTGATTTAACCCCTGCCAACACTGTGCTGGTTCTGTAAGGGAACAGGCTTTCGCTAAAGTGTTATTCTGGGTTTTTCCATAGGCACTGCCATGATACTAAACCAAAAAGAAAGCTATGCCATCTAGTGTAGCCAGTTCTTGCTTTTGAGTGTGTTCTACTGCCTTTGCTAAAATGCTGCCAAGGTCATCCCAGCTAGCATGGTGTATTAGCTCCCAAAAGTGCCAGAAAAACTTTGAGGCATAGAAGTAAAGTTAGAAACCTAGGGAGCTAGGTTAGGACCTGGCAATCAGCCATTTGCCCTCTGCTGTCTTGTTACCAACTGTCCTGGTTTCGGCTGGGACAGAGTTAATTTTCTTCCTGGTAGCTGGCCTAGTGCTGTGCTTTGGATTTAGTATGAGAAGGATGTTGATAACACCCCGATGCTTTAGTTGTAAGCAGGGCTCACCCTAGGCAAGGACTTCTCAGCTTCCCCTGCTCTGCCAGGGGCACAAGAAGCTGGGAGGGGGCACGGCCAGGACAGCTGACCCCAACTGGCCCAAGGGCTGTTCCAGACCATATGAAATCATGCTCAGTATATAAACTGGGGGGGATTGGCTGGGGGGCAACGACTGCTGCTCAGGGCATCAGTTGGCAGGTGGTGAGCGGTTGCATCACTTGTTTTTCCTGAGTTCTCTCTCCTGTTGTTTTCCTTTTCATTACTATTATGATTACTATTATTATATTTCATTTATTAAACTGTTCTTATCTCAACCCCCAAGTTTTCTTAGTTTTGCTCCGGGGAGGAGGGTGAGCGAGTGGCTGGGTGGGGCTTGGTTGCTGGCTGGGTTTAAATCACGACACCAACAGTCAAGCTGCTCAAGGTTTATCTAGTGTTAACTTATAGATTAACTGCTGATCTGAACTCTAGAGGGTTTGCTATGGGCTCAGCTTTTGTAGGAGCTGCTTTTCTTCTGCATAAAAAGATCCACTGGCATTATGGCTCACAAAAGTTAATTTCTAGCTGGAACTCCTGAGATACTGAACTTCAAACATTTCAGAGTAACAACTCCAAGAAGAATTGTCTTAAAAATAAAAAAACCACACCCCAAAACCCAAACCACCAATAATGGTGATTTTTCTTAAAAAAACTCTCTGAAATCAAAACAAAACCAACAAACACCAAAAAACCAAACCCCAAAACTAATGAGAGAGCTGGGTTATTTAAGCAGATAGAGGAACAATAAACCATGATAATACAATAAAGGAAGCTTATATATACAGGTAATCCGATATGGATAAGGTGATAAAGCCAAAGACAGTATTTTTGAAGAATTAAGTGTTAGGAAAATGGCTAACAGGAATAGAGTAAAAGAAATCTGAAAGTTATTTAGAGGAGATTAGCAAAGACAAGCAGGGTAAGGTTACACAAGAAACATGGAATCTGATGATGCTGATGGATTTAACAGAACTGCACTTGGAAGCAGAAATGGCGCAGGAAAAACTGGGGAAGCAAATACTTAGTACAGTTTGTGTTTTACAGGCCAATCAGAGCTGCTTTCGCCTGGTGAAGCCAACATCTCTTTCTGCATCAACAAGATGTAGTAGTGCAGCCCTCAAGCTAGAGTGGAAAGATCATTTCCCTTCTACAACCAAATACTTCATTCTGCAGCTGACAAATATCGACCCGTGATCCAGAAGACACACTGATCTTCACCCGACAGGCTGTGGCAGCCGGCAGCAGCACACCTCAAAGCCCTTTCAGAGCCAGAGCGGGCACGCCACATCGACAGGACAAGCTTTAGTGGAGAAGCACTGAGCAAATCTGCTGTCGAGTCAGCCCAGCACACACCCCAACCCCCCTGTCCAGATGTACCCATTCAGAAAACAAAAGAAACCTGAGTAAGTCCAAATGTATCAGTAAAAACAGATTTCAAATACGCTTATATATATATAATATATATGTAATATAATTAATCAACAAAAAAATGATAGCTTTTAAGAACACCAGTGTATACAGAAGTAGAGTCTTTTGAGACATTAGTAAGCACCTGCAAACCCAGAGAGGTCAAAGAGTTTAAATAAACATTTTCCCACATAAAGTGACATACTTCAAAGAAAATTGCTATCCACATAAGTATTAACAGGGTGCAAATACAGAAACACTTCAGTCAGGTTAAACCATTTTAATGTACCAATAAACTAAGCAGAAGAAAGTCTTTCACTAGCCTGTAATGTAACAGCGACTGAGAAAACACCTAACAGGCCCCATCAATGACCTCCGTTGTTTACTCCTGGACCAGTTGTCTTCACAAATAAACAGACCTCACATTCCAAGCCCAGCCGTAAGGAACTTTATTAATTAACTTCATATCTTGCTGAGAGTTGAACAGTTCAGATTTACTGGCACAAAACATGCCACCTCTCCATGTGACAACCCACAAGTCAGCAAAGCATCCGACAGCTCTAATTGTTTTTCTGCCTGTCACCATCCAAAGTATTATCTCAGTTTAGCAAGCCAGCAAGTGCATTTTTTCCCCCCAGTCAGCACACCATGCATAGTCTTGTGTTCAGTGCAGATCAGGTTTGGTCATCGGTTTTCCTACTGTCCATCTTTAAAGGAAAAAAAAAAAAAAAACCAAACCCCAAACTGAGAGAAGCATCATTTAATAATAAAATATTTGCTGACACTTCCAACTTTGAAAACAAAATTCACCAAAGTGGCAAATGATCTGAACAAAGTGTCTTTGAAACAGTCTGAGCTCGGGGGAAGTATTCCCATTGATTTCTTACAGGGCAAATAGTTTTTAATAGACTAAATAGCAGTAGCTATAAAAGCAGCCTGCTGCGTGTGTTTCCGTCAGACCAATATGCAGGGCTAAATTAAAGGACTGCATGGCCCACAGATGCTAATGGGATTCTTTCAGGGACTTGTCACTAAAAACACACACAAACATCAGAAATCTAAGATCTATGTGCTGAAATCACTGTCTCTCATCATAGTTTCCAAGCAAAGCTGTGATAAATAAAAAAAAAAAAATCTAGGATTAGTTTGGCTTCTAGAATTGTGCTGTAGAAGTTTACAGAGAGGTCTGACACCCAAAAAACCTTTTGGCTGTATGTGTGTCCCTGCTTTCCAATTTTAACTCTACAACATGTTTTTATTAGCATTTGGTTTTCCTTTAATATATTCAGTTCTTTATTTGCTGACAGTTAACTCGTACCATTAAGAGCTTCTTTGTCTTTTGACTGACGGCTGTTCTGATGTCCCCAAATACGTTCAACCTGAAGCTTGTGTCCAGGAGGCACATCGTGCTTTTGCAATAGAGAAGATAAAATAACTCTTCCCTCCAATACTGTACAATTTTTTCTCTGAAGCCAATGAAAAGGGTTGAGGGAAAAAGCTCACCTGAGGTTTCTCAGTCCCGTAAGTTCAAAACCAGTTCACCTTATGCATAGCTTCTTGTTTTAGCAATGACTGGGAATAGAAAGGCAGAGCTAATTTACTGAGGAGAGGCACACGAGCGAAAGCATGCCTCTGATCACAGCTTCCCCACCAGTTTTTCAGTGATCAGTTAATAACAGGTATTTCTGATTGGAACCAAGCATTGGAAATCTGACATTCCTCAGCTACTTCCTCCCCCATGTGCTTTTTGTTCTTCATTACCTTGCCTGAAGCCTCCTCAATTACGTTGTTTGCCATGCATTAAACAAATTTTCCCTAGATTCTCCTTTTATCCTAATTGGCTGATGCTATCTTACTCCTTCAGACATATGTTCAGTTTTTAAGTGTAGAGAAAGATCCAGCATATATATATGCTACTATTTGGCTACCTTATCACAGCTACTTTGCAAACTACAAAAAGGCTACAACTTCACAGAAGATAGGCAGAACTGACAAAGTGCAAAGGGCTTTTCTTATATTTTAAGAAAGAGAGATATTCCAAGCAGGTGTTTGCAAAACCTATTCATCCTTGACGTAGGTGTTAAGTCATGAGAAGCCCTGAGAGCTAAAATTAAGATGTTGATTTCACCTTGTTTCTAATCTTTAGAAGGTTCACATGATCTGAAAGCAGCACGCACCTCAAATCAGGGCTAGAATTCTGCTGCAGCTGAAGCCAACTGCAAAATTTTGGTCAGCAAGGGCAAGCAATCCTGGGAATTCTCCCTTTTATTTTGCTTTTTAACTAGCAGATGGCTGGCTGATTTAGCATTTAAAAAGGGAAAAAAAAAAAAAAAGAAAAAAAAACAAAAGTACAAATAAGCCAGTTCAGCTACCCAGAAAGAGCTTACAAACCATCTAGAAGAGCGTGTGACAGTAGCCCCTGTGAACAGGGAGGCATTTGGCAGACCCTCCCTACCATAAGAATCCTGGTATAGAACAACGTAACATTTTCCAGATGAAGAGGACTGCAAATACACAATTGGCTACTGGAAATGAGCTAACTAGTATTTACCAAAAAGCCTACTCCCTTGGAATGATGAAGGAGAAATACCTACAAGAGACACTGCTTCCCATCAATAAATGGGCAAAACTCTTTCATGGCACGTTCAAGTCAACATATCAAGTGTAAATCTTTTGCACACGAAATTTTATTAGAAAGGAACAGGTTGTAGTTTTGAAATCTGTGCATGACTTTCTTTTAGAAGGAAGCGTTTATCGAGAGGCAGCATCCAATTTTTTTAGTGGGATTAAGTGATTTCCTCTTGTGGAGTGTTATTCTTTCACTACTCCAAAAGAGCCCTCAGAGATAATAAGCACTGCTTAAAACAAACAAACCAAAGGTCCCACAACCATGAAGATGACAGTGTTGAGAACGAGCTTGAGAGAGAGTTTAAGCATCAAGGAATTTTCCTCACATGAGACTGGCCAAGAGATGGTCTAACTCATGTCTGTGTGAAACAGGCCAAAATCCAGATTCCACAAGTGCTATCCAAGACGCACACAAACTCTCTCTCTCTATACATATATATACACACACACACTACCGGTGGCAGGACAGGAGAGCACCAATATGCGAGTTCATATAAAAGCTGAACTACAAGAGGCTGTTACTAGCCACAACAGCTGCTAGAAATCTTGCCTCCAGATAACCTAGAATTCCCCAGAAGTCCCAAAGTCACAGTTTCCCAGGCAAGTTACCAGTTGACTTGCATCCAAGAAACCCTCAACTGTCTAGTCCAAGAGCTGTTGCTTGCTTTGCAGTTTCTCCTTGTGCGATGCAGCTAACAACATGGAAAAATGAGGAAGAAAAACATTGTTTTGAAGCAGGGCAAGCTACAGTTGGTATTTTCCCTAATTACAGCTCAAGCAGAGGTGAGGGATGATCTACAATCTTTGCAACACAGAAAAATCAAATTGGAAGTCTCTTCATACTGGTGAGAACTGCCCAGAAAGAATTATTAACCCATTTTCTTTTGGGGTTGGGGGAGGTAAGAGAAGGTAAAAAAATTCATCCACACCTTTTTTCATCTCTTTTAAAAGATAAATTTTATTAATGGCTATTATCAAGTAAGCTATTAGTTGAAATGAAGTAAGTCTTCCACCTTGAAAGTTATACTTGTAACCAGTATTTTATTTTAATTCTCAGTCTGATCTCTAACTTCAGGAAACGTGTTTGACTTTGGGGCATCGTCTTCCCTCACCATGTTTTAATCTCAACACTTGCACCTCCTCCTCCCCTTTTTTCCCCCCTAGTCAACAAGAGAGATGGAGGCTGAATCCAAGTCTTCACTATCCCTGGTGACCTTTATCATGCAAGCTGAAGGCCATGCCAGTATACCAAGGTCATCCCTAAATGCATTAACAGGGCATTGGTGCTCTTCCTCCACTACCATCAGTTAGCTTCATTACGCTGGGTCATGATTACAAGTAACAAACTGAAGAAACCAGAGACATGGTTTAGCAATGATTTAACTGCAGCACAAAACAGGATTCACCAGTTTGGGAGCTGCAGTACATGAGATGAAGTAGCTAGAAAGCTTCATGATCATAGACTGCGTCTAAAATTCACATGCCTTCACAGAAGACTAGGTTCCAACCTGCTGTCATGAATACATATTGATGGCTGGAGTGCTAATGCTTTCAAAACCCACCACAGCCTGGAACACCTTCCATCTTGACTCACAATTCTGAAGCCACAAGGCTTGACCCAACTGTGCTTCAGAACACTTTCAAATCACCACAAAATGTTTGAAAGAAAACAAGCCAGCAGGTGAGATAATGAAACAGATGGCTTATTGAAGTTTCTTTTTATTTGGTCATCGTTAAGAACATAACCTTGCATTTTTAACAGTAAGTTTCACACTCTCACACTTGAATTAATTCAACAGGAACAACAACTCTGAAATTAATAGTCTCCCCAAGATCAGACATAAAAAGCATCTAAACTCCACATAGACTTGAAGTATAAAAACCTAAGGGCATTTTGGAGATGGTGACAGCACTCAAGTCAGAGAGTCCCAAGGATCTTTGCTTCTACTAACTAGATTTCAGTCCAACAATTTCAAAGCAAAAGTTTAAAACCTGAGTTGAGCATTATATTTAGGATATGTACCAGCAAACCCAAACAATATCCAGTGCAGCGCTTACTTTCAGTTCTTGAGATAGACACGATTTATTTTGCTAGAAGTCTGAATCTGGTTCTAGCAGGCTTAATCACTAAATGCCAACATCGAATCTGTTTCAGGATTAGGACTAAGGTATTATCTGTAGGTGGTTTTACACAAAGCGCTCCTTTTCCTCACTCTTTATTCAGGCTCCTGACGGTTATCAATATGAAACATCACGATCCTACTAGAGAGGCAAGACTGAATGGACCCATCATAAAAAGCCTCACTGTTCACCACCACTCTAGGAAAGGTTGGACAGTTGGTAGCAGCATGGCAGAGGTTAAGACAGCAGCTGGGATGAATTTTATTCTGTGGCAGAAGAATATCCTTTTCCAGATACGTTAGCAAAGGAGACTGCACTGCATATAAATTCTGTGACAAAGTGCTCAAAAAAAGTCATATACATTAAATAAACGTCTCATGATTCATTGTCTCAAGTCAACAGGCATATATTTATTACACAGTAATGTCTTCCAAAGCCCTGTATTTGTTCTTCATTAGTATCAAACACATAATGCATTTGAGAAAATAGCAACCACAACTTTATTAATAAACAGCAACATGAAGTGGAAGTCACATGCATACATCTCTAATATGGTCTAAATACTGTGTGGGAGTGAAAGAAAACAAAAAGAGCAGAAGAATAAGCAAGCTATTTCATTGTAGGAGAAATATTTATATGAAAGCTACAATACACAGGCTTCAAAGTTGCCTTGCACCTCTAGATGCCCTAGCTTCAAAGGAGAGAAACTAGATCATTCTCTCAGCTGGTTTCAAGGAAGACACGGCCGCACCCTGTCAATGTTCCCTCTCCTCTCACAGTTTCTCTGCAAACACTTAGAGCCAGTTGAGGGACTGAAGACATTTGTGTGCAATTGCCAATATTTACACTAACAGCAATGAGGTCATCTGCTCCCTTTTGGCAAGAACTGGCTTAACTCTTGGTTTTGTAGGGCCGAATCTGTTCTTTACACTTCAGTCAAGCCCATGTGCAAAGTCTGCTGTGCTTTGTCATTTGCTACAGCCACCCGGAGTCACAGCTGTCAAAGTGTTCCTTGGACTCCAGATGTGAACTGGGGGCAAATTTCATAAGGCTCACAAAACCATACACAAATCTTATTGTACTCCCACGTTTCGAGATATGGACCAAAACCGTAACATTCTCTTCTGCTCTATTTTTGGGTAAGTTGCATGCAAACGAGCCCTTTTCTTCACTTCCATGCTGGCACCGAATGATGCAGGAAATAAAATACATCTTACAATGGAAATATCTATTTACATTTGAATTAGCTGAAGCTTTAGAAGACAAGTATATGGTTTAAAGCCATGGTATTACATGACTACTGAAAAGAAATCTCACTGTAATTAAATGCAATTCCTGAAACAGAAATACGGTGAGGCACTTTCAACTTAATCAAGATAACTGTTTTAAAAAATTGTATCTCTAAGCTTTGTTCAGAGAGTGGCTCCATTATTCATTAAATATTATCTAAGAAATTTCAAGTCACTCTCCTGGCAACCTAGAAAGTTCTGCAAGACAGAACATATTTCTACAAGAAGTCTTTAAACGGTTAAGGCAAGCAAGAGAAACAAGCAGGGGGGAACTCTTCCCTTTTCTAAAATTTAGACTTGGCTATGCTTACTTCCATATTTCCCCAAGCACAAAAGAACTTCTTTGCTTCTTCTATTCTCTATTTATAGGACTCAACTGGATCACTTAAGTATTTCCTCCCTCTAGACAATTGTGAGCTTGGGCAATTTTATTCATTAGAGCAAAATCTGAGGTAATCATAATACACAGCAATAGCTTATGGACTAAAATACTCTAGCTGCATTACTCAATTCACCTAGCCCTGCTTGCAGGGTCCAGTTCCAAGCCAAGTCTACACCACTTTGGCCAACTGGCCACACCGGCTTAAAATGGATGTGGAACTGCAATACCACCTCAGGAGGTGAGTATACTTACCTATCTCTGCTCTATTCAGCTGATAATTTTAGGGAAACTGTTAGGACCTTCATACTTTCCAAACCACTAATTCTCTTTAAGTTTGGCTAAAACTCACCTAAAAGGTCCAAAACCAACTAGGAGGGGGAAGAAGCGTGGAGATTAACATCACTATACACTCACTTGGGAAACAGCCTCAAAAAGATCACATACAGCATTTATAGAATGACCCAGCAAAGAGCTCTTCAGTAAAAACAGGATGCTATGCCAAAAAATTGACAGCAATTAAACAACAGTCCCAGTCTGCAATACCAATGGAAAATGGATGTTAGGTCAAATTCAACATAGCAAGAAAAAGAAGTTTTCATTTTCTTGTTCTTACCTTCTTTCACTGTTGCAACAATTTTTAAGCCAGCACCACTTTCCTCTTATCAATTCTCCCCCCCAATATTTTCAGGCCATGCAGTTACAGGCTTTCATCTCAAGTCATAATGACTGCATCTTCCTCCTCACTGCACCCTCAGCAATCCCTTCTTGTCCATTTGCCCAGAAAGATGATGTCAAGACAGTTTTCTGGAGTCAGCAGACTTGCCAAAAGCAGAGCATGCAGAGTAGCCCACCCCTTTTTCTAGTGCATTATAGGCAATCTACTTATTTTGATTCAGGAAGCCCTGCCGCACTTACCTCCGCCCTTCTTGTTTCTTATACATTTTCCAAGTGTACAGCTTCATGGTTCATTTGTGAAAGTCCCCTCAGAGATGTGCACAGAAGACAAAGTCCACTGGGTTACTGGTTACATCTCTTCATTATCCTACTTCAAATTCTCCCTTACCCTACTTCTGCACAGCACCGATGAAAACACAACTGATCAACCGGTGGCACGTTGTGACCCTACAGCTTTTCGTGCTAACCAGTCTTACTCTAATCTCCATGTGCCCTAGGAGAAACACCTTGGGCAGGGTAGGGTGTACCTTCTTTTACAGGGTTCTATTGCCTTTTAGAGAGACCAAGACAAACCTCAATCTGCTTAAAGAGCTCCTGGAAAGCAGCCAGAAGATTGGCAACTTAATCAAGCCTTTTGGGAGTACATTTGCCCCACCAGAAGGAATTTTAGCATCATTCCTCCTATCATGGTAGATCTTCACCATATGGCTCTGAACATAATTATGAAATGCCTGGGATGCCAGGCACTGGTACTGAAGAACATCCAGTCCAAGTTAAACAAAAGAGCATCCCAGCTGCTCAGTAACACTGTGATAAGAGCTGAGGTGCTCATGTACTTTCTGCATTACCGGAGTGCTTATGAAATAAATACAAGTCCAGCTTGCAGGTTTTTGGGTTTGTTTTTTTTTTTTTGAAACAGGGAAAAAAACCCCAGAAGATCCAATTAGGATATTTTTAGTTTCCACTGCTCTTTCTTATCAAACTTAACAAAAATGGTATCCACTTCTGTGGACTCCTCCTCTCCACAGAAACATGGAGGATGGACTGTGAAGTCTGGAGAGCTATTACCCATTAGTAGCAGTGAATGGGTTAACAGACAGGGTTAGGGATTTAGAACTTTGTGACAGATCTTAACAAAAAGAGCCTGGCCAGTTTTCTTTTAAATGAGAAGTGGTTGCTGAGATTTCTAATCTTTATTGATATGCAGCTATGGAAGTGTACAATACCAGGTAACATTAGGAGGCCAGAATGGCTTATTAAGCACAATTACCTAGCAAGCAATCTAAATCCTGGAAAAAACTCAAGGGGAAGTGCCCACAGAAAGCTTCTGCTAATTGTAAGATAGCGAGCAAGGAAAGACCTAAAATTATCTAAAATATAAAGCATTAATGAGTCCAGACATCCAAAACATGACATTTAAATTTTAAAAAACCAATTACATAAGTAGAATAGAAAAGAGAAGTCTTTCTTTTTTAATGAGCAAATTGAAAAGCCACATTAAACATCAAAGTCCAAACTGCCCATGTACTTCTAAGCATCTTTACCAAAAATAAGGTATCCATTCCTCTAAAGAAGGTGTTAGTTATTAGTAATCCTGGGGAACAGTTCAACATTCTGTGGTTTGGATATCTTTAGTACAGTTGTATACCAAGTTTTCTTTGGTTTTCCGCGCAAAATAGAGAAGACAATAAAGCTCTACATTATATGTATACAACGCAGGCCAGCTTAAACACCCCCATTTCCCCCAAACAAAAAATCCTAGAACCTTGCAAGTCCTTGGGACATCTGCATTACTGAAGAGGTGACAATAATGGCCTGTAGTTTCAAGAGCAACTAATTTAAGATTATTCATGTAGCACATGTTTCTATGTGTTTCATATGTTCAAGGGGCTTTAATTCCCAGAAAGTGCTAAGGCCTCAACTCTGCAACTTCAATCACTTCAAACACCTCAAATGGAGCAGCCCAAAACAGATGTATTCCAGTGACTGAAAATTTTGATCTCATTTGCTAAGATCCCCATCTTCTATTTTTATTTTGCTTAAGGATTTCACTGCATATTTTCAGTCTAAGGGCAAACAATCTTAGTGCTATTTTAGATGAATGAATTTCAAGTTTTTCAAGGAACCCCTGGCAATTTAGTCACGTAAAGAACCTTCCTCCTCCTCCTGCTTTCTTCCCTCCTCCTTGCTTCAGTTATAGAAACAACTTCTAGTGTCACCCTCCCTCCTCACAAAATTACTGCATTGTAACAAGATCCAATATGCAAAGAACAAGGTTCTGGAACCAATGCTAATTTAAGTCTTCATGATCTTCTCCCTTCTCCTTTTCTTCTTCCTTTCTTCTATGGCGTAAACAATGCAGCCATTGGAATGGATAGAGCTGAGCAACCTCCACAATAGCAGAATAAGGCAATATAGTAATTGAAAACATATCCTGCAGCTTGATAGATGTACAGACAACACATGCAGTTGTTATGATTAACTTTATATTAAAGTCTACTGTATACTATATGGGATGGTTACAATAATTTAATGGTTATCTGCTAGAAACCACATATGGCAAATTGGGCATTGTAGCAGCATTTGCAGTGGCAGTTCTTTGCATTTCATCATCCTGCTTCTCAATGTATCCATATCCATTCAAAACCAGGAGAACTGGATTGCTCAAACCTTTATAATTTTAGAGTGGAATGTTCTTGCATAAGTAGTAAGTTGTGCACAGAAAGGCACCCCATGCTGACACGCTGAAGTCCTTTGAAAGGTGGTACTATTTGGAAACAGCTATGTTCTGTAGAGATGCAGCTGCATATCTCTGAAGAGAAGGCACTGGAAGAGGCAGGATTGCCAGGCAGCGGCCTTTCACCAGGAGTGGGAAGATCCCAGACTGTCCCCGAGCCCCTTGAAGACACTTTCAGCTCTGCTATCCACAAGCCAATATGACTGTTCACTCAACTCCTGCTCAGATTTTGGCTAACACACAGCTCATGCTAAGGCCTGATGTATGCTGGAAGCAGCACTACTAGGTCAAAGCGAGGGCAACACATAGGCAGGACATGGTGGCCAGAAAGACCCAAAGGTCATTATGGAGCCATTATCATCTGCAGCTTTCTGTCTCCTGCTGCCATAATCCTTACATACTGGTCTGGTAGTTTCTTCAGAATTTGCTAACTCGTGGAAACAGTATCGACCAAACTTCCAAGCTGGAAGGTATAAACACATCCACTTACCCAAAAAGCTTTTGAAGCAGATCCAACAGCAGCCGGACTGCTGAGGCTTTTGTACTTTCCAGTGTGATACAGGGGATGCCTACATCATGACAGAGGAGGAAGGATCAGCACTCTCACCGTCGGCTAGGTAACTGTTTTGCTCATAGGTGCACAAATTACGAGTTATTTTAGACAACTTCTCAGTTAGAAACCTCATGAATTAAACGAGGAGTTAGAGAATTCATGTGTTAGACTAGTCTGCAGAAAGAGGACTGAACACTTGCTTGTTGTGTGTGTTTGTTTTGAGCTCATTAGGAAAGAGTATGTTGTCCTATAAACTTGAGGGATCCAAATGGACCACGACAGCTACACTGACAGCGATAAGAAAAGAACAAGCTCTTCACAATGTTCCAATCACAAAGTTTTGGTTGGTTTCCTCTTTTTGAAGCAATATAGTTCAGCAACATTTTGAAAAGAGAGGATTAAATCTGCTCTCAATGGAAGAAATCCAGTCCCCTGACCTAAAGATCACAGTAAAGTCACTTCCAATGTGTTTTCACTGCAACCTGAATTTGAGTGCAATTCCCTCCTCGACATACTGACCAGCCTAAACTTTGACCTGGAACAGCTACTACCATTGCCTGAGAAGTCATCTGTCTGTTTGCAACCAGCACAGTCAATAGCAGATAGTAGTAGTTTGGATTTCTCTGTAAAATGAAATCATGTTGTACATGGATTGCAAGAAGAAAAGTACAATCAAAACTTTCAGCTTTACTTTAATACCCAGCCAATCTCTGCCTGGAGAGGAAGCAGTTTGCTTTCACTGCAATATCTGCATCCTTTGTGGGTGGTCAAGTCTGTTGTCCTCCCGGGGGAATAAAGAAAAATTCTATGCATGGAAACTTATGAGTTTCCAATCCTCTATGTGGGAGTAGTCCACAGAAGAGAAAGCCTTTAATTAAAAACAACTTTGGAGCTGAAGTCCTGCTTGTTCAACTATTTGCAGTCCTTCCACTTACAAAAGCTCACTGGGATCCTAGATACAGGAAACTAAAACATTGAGGCTGAACCAACCAAACTTGAGAGCTTTCAGTGTTAGTTATACAGTTCCCTGCTTTAGTAGTGCTTTAATGCTAGGTGAATCCAGAGACTAAGTATAATACCGCCAAGCTATTTCCGAAATCTTTGCTTTCACTAAGTTAAGGAATATTCAACTACGGCATAAAGCTATGCTCTATCTCATGCCTTTCACCAGAGAAATAAAAAAAAAAATAAAAAAAGCTAGAGAACAGTATCACTTTATCTGAATTCCACTGCTAGGGCTGGGGTCATACTGTTTCCATGTGCAAACACCATGTGGTATATCCTGCATTTTGCTGACAAGAAGCGATCTAATACTAGGCTTCTGAATCCTAAACAAACAATATTGTAATCCATTGTCAGCTGCACAATAACTGCTGCGCCCTGTCAAAACATACTTTTAAGGATAAACATGCTACGAAAACCTGCAGGAAAAAAGATCAGATACTAGCTCTGCCTGAGTTGTAATGCTTTCTTCCACATGCCATCACCCTTCAAATATTACACTTGAAGAAATGCAAAAGCAAATGGGGGTGTGAGTTCTTACCTTTCTTTGTATCAGAACAAACACGCTGCTGCATGAGCACTTTGAAGAAGAATATTTAAAGTGTCAGAAGAGAAATCTGAGCAGCATGGTTTCAGGCTTGAAACCAAACTCCAGCTGATAGTACTTCAACTTCCAGAATGGACAGGAAAGCTTCATACAGCAGTATTTAAGCCAGCAATGAATGACCTTGACTGGAAGCAACTCTGTGGGGTTACACGCTCTGGTAAAGACAGACCAAAAGCAAGACTTCCTTGCAGGTATGCTGGACACTGCTACATTCTTTCTGGGCTCTAGGAATAGACTTCATAAAACCCGCAGGGCCAGGGCTCCCTACTCACTGCAGCAAAAGGACAGAGGTAAATGTTCAGGAAGAGCCACCAAGCGTCAGCACACCCAAACCCTCCCAGAGACAGACGCACCTCCAAATGCATCTCACTTGAGTTCAGGCTCTTCAGTCAGGCTTGGTGAGGACAGGGAGCTGCACTATGCAAAATGTTCACAGCTCAAAGTCCTTCTCAGGAATTCTAGAACTAAATTCTTTCCTTTGGATTTGAATACCAGACTCAGGGATGAGAAGGAAACTATATGTAGTAGCTCAGAGCAGTTATCCTTGAAGTGAGAGAGCAGTGTCCTAGATTTGTCTTTGAAGGAACTCAAAACCCATCTTTCACTTTCAGATAAGTATCTATGTTAGATAAGGGCATGTATCATTCCTCTTGTTGTTAGCAAGCCAAAAACCCCAATGTAGAAGAGATTGCAAAAAAAAGGAAGAGGTATTTTAGCTCTATAAACCTGGTAATTAAAGGCATTCTTGCTGTACGGAATGATTTTTAGTTCTTAGTAATACCTAATGTCCTGGTTTCGGCTGGGATAGAGCTAATTTTCTTCATAGTAGCTAGCATAGTGCTGTGTTTTGGATTTAGTACCAGAAGAATGTTGATAACACACTGATGTTTTCAGCTGTTGCCAAGTAGTGCTCAGACTACTCAAGGACTTTTTGAGCTTCTCCTGCTTGCCCAGGTGCATAACAAGCTGGGAGTACAGCACAGCTAGCACAGCTAACCCAAACTGTCCAAAGAGCTATTCCATACCATATAACGTCATGCTCTGGGGGGGTTAGTTAGTTCGGTCGGTCGGTCGCGGGGAGACTGCTCGCGGCTCGGGGAGACTGCTCGCGGCTCGGGACGGGCTGGGCATCGGTCGGCGGGTGGTGAGCAATTGCGTTGTGCCTCATTCGTTTTGTATATTCTGTATATTCTGTTATCATTCTCATTATTACTATTATTATTTTCTCTTATTAAACTGTCTTTATCTCAGCCCTCGGCTCTAACCTTTTATTTTCTTTCCGATTCTCTCCCGCATCCCACTGAGGGAGGGGGGAGTGAGCGAGCGGCTGCGTGGTGCTGAGTTGCCAGCCGGGTTAAACCACGACACCTACGGAGTTTGGATAAAAAAAAAATAACCCTTTCATAGAAATGAAAGAACACAGTCCTGGCACCAAAGATGAGAATGCAGGAAGCTCACACTGTATGTTTCTCAAGGCGTAGAGAGAAAAGTGTACATCAGGGTCTCCAGTACAGTACCAGCAGGTGAATATTGCATTAACTTTCAGAGGGTGAAACATAAAAAACATCTCTTAAACACTCTAAAAGACCAACAGTGACTAAAACCAGGACCAGATGTATATCCCTGCATGAGTTATTCAGTAATAGAAAAAAAAGTTAGTTAAACTTTTATGAAAAAAAACCCCACTCATTTAGTATTCTGAGAGCATTAACCCAAGGGAGGAAAGAAAGGCTGAAGACAAACACACCTTCACACTAAACAATAAGCTGAAAACCTAGTTCACTGATAATCTTTTAGATTTTGAATATTTTAATATACCACAGGGACAGCAAATTTTGAAGAAAGCACGCTCCAAAGCAAAACAGCATATCAGCTTCATTTTAGGACATGCTTTGGACAAGTGCTGGTCCATCTATTCAAGTCCCAGAAGTTCTCTCCATCCTGAATTGCTCTATGATTCTTACTGCCTGCCAACATATAAAGGCAAGTTTATACAAACACACGCATATTAACTGGGGAGTTAAACAGTCAGTGTTTAGCTTACCTGAAGCAACTTCTAAGTTGTGGATCAAGTAAGACTGACTGTTCAAATGAATCAGCACCAGAAACTGTTATTAAGTTCTGATCAGGGAGCAGTCAGAACAGTTAAAACCTTCCATCCTGTTATGCAAACAGATAACTATTAGGATTTCTTGCTTCTGCTGAGTCTTCTCCTTGTGATGTTGCAAGATGAGAGGAGATGTGGATTGCAGTGCAATGCAATTGGTAAATAATGTTCAAGCTCCAGTCTTCCCTTTTTTTTTTAAAAAAAACAAACAAAAAAAAACCCACAAAAAAAAACTTGCTTGCAGAAGTCAAGTTGCCCTTCAAGTATTTTATGAAACAGGACTTTGCTTTGAAGCCCAACCCTGGTTATCTAATCTATGGTTAGTTTTAACCTTGAAGTTGTCTCTGTCAGAGGTGGCAAGGATGTTGCCTTGGCCCAAATACAGGGATAGAAAGCGCTCATTTTCTCAAACGGAGGGAGTCTACCACAGAACAATGTTACTTCTACACTCAGTAAAAGATAATAGATTCCCCCTAAAACTTTTGAAATAGTCCAGCATGAAGACAAATTTTTGTTAACACAGAGCTGATGAGATCTGCACAAAACTTTCTTAGCCTACTTATGTCCTGTGGCATTAGCGCCAACTCACTGCAAGAACACACAGGAAGAGACTAAAATTGCGCCAGTGAAGGTGTAGCCTGAACTTCAGGCTCGGAGATCCTTAAATTGGCCTATGGCAATACCTGTGTAGAGACTACAGGAAACCTCTTGCAGAGGTCAATCTACAGTCTTAATATTTAGCCAGCCTGGGCACTCAAAACCCCCCAAACCCCACACTCCAAATTCCTCGCCTGACTTGTGAGAAAACATAAAAATCAGCTAATGGGCCATAATGACTGATTGCACACAGGTATTTTCTCATTGCAGGAAGAGAAACCTGAAGAAAATGCGAAACACTAAAACACAGTGTAAAGCCTAATGAAAAACAGGAAACCTGAATTCAGTTCAAATCCAGTTCAGCATAAATCACTGCCAATGGAGCTTATCATCTCAAAACTGTCAAACAGGCATGACCTTCCTCTCTCTCCATAGAGGAATCAATCCAAGTAGGCCAAATGTCAGACGTCAGCTAGCGCAGAGTGCAGGACAAAGTACCGAGACACAAAAAGTTTTATTAAATAGTGAAGTGAATGTAATGAAAACCAAACAAAACTGCTAAGAGAACACTGTGGCACTCAAATCCTCCTAGCTTAAAACTAGGGAATTCAGCATCAGAACCACTTGCCCAAGCTTATCAAGCCATATACACAGCTCAACCTCCAGTTTACTTCTGTGGTTTCATACAGAAAGGCAGATGGCAGCTTTAGAAACACTCTTTAAGAGGGAACTATTGCTACTTCACCTTTACTAAAAAAAAAAAAAATCCATGCCATCTTGTACATTCCTACAAGCTTTCAAGTGAGTGGATACCACACTGATATCACCAATACACACCATCTCATTATTCCTAAATTTCTGTGCAAGCTTAGCAGGTGAAGCATTGCTGGTATACCTAGGAAAAGGGTATGCTATTATAATATATGCCCATGCTTTTACACCCATTTTATACCCTGTAAAAGGGTCTACTGTAGCTCAAAATCATATTTTACCAACGTTATTCATATCTCAGATCTGAGATAAGGGAATAAAAAAAGTGATGGATTCAATTTGGAATCTCTGACTAACAGGAGAGACTTTACATGTCACAGTTAAAAGAGAATCTAAACCACCTGTGATAGACTATGACATACAGTTCCCTTTCCATGTTATTTTAAAACCTCTGTTTTTCTTTACCTGTAAAGCACTTCTATAACATGTTACTGGCATTGGGATAGCAAACAAAAGTTGGTGATTTAAGTAATTCTGTAGGTACTTTTGACACATCTCCCAGGAAAGTAAAGGCATTTGAGATTCCACTGTAAAACTGCATTACCACCTACATTTTCTAGATAAAGTTTTTTTCAGTTCAGCCATAGCTTTTGCATCAGCTACACGTACAGTAAGGTTTATATACCCACTACGGAACTGAAAATAGAAAGTTTAATATGTTACTCACAGAAATCTGCATTTTCTCCTATCTCAGACCACACGAACTGTGAGATGGAAACTACTGCTACTTACAAGTTATTTTTATAGGGGTTCCATTTGTTCACATTTAAGTTTTGTATTTTGTAGAGCTATGCTTCAATGAAAAAAATATGAGGTTCTTTAGCTTTGAAAACAGCAAAGATTCACTCCCCACTCCTTACCCCCCCCCCCAAAAAAAAAAACCCCAACCCTCTAAAGAAACTCTTTTAAGGGTATATTGAAGAGATTGAACTAGAGACTGTCAACTAGACAATACACTGCTGATGTCCTTTTCCTTTGTTTTCTTCTGATAAAACCATTGTACTTTTTACTACGAGGTTAGTCTTTCAGATACAAAATAAACAAGGAAGAAGGATTATTTTTTTCCTCGCCAAATTCTGAAGTAGATTTCAATATCAAGATGTAAAATAGTCTTAAATCTTACCAAAAAGCTTTCATTATACATATTCATCAGAAGCTAGGTTAGCAGCACTACTTCTAGCATATTATTTTGGCCATTACTGTGTTGAGAGAAGTGTCTTAAGACATTTTTTTTGGAAGTTAGAGAGGACTAGCTCCCCCAGGACCCCAGCATGCTAGGCTGGAAGAACAGACCATTCCAACCAGCATCCAAAGAGCTCTGAAGACCAGAGACAGCATAGACATTCAAAACTGATATTAGGAAAAACTTCTTTTCCAGGAGGGTAGGGCAGCCCTGGAACAGGCTAGCCGGGCTGGTTTTGAAAACTTCCACCCTGTAGGTTTTCAAGACATAGCCAGACCAAATCCACAGCTGACTTTATACTGTGTTGGTGATGGTTCTGTTTAAGCAGGATGTTGGAGTACATGACCTCCCAAGGACCCTTCCAGCCAATACTTTCTATGATTATGTGAAAAAGATGAGGAAAGTACATGTAGGGGAGAAGAATTACATGGCTTACATGTTCTGAATGGTAGGCAAAGATTTACAACTGTAGCTGACAAGGACTCCCACATTGTGTTGTTTTCCAGAATCAATAAATAAATTATGTAAATCCTTCTGAAAATCTCTGATAACACTACATTTAGCAAAGATACTTCTCACGTGGCTGAAACCACCTTGTTAACTTACACGAGGCATGTAAAGATACCTAACAAATCTGCAAAAGCGTTTCTGTCGCATCTTAGTTTGAGAGTCTGTACTACCATCTACATTTATTTACACCTCCAGCTTGCACTGGATTTGCATAAGTGAAATCAGGAGCTGAGCTAGAGCATGCACCAGCATATTGACCAGCAAATCATAGCGATAAATGCATCACTAACACATGGCATGGCAGAAAGTAGCCTACACATGCTTTAGACACAGACTGCCACACTGCTTTCAGCAACAGAGAAGTATGAGCTGTGCTCCACCCTTAACACCGCTCACGTACTGAAGTCAAGAAAATCATACGGGTTTACTGAGAGAGTGAGTAGAGAACTAAGCCAATACCGCGAGTTAACACAAGATATATTTTAACACATCTCATAGTTCTTGCATTCACTTGTATGCCATGATTTATTTCAAAGAGATGGATGGAGAGTGCAGTGGCGTAGAAGGGAGGAGACGCACAGGCCACACACGTGTGGCATGCAGTGTTTACAGCTAGCTGGGAACAAGCCACCGCCACACCACTCCCCAGCCCCAAAACTGAATGACTCCCACTTTTCCAAGACGGCTGACCTGAAAAAAACATTATCATCACTGGTTACACTGAAATGCCGAGGCCATATTAATTGCTACATTGCATTGCTTGAATAAAGCTTTCGTTTCTATATTTAAAATTCCAGCAAGCTTCTTCAATCTCTTCTGAATTATACTTGGAAATATTTCAAAATGGTAAATAAGCTTCATCCTTACAAGACCCTCAGTAGAATAACATGTTTCAGCTTCCTGACTGCGTATCTACTTCAGATGGAAGTCTTCTGAGGTTTATATAATTAAATGACCAGAACCAATCATCAAAACAATTTGTTTGTGTTACAGGAAGCACAATAACAGCATTTTCTCTTCAAGTATTATTACAGCTATCTGACCCTGTCTGAGCCTCTCAAAATCAAGTGCATTTCTCAAATCTTACGTTTCCAAACCAAGTTAAAAACGTATGGAAGAGCATTATTTTCAGAGAAAAAAAAATCCAAACCAACCCACAAATGAGGATCACTGAACAGTCACTCCTCATCCCATTTACTGAAAACTCTGTTTGAGCAGTCACTAATTATCTGTTTTCCTGTTTGGATAGGCAGGGTTCTAAGAACATCTAAATAACATCTCTCAACTTTTTCCAGCACAGGGAAGAAGAGTGGGCATACACACAATAGCTATGGTTTAGTTACTCTCTTTTTACGTTTTACATCAAAAAGGTTGCCAACAAAATGAAGCATCTATTGTCCGAGCATGGTCCAGAATAAGATATCTCTATTTCAACTAACAGCAGCAAACTACTGGTGATATATATTATTATACTAAATTAGCATAATGGTGCTGGAGTTTGTACTTTGCACGTAAGATTCTTGAATATGGTAAGACAAGACACATTGCCAATCTTAACTGCATAATCTAAGATGACCGTCATGGTTTACAAAATCTTATTTTGCACTCATGAGCTCAAAGAGAGCACCACAAACCTAAAGAGGCTTGAACACACACTTCGCTTCGAACATACTAGTAGATTCACAGGGAAATTTAGCATACACATAAATGCCTCTTGAGAGCAAGGATCTGACTAAAAACATCTTTAAAAATACAGTCTTTCTGCAAATCAGAGCAGAAGTGACATAAAGCTATAAACCTCCTAAACTATGTTCTGACTGCAGATTGAGTACTTTGTGCTAAAATGACGTAGTTTTACTTAATGAAATACCGTAAGTGCAGAAGTGCATATACCAGTTCCTTGCCAACACCCTGGTTTAAGAGATCTTTATCAAAAAATAAGAAAAAAAAAACCAACCAAGGTGAGGAACTCCTATGGCCAAAGAAACTGCGCTAATCATCAGGCTATGGGATTTTGAGGAAAACCATCCCAGACACCCTCTCATTTCATGTGCACAACTAAGGTGTTCCCTGCAACAGGGACTTTGAACCCCAGGAATCTCCCAGAGATACAGCCATCAAGAGAGAAAGAAGCTGTCTCAGTGTACCAAACTGAGAAGAATCGGCTTAGGAAATCCTGTTCAAATGCCCTCTGGCAAGGGAAAAGCTTGAACCTTATTTAGAGGAGTGCTCACCACTGATCTGTTAAATAAAAAATATAATGCAATGAATTCTGTCAGTCTAGCCCTTTGCTTCCCTTCCTTACTGATAACCCAAATTGATGGGAAAGCCTGGGGATGAAACAAAAAGCTGAAAAGTTTGATTTTGCTCAAAAAAGGGGTGTGTTTAAAAAAAATAAATTAATTTTTCTGTTTTGAAAAGGACTTTGCTGGCGAACTGAAAAAGACCACTCTGAAAATAATAATTTCCTTACCCATCACAAAGAGACACACATAACCACAGAATATTTGGTTTTAGAAGAAATCTGGAATCTTAGTCTTTTGGTTTTGTTTGAAAGCACATGGGCTTTCCATCTTTTTGGGGGGCAGAAACAAAGCCTTGCTATGGAATTCAAAGGGATGCTTTGTCTAAAACATATTAATCCTATTACAAGTGACAGGTGCCAGACTTTGCCAGCTCTGTGACAAGCTGTGTGGTTTTACAGCTTCCTGGAGAAGTTTTAAGACTTCAATTAGAAGCCTTCTCAGACCTAGGAAAGATTATACAGAAGGAGCCTGAAATTACTTTTCAAAGTACAAAGCCAGACCTAAAGAGTGAAGACAGGCATCCATGTTTCTCTTCCTATTTCGTGACAAATGATCTGAATATTAAACTTGGAAGTACCTGCAAGTGAGATTTTTGCAGATTTGACAAACGAGAGAGACTTTACATTTGACTCCATTTAACTGGTATTTTTTCTTCCTCGCTTCAAGATATCAATTACTAAAGCATGCTTCCTTAACAACTAAAATTCAAAAGGTAAACTGTTATTTCTTTAAAGCCTAGAAATTCTCATTTTTAAACATTGTGAAGCTATCCTTTGTGGGAAGCAGTCTACAGAATTGCCAAACCTCCATGGAAAAAAAAGAGGAAAAGATTGTATCAGAATGACATGCCTCCAAAAAGCAGAGTTTCTTTCCTGCCAGAGAGAGAAATTACCAACGCGCATTGCAGTTAGTGCAACAATCAATACTATCTTTGCAGTTGCAGGCTGGAAAAACTACATTTTTAGTTACTGCTATGCAAACATCAAGCAGAAAAACTTTGAGCTGTTGTTAGAAGTCGGGTAATACGCACGTATTTTTTTCCTCTCAAATGTTTAATGACTGTGTATCATTAAACACCCATCAGGTGAGGTCTTCTACAGCTTGCTACCACAAATAGTAGAATATCGCAGAGTTATTTAGTGATCAATAAATTAATAAAAACCAAACAAACCTCAAAAAAGGTCAGTCAGGCTAGCTTAACATTTAAAGTTCGAGTCCACAGGAAACGCACGACCCCGTTCATTTCTGCTCTACAGTAAAAGCCAACCCAGCAAGTGCAGCACTGAGAGGACACAAACCTTGCCGAAACTCGATGAATTCATGAGCAAAAGTATGAAATAATTTACCTGCAACAGCAAGGGCTTGGACACGGCAACCCATGTCCCAAGTAGTAAAGAATGAATCAAACATTGTTGAAGCAGAAAAGCTAGGCTTTCCTGTCTCTTCATGTAAGTCGCATTTCCACACACCACCCTCCCCATCATTTATTATCAATACTTCTCTCCTTGTTTCCAGACATACTGTCTCCGCTTCAGGTACATTCCATTTTCAGTTTGCCCTCAGTTGGCAAGAAAACAATGAATCCCAATTTTGAAAAACCACTGGCAGAATTACTTTTTTTTTTTTAAACATAAGGCCAGTATATTACCTCAGAAACAGTCATAGTATTCAACTTTAAATGCATTCCAGAAACTTGGAAGTACAGGTGCTGCAAATGTAAACAAACCATTTAGATCTGGATACGAGATCTGAGTTTTATGTAAGGACAGATTTACATAGGACAGTAAGAAAGGGAAGAAAAAGAAGCTTTAACTGAGAAAGCAAGAAGCTACAAGTTATAAAAACTTGAACAAGGGAGGAAAAGGAAAGAAACAGATGCACACATCATGCTATCTTCAACTTCAGCTATGCTATCCCACCAGTCTGAACAAGTGCAAGGTCATTACAGAGCTGCAACACAGATAGCAAGGGAACAAGAGGTACATTGTGCAGTGTTCAGCTCTGAGTGGGGAATGGAGAGAAAGAAGAGATGAAAAGCGTTTCTTGTAATCCAAAGAATGCAGCAAAATTCAAGGATCTCAGTGATAACATTGTCAAAGCAATCTTTTTTTTTTTTTTTTTGCTGTACTGACTCAATCCAAAAGACAGGATGAGAAAGGTGTATACACAGTGAAACGTGCAAGAGAAGCGATGAAAATGCAGGAGTCAGCACGTTTCCTTTGCCATTACTTCTCACATCAACCAGAACTTCCCGGCCTGTCAGAGAAACTCTCCCTGAACCAGAGATCCTTTTAGAGAGCACCCAGGAACTTGTCCCATCTCTTCATTCCTTTCAGTAGATCCTAGCAGCAAAGACTGGGGCCGTGGGAGGGGGGAAAATCACAGCAAGATCAATGAGTATTTTCCAATTCATGACCTGGGACATTCAGATGAAAAAGAAATTCCACCCTGCTTACATGGCAGAAATATGGTTCTGGAAGGGAGCACCCACTGTTTTTTTAGTTCAGCCAGTAGCAGAAGCATCTCTTTGCTCAGGAGGATCAAAGACATCTACTTGATGCACAACACAAGCCACAAAACTTTCCAGCAGGTACTCACAGCTGGAGGATACAAATGAAGTCTCAATGCTCAAACACCAACAAGGTCTGGTTTTATTGCTTATTTAAGCTTCCCAGAGAATATATCATCTCCCTTTCTGTGTTTGGAAACCACACAGAGTGGATAACCAGGTAGAAAACTTTTGCAGGTCATGCAAATGGAAGTGGAAAAAAAAGGCTGTTCAAGAAAGCAGTACCACACACTAGGCTTCTGACCCAGTAAAGAACTCAAAAAAGATGATGTAGTGTGCTACTAGTGAAAGCCTCTGAAGTGACTCTCAAAATAAAGGTTTTGTCAACCATATTTAAGACTTTGTGCGAGTGAAATCAATGTAGAGAGCCATTAGACCTATGCTGAACTTCAAAGAAAAAAATTAGTCTATAATTCTCAAGCAGGCCAATTTTTGTCCACTTTTTATATTTAAGTTGTGGAAAAAGAAAAAAGTTTATCAAAGAAAGTTACTCTGTTTTGAAATCCAGTAGCGACCTGACTGAAATTCTAATTTATCAATTGGAGAAAGTTTCATTAGAAGTATAAGAGTCCTGGACCACCTACTATTCACCAAAAAAACCCAAAACAAAACCCCCACCCTTGTCCTGAACTATTACTTTTACAAAGCTGTAGAGATAATTCCAGAGAATGTATAACACCCTAAGGTCATAAGAGGAGGCATATTGAGCCAAGACCATCCAGCCCTGTAAATCTGTCTCCAACAAGGATTCGTCACTCTAAGCAGCTCACCGATACCGGCCTTACTTGGAAGATCTTTGAAGCCCCTGACAAGGAAAATCCGTCACCCTTGAGGGTGACTAAGATTTTTCACCATCTGGAGATGTAAAACACATTTATTCTGACTAGCGGCAGCTTATCTTTGCTAGCAAACAGTTGAAAGGTGATTGCAACTGTGACTATGACATTGAAAAGGAAACCGTTTGCACCACTACAAAATCTCATCACAAGAGAGAGCTATCCTACGTGACTCACATGAAGAAACAGCAGAAGTGAGAAGGGTAGTGCGTAGTGCCCCTTTGGAGGAAACATGGAGCAGGACCTGAAACCTTGACTGATGCTGTTGTGGAAAAGACTGAGACCTTGCCTCAGTAAGCTAAAGACAAGAAATGATTGGACGTTAAAATTCCTAACCCATAAAAATAAAAAGAACAAGGAGTGAATGTCTAGGGAAGAAAAAAAAAAAGGCTCCAAGGATACTTTATAGTTCTCCTGAACACCCTGTTGGCTTCCAAGCAGCCCCAGCTCCAGGACTTACAGGTGTGAGTTGTATTTACTAGCCTCAACTGGGTTCCTCTTACACTCTTCAGTCTTCATTCACTTCATGGCAAAGAGTTCCACAGATCTAATTCTTGTGGTATGAAGAATTATGCTTTTTGTTTGTTCTGAATTAGTGTCATTTGACGTCCACTGGTTCTTGCGCTGCCAGAATTAATAAAGTAAGTCCTGTTTGCCTTCGTCTCATTCATGACTTTGTAGGGTTCCCTCCTACATTAAGCTGTTTTTCTTTTGGACTAGAAAGTCCTAGCTTGCTAAATTGGTCACAGCTCTCATCATCTTTACTACCCTCCTCTAAGCATTTTTCTGTTCTGCTGCCTTCTCTCTGAGATGAGGGAACCAGACTGCAAAGACTACCCAAAATGTGCAGGAACCATATATTTATATATTGGTATAATGTTGATTTTCTTCTGTCATGTTACTTATTAACACTGAATAAAAGTGGATTTTGATTTATTTTTTTTTTTAGTACAAAACTCTATTATGACTCCATGATTTCAGCTGAGAAAAAGTGTTTGAATAAACCACATACTGCAAGCTGACCCTTTCTCTTGTGCCCCAAAATAGACAGCAAACTGAAGCGTCCTGGTTTCAGCTAGGATAGAGTTCATTTTCTTCCTGGTAGCTGGCCTAGTGCTGTGTTTTGGATTTAGTACAAGAGGCATGTTGATACCACCCTGATGCTTTAGTTGTTACTGAGCAGGGCTTACCCTAGGCAAGGACTTCTCAGCTTCCCATGCTCTGCCAGGGGCACAAGAAGCTGGGAGGGGGCATGGCCAGGACAGCTGACCCCAACTGGCCCAAGGGCTGTTCCAGACCATATGATGTCATGCGCAGTATATAAACTGGGGGAAGAAGGAGGAAGGGGCGGGGCAATGTTCAGAGTGATGGCATTTGTCTTCCAAAGTAACCATTACATGTGATGGAGCCCTGCTTTCCTGGAGATGGCTGAGCATCTGCCTGCCAATATGCAGTAGGGAATGAATTCCTTGTTTTGCTTTGCTTGCGCATGGGGCTTTTGCTTTCCCTATTAAACTGTCTTTATCTCAACCCATGAGTTTTCCCACTTCTACTCTTCAGATTCTCTCCCCCATCCCACCATGGGGGAGTGAGCAAGTGGCTGCATGGTGCTTAGTTGTTGGTCAGGGTTAAACCACAACATGAAGTCACACAATAATAACAAATTACATCAGTGATGCTTATGAAAAAAAAAAAATGGTTTATTCATAACAAGCTAAGGTAAATAAGTAACTGTCCCCATGTGAGGATGGGTGCGCACCATCTTGACAAATTGTCAGCAGGCGCATACCTCCTGTTCTCATACAATATTTAATGAGCATAACTCACATGGCTCATTTCAAAGTGACAAATAAAGGAGTGACGCTCTATAGTCACCTGGCAGCTAGCCACAGACTTGCTCCACTGAAAGGAATTTACTCAAGTAATAGTCACATCAAATACAAATATTTTAACTTGGCAGAAGAAAACCCGACTCAGTATCACTGCATTCTCAGTTTCCTGGAGTTACAGGTTAACATACATACATATATACATACATATATGTATATATATATATAGGTCTGGCTAAACGCCACCTGGGAAAAATAAGAGACCAGTGTCTTTATAAACTCTGCATGCTGTTTCAGTCAACAGGACTATCCTTCATTGCTGGTACTACTCCACCATATGGAATCACTATACTCTTACACAAGAATATGTGTCAGTTTTGAGCAGCAATTAACACTCTGGATATGTCTGCTTTAGAAATTAACAACTGCTTTAACATAAAGAGATACATAACATGCCTAGAATGTGACACTGTGATACTTTAATGAATAACCAAAAAAGACCTCCCAAATACAGGACAACTGAAGACAGTGACAGTCTCTAAAGCTAGACTCCAAGACCATACAGCATTTTTAATGCATATACATATGCACACACACATATACGTGCTACACTTCAACAAAGCTTTTATTATATATACTGCATTTTACACTTGTATATATGTTTCTTCTAGTTAACATTCTACACTATATTAAGGACAACAAAAGTAAATACTTTCGGTCATGCAGTGTTACTGCCTATCATTACAGGGTTGGAGAAAACACCGATAATGGTGTGCTTCAGCCTTTCCTGTAGTAAGAAAAAGCTGCTCTACCTTTACGCTTGCCTGTACTTCAGATACGTAGAACTTAAACATAAGATAAGCTATCATTTTGGCAAATGACCATAATACTTTATTCTATATCCGTCCCTCACCTGCTTCAATTATCAATAGACTACTATTACAAAATATTATATTTGAATTAAGAGTTGTAGAATGGTATTCTATACATAAAAATGCTGAAGGAGGTGTGATTAGTATAGAAGTCTGCCACTTAAAAGCTGACATATGTACATGAAACAAATTAGCTTTAAGTAAGGCCTGTAAATGGTGACAAGCCAGAGAAGAAACTACATTCTTCTCACAGACTCCAGAACACATTAGCAGTGATTTTCCCCTGCTTGCTTCACCAACTTCATTTACACCATAAAACAGGACTCAAAAAATGAAAGCAATATGAAAAGTAACACCAATGCATGATCTGACAGTATTTGGTTTTATAGCATTGAATTCTAAGATCTCATATTTCTACTGCACCAACAATTAACCACACTGCCAGGAAAAGCATTATCTGCTACAGTTTTCTTTTCCTGACATCTCTTCTGGATTTTTGGCAATGTCTGACCTGCTGAGCAGAGGACATCTCCTTATATCTAGCACTGTGTTTTAAATGTGCACTCACATTAAGAATGTGAAACACTTGAACTGCAGGATTGTTGGGTGTGGAAGTGTTTTACACAGTTACAATACTTCTGCAGAAGTTCTATTTGAAGAAAAAAAAAAACAAAATGCCCTCCCTCCCCAAATGAAGTGAAGCCAAGAACTCTATCAAACCAAAGGCAATCAGGGCCCTCTGCTCAGAGCACATCTACAGCACAATCCAAGAGGCAGCTGCAGCCTGCAATCCCCAAACCCACGTGCAGCCACAGCTGATTACCTGACCTACAAGTCACCTACCAGCTGCTGCTGGCACTGAGAGCTGCTGCCCAAGAGGACCTGATGAGTAGAGGAGCCATGGACAAGTCTCCTCTCATTCTGGGCACACTCCCCAGAGACAGGTTAGCCTTGGGTCTCCCTCTTACATGGCTAGAGGGGGCATATACATGGGGATTACATCATCACAGGAAAAATAAACTTGGCAGGAACATTGCAAGTCTGCTCTGGAACACAACTGTTGAGAAAACAGATGTTGCACAGAGCAGGAGAGCTGAGATTTTGATCAGATTTCTACTCTTACAAAGAAAGGGGGACCAACGAATATATATTTGTGAAGTTCTTTAAGCCTTAGAGTTCTTGGCATGTTCATGTGCAAGTACCTTCAGAGGAGAGAAGGAAAACTCTTATTTGACGTTTTTTGGTCATAACTTCTTACCTGCAGATGAAGATAGACAGAGATGTCTGCTTATGCTGTGGGCCTAGCGCAATCTGCTACTCCAGGCATAAGTGTCGACTCTGCTGACAAGGTCGGCTGCTGGAAGAAAAAATTGAAGCATTGTTGCAGATTAGTACTACCTTCTTGAGGGTAAAGTCCTATTGCCCCTCCTCCCTTTAATGCTTTGGAAAAACACAGTGTTCACCTAGCACCTATAGATATGGATACGTAACAACCTGCTGCATACAAGTGGTATTTTATTTTTTAAGAGTTAGTTCAAAAGACATGTGGAATACTGCACTTAACTTGCTACCACTTATACCTGGTGTGACATTTTCCTGCTATAAATAACCGTGGTAAACAACATTTCAACAGCTTTCCAGAACATTAGGAAAAACTAAGCATAGTATTAGGTAGTCAAGAGCATCCACCACCGCTAAATTGTAAATATAGAAGATTGTGAAATAATCTTCTTTCCCAATTTTCTTTTTAAGGAAAATAATCCTCAAACTGGAGGTGTTCCAGACATAAAAACCTCCAAGTGCTCTCAAACTGTGTACCCTGACCCCCTTGCAGAAGTGAATCACTGCGAATGCATGCATAAGAAGTCAAACAAACTAGGAGAAGGGTAACAGATACCAAACTGCTGATTAAAACCAATATTAATCAGCTTGGAAGGGATGCTTACTACAATGATGTTTAACAGCATCACTGTAACAGACTTACAAACATTGTCTAATACTACGTCATACCTAAGGACAACATGTGAGAAGCAGTTATTTTTAAACCATCACTAAAAACTTTCTGAATAATATTTTAAAGGAACACACCTATTATGCATTAACACTAAATGGGAACTTTACAGTTTGACAGAAGCATAGAAGAATAGACTAAATCAGGAAAGTTTTCCTCTAGTCTTTTAGCGTCTCCTCTTCCACTGTTGTCAGCCACTGACTTCTGTTAAGACAAACTATTTTTCTCCTAGTACCTGTCAGAGCTATATGAAAAGATTCAATAAGCACCAACTCCAGCGTAAGCATGTCGTAAGGGGCCAGAAAACAACGAAAACCTCTTAAAAATCTGGAAGGAAAGGACTGGCCTGTTGCAATACTAGACCACATGCATTATGCATCAAAGCCCTATAGAAGTAACTATTTTTTTTCATTATGGCCAAACCCCACAAAATAGGACGTTCAGGAGCTCCAGAGATCTCAGGCACACATCAAACTGTTTTCACCACTACCAGCTGAATACGTAGCTTTCATTAAATTCCTGAGTTGTCAGAATATGTTTTTTTTGAAGTGATGTTTTGTGCTTTCCACTCTGTGAACCCACTGACAATTACTAATGGTTCACATGAGCCTTTTACTTTAGTTCTGAAACGACCATAACCAGTATTTGGTGAGTTTATGCCTCTCAGCTGAGAGGCTGTGATTTCATACAGGGAAGAAGTGCTTGTTAAACATCCTTAATGTATTTTCTTGCACTTACATTATAGAACATTGCTTTAGAATCTCTACTGTGGTTTATTCACCACGTAGTCATAACTAGAGTCAAACAGTCACAGAAAATGCTGAACATTCATTTAATCCACCACATCAGGTTAAATCACCAGTGCTTGGGCCCCAATTACTTAATCAATCCCCATATACACACTCCAGATTAGGAAAATAAATCTGGTTTTAGGATACAGATGGTGGCTCAGTTAATCCAAAGATGTATATGCTTGAATTTTGCTGGGGGAAGGAAGGGTAGAAAGGAGAGGAATATCATCTCACCCTGAACTATGAAAGCTCAGCTTCAAGATGCTGAAGTTGTCTTCATCTACTGCAAACTGATCAACTGCCAAGATACAAGTAGTAAACATTTCCATTATTGTTCCCTGTTAACTACTCCAGAATACTTCACCCAACAGGCAAAGAATAGTGAGTTTTCAACCTGAGAATGGAGTAGCTGTGATGCTGATCCAGCAGTAGGGACCGACACTTCCACTCAAACAGAGCCGCATTATCTTTAGCTCTATTGAAGCACTAAAGCTCTTCTCAGACCACTTTGCAAACTGAGTGGGAAGGAATAAGGATAAGAGCCACATTCTGTCCTTAGGGACCCCTATTAAATCAGATTCTCAACACTGGCCACTTCCTCTTTGTTTTCCTGAAGCCATATGGCTTCCTGACAAAATCCGTACAAACAATAAATCCATTAATCAAACCACTGTTGGAAGAAAAGGCTTTTTTTTCCCCCTTTCTCTTCATCAATCCAGACATTTTAATGAAGATGTTTTATATATTTTATTTTATGGAAGTCCCAAGGAAAATACTAAAGTCGTTTTTGTTCTCACACTGCAGCCTTGTAGACTGGAGTCCCAGTTCCAGTACATACTTGTAGAAGGAGATCCTGACATGTTAAAAGGCAACAAGATACAGGAACAGAGAGAAGTCAGCCAAACCAACAGGAAAGGGGTCCAGCCTTACTGAATCTATTACTAGGGATACAGTAGAAATTGCTGCCTGGGCTCCCTAGCTACTGTGTGAAGAAACGAAGTAACAAAAAATTTTGTTTTTTTTTTCATTAACAGAAGTAGGTAGAACAAGAGAGGTATTAAAAGTAATTTTTTTTCCTATAAGGCTCTGAAGAGATGCACGCATGCAAATGCCAGAAGTAGGACGCAAGCAGCTGAAAGGAAGAACTTCTTTTAAGAGATGCCACAATAAAGGACTCCCCAGAAGCCAGATTTCTTAGCAAGGTAAAGAAAGATGACCAGTTCTATACAACAGGCTACATAATCTGTTTGGTGTCTCCAAACCAGTAAAATCATGCAGGTGATCGTGCCATTCTGAGATCACGAGGAAATAAACACTGCATATGGAAGGAACTCTATGCCAGGGAGGAAGCATAAAAAGAAGGGTAAGATTTCTAGCTTCTGTAGGTGAGACAACTCCCTTTCTTGCAGGTGGGAAGATTTTCTCTCTCCTCTGGGAGAGGGAAGAAGATAATTAAAAACAAACCTAAGCAGGCTCATTGCTTCACCAAACCAAACAACTTGAGACTGCTCAGCTTCAGTTCTGCTGCTCTGTGCCAGTGGGCACATGAGTATGGCAGCTTCATGCGGCTGCAGGGTAAAAATCTGTTCATAAAGAATATATATACACTGTTGGGCAAGTGCACAAAGAAAAACTGAAAGTATGGTAAAGCATTCCCTTTCTTCCTATTTGATCAACAGGCTCAAAAAGGGTATGAGGCTGAGAATTCAAGAGCACAGAAAAGATGACAGAGGAAACAAAGACCCGATTTTCTTTGCTTGCAACAGCTTTTGAACAGACCCTTCTTGTACTCTCAGATGTTGCTTTGAGACACACGTGGTGTCTGTTATCCCTGTCTATCCCAAGCAACTACTTGCATCACCCCTTGGAGCCTATGCAGCAGAAAGGAAAGGGGCTTCCTAGTGATGACAGAAGGAGGGAGAACCGAAGACAATTCATCATCCAAATATATGATGGCACTACCAGCAACAGCAAAGCGAACAAGGTTGATACACCAGTCACCACCTTCAGAGAATATGAAAGTGCAAAATGTCTGTTTCGAGGATCTGTTCCCACTGATGTTTTTTCCAAAACTTTTTTGACTAAACTTTTATTACTCAATAGTCTGAAGTGCAGACAGACAATTGGGAAGAACAAGAAATTACTTTCAAACTCATAATAGAATAGTTTGGGTTGGAAGGGACCTTAAAGATCATCTAGTTCCAACCCCTTCCACTAGACCAGATTGCTCAAAGCCCCATCCAGCCTGGCCTTAAACAATTCCAGGGACGGGGAATCCACAACTTCTCTGGGAAGCCTGTTCCAGTGCCTCACTACCCTCATAGTGGAGAGTTTCTTCCTTATATCTAATCTAAATCTACGCTCTTTCAGTTTAAAGCCATTACCCCTTGTCCTATCACTACATGCCCTTGTAAGAAGTCCCTCAGGTGGTTTCTTTCAGTCACACATTTCTAAAGCAACTGTGACCCTTCTACTCACATGGAAGGAAAATAAGATTGGCACAGTAACAAATCTTTTTACCTTAAATCATGTTTTATTTTCTTCACAGTTGTTCTATAGCTTACTGGATGACCAAAACTATGTCCCGATTAATGTGAACCAAAGTAATCCTCTGTTGTAATGAAGTTCAGGAGAAACATGAAGCAGTTTATGACACTGAAAAAGACTTTATGGAGAAACAGCATTTAAAAAGGAATAAAGTTAGCTTTTCAAAAGTCTTTTTTTTTTTTTTTTTTTTTAAATACAGGAAAGCAGCATCCTTGATCACAAACAGGAAATCTTTAAAATGAAAGCCCTTTCTGTCTTTGTTGAGGTTAAGTAGCAATTAGCCGTAAAGAAAAAAAAATATGGAAAGAGGAATCTCAAAAGATTAAGCCATTATGTCCAAGGAGACACATCATCTGTAGTTTTAACAAGGTCCGAATGTTTTGGTCAGTTCTTTGAGGTAACGGGAAATACATGATGTTAGCTTGTGTTTCTATCAAGGTAATGACAATTCTGAAAGACCACAGACATCACATGGAGCCTACTGCTATGAATTATGAGACTTGAGGTCACAAACTAAAAAGATACACCATCATATCCAAATTACAGATGGATTTGTAAATGCCTTGAGGTGACAGTGAAAAATATGTTTGTTTTGGACAGAGTAGTGAGGAAGATCAGGTGCTGCAAGCTAGGGGGGGCCTTCCACCAGATCTGGGTCACATGGTCACAATTATCTTCTTATCATTGTTAATCAAAAGTTATCCTTCAGCAGCGATATAATGACCTATGTAAAAATAAATCTGGGATTGGTACGTGGCTGCTAGCAAGAAAAAAGCTTCCCCGTGACAAATCAGTTAGCACAAGCAGCATCCTTGCTTGAAGTCTCATTAAAAAGCTTGTGGTATGAAGGTCTGCAGGTGCAAGATGGTGTCTTCATATCAAATGTCGAAATGGAATATAAGAAAGGTTAACAAGAAAATTTAGCAGTACACCAGTGGAGAGAGATTGTTCTCCCCCCTGCTAGCTCACTATTCTGGCCTTTCTGACCCTATTAATAAACAGCGCATGCTCCCAAAGTAAGAGTATCTGTACCAGCCTATTCTGGATACTGCTCTTACCTGTGCAGAGAAGACTGGTCCAAACTGGAAGCAAGACACATTATTAGGAGAATATAAGGAGCATCAACCTTTTTACGTCTTCACTGTATGCAGACTGTAGAAGGTAGCCAGTCACAGGAAGATCAAAAAAGTTTATTCCCCCTCTTCCCAGAGCAACCTGACACCTCAAACAGAATTGACAGAGGAATCGTCCAGCCCCTGACTTCGCTGCATCATTCAGTCGCACGTCTGCTTGCGTCCAATTTGTCTCAGCACTCAAGTCCTGCCTACGTTACCACTAGCCTGTGGTCACATCTGAGCAAGCAGCCTATGTTTGTGATTCCCATGTAGTTTTGTGTGTGTTTGGTTTTTTTAAACCATATCCTGTGTTAGCAGGAACAACAGCATTAACATCCCTGTCTACATCAGTCAGAGGTCACCTCTTTGTTACTACTATTTAGCTCTTCTCAGGAGGAGAAAAAAAAAGCTGGATTATAATCTCTTCAAATCCAACCCTAAATTATTCCCTCTTCACCAACGTGGTATCCTAGTTCTTTAAGCAGTACTGAAGCGCTAAAAATCTTGTGCTACAAGAATCATGTTGATAGATAAACTAAGAAGAGTGAAATGAAAACAATAAAACAGCTTGATATAAAAAAAAAAAAGTCTTCACCATGATCTTAAGAGTTCTGCCTGTCAAGTTTATTCCTTGCAATTATTTGAAAGGCATTTGCTTTCCGTACTTTGCTTTCCAGGAACAACAGGCTTGAATTAATTTAATACGGTTTTAAACCTTTAGAATTCCAGTTGTTGAGAAAAGGGAAATAAAACCACTTGAAGTGATTTATTTTCTTTTTGTTTAAACATATCCAGGAGAGCCCCAACACATAAGATAAGAGGACACCATCACAAAAAGGAGAATACTTACAGGTAGGGCACGTTGTTTTCTCTTCCTCCAAACTACTAACATTTTACTTGGCAACAGCCATCATTAAAGCCCACTGTAACAACTAACCCAAGATCAAAAGGGCATGCCGACACAACAGAGCTCCACCAAGACTCATCCACAGACTGCACGTACAACACTACTCCCTCATCTCCTCCCACATTCTGTGCAACCCTGTTTGGAAGAATACTAGTGCAATAGCAAAGCAACTGGTAATTTTCTCTCCTCTTTGCCAGCAAGTTTCTTCTTAAGACAGCAGGCATTGCAACGTTACACTCACTGATAGGAGGTGTGCTTTTGTCTGCTTCCTTTAGCAGTCTTAGAAGTGCAAAGATTCCTGCAGGCTGCTGATCAGAGATGTCCCTTAGAAAACATTGCCTTGGCCATGCTGCTGTAGTTAAATGCATTCAGTCTTCCTTCATAAGGCAATTGCCCATCATCACAGTAGAGAAGGTGTGAAGTCATAGCAAGAATTTACTTTGTTGTTAAAAATTTCCTCTTTGCTCATCTTTTTTACTCATGATCAACCAAACTCTGGTCTGTAAAGTACAACGAGCAGCTCCATCGCTTTCCATGCCTGCCTTCTCATTTGAAAGAAACTGTACCATTTCACTCTTGACTATTAATTCTTCAAATGGCAAACTCTTGCCTTGCCTACATATGACTAAGTATTTTGCACTGATTCTCAGAAAAGCAAGTATGAGAAAGCATATTTAAAGAAAAAGACAAAGAGACTGAGGTACAGTCAAGTGGTGTTTAGTAGAAACTGGGATTAGGTCTGTGTATTCACGTACCCACTGACCTGTTTGGGTTGCAGGTTACCAGAAAATGCACTGAGTTAGCTCCTATTGCTATTAATCCTAGCAGTTAGAACCACAGAAGACATTTTAAAAGAACAATTCAAGTTAAAACATGTGCATTAACTATGCACATCTCTGAAAAAGTATAGTTGGGCAAGTCATAAAGGTATTTAGGCGACAAAAATGGTAGCACAATGATGTGGCATTTACTTCAATTTCTTCCCTTAAGGATAAGTCTGGTTGACAGTAACCAAAAAAAAAGTGGAATGAGATCATTTAACTTGCATTAGTGGAGTTAAGGGCAGGCATGCATGCAAGTAAAGCTAATGAACAATAAAACCAGATTTCTCTTCCTTAGCCACTGAGCATGTATCCCAGCCAGCGTAACGACTGAACTCGCGGCAAAGCAGTAGTTTAGCATGCAGCCTATGTTCCAGTACAGACAGAATCTGACAGTCCCTTCAGTTCCCTCAAACAGTCGATATTACAATTCTTGCAGAGACGATTCTTCACATTTGGGGCACTGCCAGACAATTTCTACTCCCACATCACAGCAATTTATAGTCAATTTTGGAGATCCTGTTCTATTTTAAAGAAATCCTGGAAGATTTCTGTCATCTTTGCAAGCAAAGATCATTCTTTTCTGCTTCCACAGGTTGTTTACACAGCATCATTTTGTATGATGATTTAGCCTGTTTTTATACGAGCGCTGAGGTAAGTTAGTTTGCAGAATCCACATCAGGAAGAGAAAATAAGTAAGACATCAAAATTAAATAGTCACTGCAGATGATTTGTAAATTCAAATTGGTTCAGTTTAGCATTAACCCAAACCAACAAAAAAAATCCAGTTTCAAGTCAGTTTTGTCTTTAACATTAGCAGGAACATCAGACATCGCTCTGCGTTTCCAGCTAACCCTTTCGATACCAGAAAGTTCTCATCCAAAATATTGATTTCCCGGCGGATTTAAAGGTTAACTTCAATTACTCTTCCTTGACAAAAAGAGTTACAGGCTGCTCCTAATAACCCGCTGATTCCAGCCTTCTTAGAATTGCACAGGACAAAGCGAAGCACTTCAGTAAGGACAGTGCTCAGTGGCAGCAAAAATTGGCGGGAAAGAGAGAAAACCTGCACTTTTTCTTAGGGCCTGCATTGCTTGCTTTGGCGATTGCCATCTTGCATGCAGCGCACTACAGCCTTCACATCTGATTCCACAAAAACATCTTTTCCCCATTTCAAATGCACAGAGTTCCATTCACGCTTTAAAGCAGAAGCCAGCTCTGCAGCCAAAAATCGTACCATTCTCCCTACCCCACATGGCACCCCTCAATTTATAGCGATCTGGGTCAGGAATCAAATCCAGCTTTGTAAGAGCCAAAAGCTCACAAACTAACAGTCCAGCAATACACAACAAGGCAATGAAACTACAGAGCAGTGGTGAGCCATACGAAATAGCTTGCAAAGAGGCAAAAAAGCCAGGGAATTCTTCCCTGCGCATGCCAACGTTCATCTACAAGGAAAGGACTACACCAAGACAAAACACTTCTAGTCATGAAAGGTGCCAGAAAGTCCACCTCTTGGTTGTATCTTTTTTTCAGACAAGGCAAAGTTAAAGTGCTCAAGGGCCAAAGAAACTTTTTATGTTATCATCAGTACATTAGAAGATCTTTATTTCAGAAGAATCTTTGAGAAAAACTCACTAGTTTATGGGTTTTGGTGCTGATGCACGTGAAAAAGTAAAAGACAACACGTCATTTTGTTGTTTGTGCTGGAACATGCTCTAAGTAACTCAATTTTGGTAGAATACACCAAGTTTGTGAAGTAGCCGTCTATTTCAGGTGAAATGCAAATAGTCAGCTTCTATAAAATGAACTTCAAATGTCTCGAACTGAAAGCACACGCTGGATAATAACCGGTACAATACTGAAGTATACAGCTGTTATGCATTTCACAGTTGTAAAAAACTGTCACAGATGGCACCTGCAGAGAGCAAAGTTGGGCTTGAAAGCTTGCAGATTTCTAACTTCCTCCACAAGCATTTGTCCTTGTTGGAAATGTGTACCCGAAATGCATATCCAAAATGTATACCCTGCCTCAGACCTTCCACCAACACCTGCATGTCCTATGTCATCGTGTCCCCCCTTCCCCGAGTAGGCGAGGAAATGTTGTTAGTGGGATTCTAATACACCGTTTCTTAAATGTTACTAATCAAAGGAATAAACATTTTAACAGCCACTGCTATTACATAATCATAGACTTCTTTTTGTTTGGAGTTTTAATTTCTTACTTCATTATGTAGTCAATTCAATCCAAACTACCTTTTTCTTTCCTTGCAATTAGCAATGCGTCAACAGAAGACAAACAGAAAGCTGATTTTTGCTGGTTTTGCTGCACTCCTTCAAAAGAGGTTTAATCAACCCTCTGGAAGCAATCCTCCCAGTGCAATGAATTTCAAGCGTGCTTGGACCTTGCATAGGTGCAAGCAAAAGACAAATGTGAGAGATGGAGAAAAATTTATTTCTCTATCACAAGCCATTACCTCCACCTCGAACAGCAGTAAATAAAGCCATAGCATTTGTCTTGGTAAAGACATTAACTTAGGCAAAACCTTGTAGAAAGCAATCAATTCCCACAACAGTTTCAGAAGTAATGATGGTCTCCAGCTAGACACTTACTGGTAGTTAATTACCACTTGGTAGAACCAGGGCCACCTAAGCACCAGTTACCAGGAAATGCCCAAGAGGCAATTTATGCCATTAAAGTCTTTGAAATTTATTGATTTGATAGTATAAAGGTACATAGCAAGTTTTTGCTTTATCTACTATAAAACTTCATTTGTGTTATTGGCAACATAAGTCAACATTTAAAAGGCCACTAATAACCAATAAGGAAGCAACACTTTACAGTCCAAGATTACATTAGGTTCACAATTAATGAAAACACGTCTGGGATTTAGTTCCTAGTTCGCAACAACAGCACGACTGTGTCTTTAAATCACCTAGGATGACAACTACATCTTAACTCACTCGGGGGGAAAAAAGAAATGACCAAAAAACCAGAGGGCTAATTTTAAAGATCTTAACTCAAAAGTACAGAAAAATCAGATGTGTTCACTAATTGACTAGAGACAATGTCAGGCTGCTCATCTCAGAAAGGAGGGGGGAAAAAGTAAAAAAAAAAAAAAAAAAAAAAAGACGATAGATCTCAAAAAAAAAAAAAAAAAAAAAAAAAAAAAGATGATAGATCTCAAGATATTCTGATATTCTGCTACAGTGGAGGAAGAAGAACCTACCCCTGAAGATACTTCTGTGAAGCTAAACAATCTCTAAATGCACATAGATGGCATTAATTTAAGCAGAAGTTTAAGGTGGATCACAAATTGCTACATTTTTTTTAAGTATAACATCACTATGAAAAAATAAAACCTGTTCTACAGTTCAGCTTTGGCATGGGCTTGTGCTGTCACTTTTAAATCAATCTCTTCACATCTCAAACCACTGTGGTTGTTAAATGCAAATAATTAATTGGCTACAATGAAAACACTAAAAACCAAGTTCTCTTACACAAACATTACCCTTACCATTCAGTTCTTGAATCCTCTGAAAAACATAAAAAAATCAGTGGATATACACTTTCAAGTTAATGTAAGGTACGGGATGGGAGACAGGGAGATGCTGATTTTTTTTATGACTGCTCAAGATTACTAGGTCAAATAAAAAAAGAAAGTAACCACAAAAAGGTATGTTACAATAGTGAAGACAATAGGTTGGTTAAAAAGTATGTTATATAGCAAAGTGAAAATAAATGTAATAAAGCTTAGGCTAACCAGACTCTCCAAGCATTGGAACAATGGAAATAGAGACAACCTTCATATCCTGAAAGCCTTTTCTTCATGTGAACATCAAGCCAGGAAATCCTTTCTTTTTTAGATTTTTCTGACTGACTAATGAAGTCCTCACATTAACTCTAGAGTCAGGCCAAGGCAGAAGTCACTGCTTACATTCAAAGACCTTCCCTTACAATTGAACAACCATTTACCTATTTGTTTTTACTTTTTCTTTTGGTAGGGGACCAGACTCATTACTTAAAATTAAGTGCTCAACATAGGCCAGAGGAAAAGGAAAGCTTTTCTTCAAAGTTCAAAAGCAGGATTCAGATCCTGCTGCCATGAGCAGACCAAACAAAAAAAGAAATCAAGATAAAGAGAAAAGCAGCAATAAAGCCTACCATGTCTGTTTATGCTGTTTTCAGACGACTTTGGCAATGTCTCTCTCAATTTGGAGCACTGGCCAGCAAACCCCCCCCAAATTCCCTTTGAAAACATGTAGGAGGTACACACGCACTACAGCTGTTAATCAAACTTCTGCAGTTCAAAGCCAAAAAGCTGCAAACACTCACGAGGCAAGCACGCTGCAAAGACATACCGCAACGTTAATGCGCCAACATTTAAATAGCAGCACACTGAAAGTTTTACTCCTTCACCACAACATGCTTCATGGAATGCGTGAGGCTTCAGTAGGTGTTGGCCACTTCCCAGGAGAAGTGGGAAGACCCTTAGAGGGGGGTGAAAGAAGCAGTTCCAAACACCCACCCCTGAATCTGCACTGGGATCTGAAGATCCTCATCGGCTTCAGAGTCCTGCTCAGTCAAGGGAGACCTGAAGCTAAGTGGCCAAAACCCATGCTGTCCATATCTGCTAATATATGAAAGTAAGTCTGGCAAAGTAATGACTTATCAAAACAGACAACTTTTTACGTGTTTTTATCAAAGCTCTTTTTTCACCTACGTCTAGACACGGCTTAATAAATTCCTCTCCCCTCCTCCCCAAACCTAGTTATTTGTTTGCAAAATTGCAAACATTTTTGATAAGGTATTACAAATTTAATTCCTCAACCAGCACATAGCTGAGAGGAACAGAACATTAAAAAAATGAAATTAGTATCCCAAGATTTTGAGATGTTTTTAATTAACACTGATTCAGATCCCACGCAAATTACAGTAATTCTGATGAGCTCTCATGATTTCCAGGATTTCAATGAAAGCCAAGAAACAACTAATTAAGGCCTTAGGATAGTTTCTTCCCTGAGGGCAAATGGAATCCATCTACGTACAAAACTTTCAAAATGGTCAACAGCAAAGTGTGCATAGTTTCAAAACTAACATTCATGAACAAAGAGTTTTTGAAATGGCAAATAGCAGAGGCAGAAGAGGGTGAATAGGTTGGTTTGACCTTCTTTGAAAATGACAAAGACTATAGGAAGAGTTAAAAGGCTTTTAAAGTGTAAGAGATGCACAGCTTGTTTCTAGAAAAAGTACACTCCCAACCCATTTAAAAATACTATCTTGCTACTACATCCAAACAGTAGAGCTAGGAGTACACCAGACGGTTGTGACATAGAAACAACCAAACTATGAGTAGAAGGGTTCCGTAGTGACCAAACTCTTCATCACAAAACTGCAGTACAGTATTACCTCTCTGCAAATTATATGAGGCAAACGTGTATTTTACTCCTTTATGCTTCTTATGACTTAGTGAAAGGATCTTAAGATACCAAGTGGAAACAAATGAAATTACTTGAACGAAAAGGTACCTCCAGACCTGAGCTATCCCATGATAGGATTGCTCTCCCATGACTGCCAGCTCAAATATTGTATTATAAGCAAGACTTATATCAGCATTTGATGCTGCAAAACTTCAGAAATAGACCACTAGTAAATATATAACTTCCCTCCCACGCCCCTCACCATAGGAAAACACATACAGCTATAGTTACAAGCAGCTGAGTAAGTGTTTAATGCCTGGAGTCACCTCTCCTGAAAAGTCTTTCAAATTGGAGAAGAGACAAGATCCTTGCTTGCATGCTCCCTTACAAACTAGTCAGCCTACTCCTTCACTAGGTAAACCTCACTGCAAATGGACTTAACCCAGCAGATTCCAACAAAGAAGAGAAAATGAAGATAAAACATTTCCCAACTGACAGATCTATCTCGCTTTACTACTTTAAATATAGAGTCGCTATCTTCCATCAATATGCTTCAAGCATTTTTGGCTACTATCAGCAGCATTACTGGTCTGGTTCATTGTACCCCTCTTCAACTCCCATATGTTACTCAAAACACTCATTCCTATCCCACTGCATTTTATTTTTCTCTTCTCTTTTAGAAAGGAATCTGATATTACGTGGGCATGGTCATTATGCCATACAAGATGCTGGCCTTGCTCCAACTGAAGGTGATGAACACTGAAGTCACAAACAAAATCCCTGCTAAAGGTAATACACAACTGAGCATAGCACTGGCATTTCAGTCAGCACTGGGCTGAAACCAGAGTGTTTCAACTATCCCTGGCCTAAGGTTTCAAAATAAAAAATTAAGGTAGGAGCTCTATCTTAAACACTGCTTACTTTTTCCAATAACGACACAAGAAAAGCTAGCTGTAGGTCAGGTCACATATTCAGCTAACCTAATATCCCATGTCACACAGTGGCCAGAGTAAGGCTCCCAACTGCACATAGACACTGCAGCAAGAGAGTTTAACAGCTTAACCACAAGCAGTTTCACAGTGGAACTGTGGTATGAATTATATGGACACTGGACAAGATATCTGTGGACTTCCTTCTTTAAAAAGGCAGATTAGAAAGGGTTACAGGCTCACATTCAAAGACTTAACCTAATGACATTTGAAGTTTCCAAATGACTTTAACTTGCTATGCCTCGAGACAAACACCAAGCTTAAGAAGGCAGAGCATTAACGAGCTAGCAGTTGCCAGATTTGGCCCTCTGTAAGTATGAGGTAAAATATACTAGCTTAAAGTCAAGCAACGAAGTTTATACTAAAGCATTTTAACTTGAATGCAAATGGGTTACAAACCCGCACAAAGCTACCACAGTTCAGCAGATGCGTATTAGCTTGTCAAACTGTTGTAACTCAGTGTGTCACAGTCCTCAGTCTCTCAAGTCTCCTTTGAAATGCTACAGAGAACGTAGTAAGACAGGTACTTCACCCCTATATTCCAAGAAGATAACTTCTCTGGTTGAAGGATACTTCACCACCTCTATCCCCTCTTCTGATAATACCGGTCTTTTTTATTCCCCACCAGTATGCCTTTACCCAGAATTCAGATTCACTTCTTTCAAGGTTAAAGCAGTTTATAATGCTGCAAAAGCAACAAAGAGCAGTAAGCAGTATTCATGGCATTTCCAAAGAAATCTGTAGCTGTCCTACATCACTGGTGTACCACACGCTAGAGAGGGTTCTTTTATTCCACATCCACACTGTTCTTTTCATCATTTATGCAGATCACTTGGTCACAATGTTTTGCTGTACTTTTAAATGCTCCCTGATTTCTAGTTTATGGTCTTCCATAGCTGTGAACTGAAGAAAAAAATGCACGCACAAAGGTCTAGTTTATGGTCTTCCATAGCTGTGAACTGAACAAAAAAAATGCACGCACAAAGGCTTTCGTATTTACTCAAGACACATACTGAACGTGAACTTGTCCAGTTCGTTCTTCCCTTCGCTAATTCCCAGTGACATAAGACAATTTTACCTCCAAAGAGACCAGCACAAACCAGTAATTACCCCATTGACAGCATCAATTTCCAAATCAAGCAGGGAGTCGTAATGCCCACAAAAAGCCTCAATAACACCCTTACGTGGGCAATACTTCGCATATTAGGTCCTTACGGAAATGCCATATAGGCACCTAAACTTCCATTAGGAAGAAAGAGTATAGATATCCCCGGCGGGTCTGCGTTTGGTTTTTTTCTATTGCGTGCTTTCTTGTTGCTCAATCAAGTGGAAATCTATACTGCTTCCTCTTTAAATAAATGCTGTGTGAAAAAACAAAGCTACAACTCAGTTATTAATATTACGGATTACAGCTAGAAAATAGGCCACTTTTCAATGCACTAATGACATCTTAATTGTTTGAGTTAAAACCAACGTTCAAACATCTTTACTAGCTATTCCTGTTTATAATCACCGGAACATGTCTGAGTTCAGACAATCTCTTCAGCTGGAAAGAAGAAATAGATGTAAAGCAATGAAAATTTTATTTAGCTCTACAAAAAGAGAAAAATATCAACCTATAGCTCTTTTTCCTAATGTAATATACCAGTTGCACATGATAATAAATTCAGCTGCAGTGATTAAGCATTCTTTTTGCAGACAGAAGCACAACAAATGATTGATTTTTCACCTGATCAACTACAGCTAAATAATTCTGTATTGTAGAATGTAAGGTGATTTTCTGCCATAGCACCAACTGCCTGTGTTGAGACTTCTCTGTATTTCCAATACCAGAGTTTAACTGAAACTACTGCTAATTAGAAAATTTTTGGAGTAAAGTTCTACAAACCAGCTACAAGGGCAGCAACACTACTTAATAATCTGAGACTTGCGAAGTGGATGCTCTGTGCTAAAGAAAAGATGGGTAACACTGCTGGGCAGAAGCACTTTTAACCTGCAAACAGAGTGTATCATTTGACATAAAAGACTTATTTTTGCTCCCAAAAATCTAAGAGTTTAGGTCAGTACTAGTTTCCTATGCCAAACACTGTAGCTAATTGTTCTTTGTGTTAGTCCAGATCTGCAAGGCAGGCATGACTGCAAGAAAAAGAGATATAAAGGCCAAGTAAGTAGTTTTCAAGTAATTCTGTATGTATGATAACTATTATCACAGGAAAGCTAATCTACAAAAAAGGGACTAAAAAAACCCGTAGTCAGCAAAGCATTCAATAAGACTTAAAAACTTTCACAGGAGGCATTCAGAAATGAAAGGAGGGGGAAAAAACAACAAACAAAGCAATGCAAGACCGCTGGCTTTCCAACCTGTGCTACACAGAAATCAAACGTGACTGCATTCACTGCTTAGCACAGCCTCTTAGCATTTCTTACCACAAGTAATAGACTGCTAGAATTGACAGAAAAATCCAATAGCTAACCCACAGCTTTTACAACACTGCACAAAAATAAAACAAACCAAACTTAAAAAGATTTTACGTAACATGTGGAGAGCATGCTACTTCAGAAATTAAGATAACTCCTCATCCTACTGTGCTGGCGATATTTGCAGAAGGCAGAAACTAGTTTTTCTTCAAGCATTCGCCAGGCAGATGCGAGAGTGCAGTGGCATCGGGTACCACCAGCAACAGCGTGGAAGTGATGCACTCCCGGCTAGAGCAGAGGAGTTCACCTAGACAGCAAAGCATTATACAGCCTGGAATGACTTTTCAATTGATGGAAAGAAGAGATGCGTTTAAAATCAAGGTCTTCAACAAAACACAGCGGTAGTCCCACCCTCCCCAAGCCTTGGATGGATGTTCATACTCACTGTGCCTTCTCCACTAGAAGGCAAAAGGGGCTGCCTGCAGCCACCCAGCCAATAGCAGAGTGAAACATTACTTTTTCATTTCAACAGAAAAACTTTCAGAAGAGGAATGAAAATTTAAGTAGTCCAGATCTTTAGAAGAGGTAGCTGAATTTTTTAAGGCAATGTCCAAGAGTGATGAGGATTAGGAGCAACAAGAGTTATCTATATTTGATGTGTAGCAGAGGAAAAAAAAATATCAAATCCCACCAGCATTAATATGCCCAGACACCCCTGTTATTCACTTTCTCGGATATGTTTTAAAAAGGACACTCCTTGTTTTCTTCATTTGAAAATAAATCTTATTTCTCTTAAAAATCTTACTTCCAGTCATTTGATGTAGGAAAACACATACTTTGTATAAGACATAATACCCCGTATGAGAGCAATTATTCATTTTCATTAAAAGTGACCAGGCATCATCATGCAATTATCTCCTTGTTACACTGAACGAAAAACATTGGTTCAGTCACCTCCAAAAGAACTCTTTATAATTAAAAAAAAAAAAATTTATACAGGTAAGATATTTCACCAAGTTATCATATTCACAAAAAAAAAAAAATACCCCACCAACCAAAACCATACAACCCAAAACCCGTATTCTTAATGTTTGATTCTTGGAAACAAAATTTTAAAAAAAAAATTTTTTAGTTTGAAGGCTACCAAAGCTGCAGTGTTAATAAATAATTGTTAATATGTTAAGTTTTTTAAATGCATTAAAATCAGAATCAGCATTTTCCTGGCAGTTTGCCATTAACAGACCAACAATTATTTCATTTTGCACCAGTACTGCCAGCATAGCAAGCTGGTAGCAATCCAACTGAAAAGTTACTCTGTTTCAAGCTTGTTTCCTACCCAACATTAATTGAAATTGGTTTACGTTACTTGACTAATGCAATAAAAACAAGATGGCTGTCACTTGACTATAAGTACATCATCCATTGGATATTATTGCATAGCTGAAATAATTTAGATGTACGCACAAAAATTCCACAATATTTAATATTGTAGCATCTTACGTCCTAGAAAAGCCCTTGATCATAGCAGCAGGTCTGCCACAGATGAAGTCCGAGGCATAGATGGCAGCCTCACAGGGAAACCTGAAGGGCAAAACCTACGTACCCATCATTTCCTTTGGCAAACACTTGCTTTCATTGCATCATTTAGAATTTAAAGTTCATTCACCAACATAAAGCAATGTATCCAGAAAAGAAATCTCTTGTGTATGTTTTATCCAAAAAGAAACACAAAAATTACACTGCATGCAGAGTTCAGAAAGTTCCTCATATATGTAGACCACCACCTATTCTCATTTAAAATCACAGCAATAATACATTCCCACAAAAAGCCCCATGTAAAACCAGAGAACCTCGCAATGTTCTGGAGAAGGTCACAGAAATTGGAAGATACAGGAAAGTGCTGACATTCTCTTACTGGAGAGGTCAATACAGACCAACCTGGAGAAAGTAACTGAAGTGTTTGTCACCAAAAATGCCTCAGCCCGCCTGAGTGACTGGACACAGATCTCCATGCCTACTGAAACCGCAAGCCAGTTCATTCTTAACTTGCAGAGTTGCCTTTCACAGATAGCAACATGAGTCTTCCGTACCATACAAATGAGGTGTCTTTGACAAGCACACATATCCGTCCCCATAGCTACTCCATTCCAGAATACCTTCTGGGAAATGTTAAAATGAGTTGCAAAAAAAACAAAACAAGGAACAAATCATTAAACCTAAACCATGCGCAAAACACTGGGCAGCGTGTAGAAGAATGACATACTGTACTTCTAAACAAAACGCTGGCCATCTGAAAAACATGAAAGGTGTACCTATCAGTACACTGGAGCCAAATGGCTCATTGGATAAACCGTAAATTAGGATCTGTTCATCATCATTCACCCCATTCTAGTTGTTGTTGCTGTAGGAAGGGAGAAGATGAAATATTTTATTTCTATTTGCAGCAGAAAGAAGTAATCCAGATGCAGTCCTGTTCAGTGCTTACATGAGATACATATCAAATCAGTCATCCCTTGAAAGTACAGAATCCACATCGCTGGTCCTTGGTCTGAAAGCAAATATGAAGCACCCCATAAGACAAGTTACAACGCAGTTACAGAAGGGAAAGTCCCAGATCCATATGCCCTATGAAGGAGAAGAACAGACTAAGCAGTGACTTGACATCAATATTAAGCTCTAAGAATGTTTCACATTAAAAACATAACAGGACACAATACTTCAAAATAGCTGTTAAGACTCCAAAAGGAAATACCAATTGGGGCATAGATGTTGATTCCATTAGCCAACCACATTAATTAAATACATATTAGGGTTGGACTAGATGATCTCCCGAGGTCCCTTCCAACCCTTGCCATTTTGTGATTGCCTAAAATAAACCTGGAACCTAGACGCATAGAAGTGTACATTGTCATAAAGGGGTGCAAGGAAAATCCATCAGTTTAAGAAGTATGCTCATTAACCAACCACAATTACTATTCTAAGGCCTTCAGAATTGGCTTCATATATATATTAGTTGAAAAGCCAACCAAAAGTTATTTTCATAGCATGGTTTATGGTCTACCTAAGTCTTAGAAACATAAGATTTAGAGCTAAGTCACCAAGACAAACCAAGTTTTTTTAACCCAAGGTGTGAATGAATTGGTGTTACTGTCTTCAGCAAAAGGAGCTTTTCATCTCTTCAAGATGAGAGTTAGAAGTCACCATCATCCTCTGAAAGCAAATATAACTGCAGGTCTGCCATTAATAACATCTGCATGTGTTCAAGAGAAACGTAAGCAGCGTGAAAGAGCTTTTTAATTCTGTCTGGTTTCACTGATAGCATACTCCATGAAGCCCTCATCCAAAGTAAAGTCACAGTTAGTCACGTACAAGCCCCTATCTACTTTAGGGATAGAACGGCCAAATGTTTACAACCCAGAGCAGCTCGAGTGCTTTCCTTTGCATTCAGCTGTGTTACAATACAAGCCTATGAGATGCTGCTAGTTTTTTCTGTGCTTGTGATTCTTAATAAACCATGATTCTGGGGAAAGAAATGTATATTCCTAGTACTAATGAGCTTATTATTTAACGCCATTAAAAGCCATTTGACCAGGACTGAGTATGTGCTAGACAATGGATCAGATCACTCTTCAGAGTAATTCAATTACAACACAACTCCTTGAGCCTTCTAAAAATAAGTACTATAATGTAAGCAGTGTGACTGTTGGTAAGCAAATTATGTCCAAGAATGACGTGAATGAGAATCTTAGCTCTTAGATTCTGGGTGGAAGAGATAGCTACTTACAGGTATCAACAACTGACTAATAGCACCAGAAATGAGATTATCTTATTTATTGTATTTATATATGATTGTGTTTATGTCTATTATCTAGACATATTATAGGGAGGTGGAAAAACAGAAAAAAGTTCAGCACTTCTGTATGTCTGAAGTTTTTTACCTATATCTTAGCTTTCTACATACACTGAACAAAGCGTAAATAAAAAATCCCTGATAAACATCACCTATTGTGCTCAAAATGTATGACCACTCTACAAAATGGACAGAAAACTATTTTCAGTGAGAACAACGTAAGATTATTCCCACTTGTGAGAGGAACAAATCATCGCAAGATTTTGAATCAGTCAGTTATGGTACACTTGCATCACACAAGACTTTTATGTAATAATACTAATCTTTTTCATTGTTATTGATTTGTTATTTTTTTTCTTTAAGTCCATAATGTATATAAGTGGAGAGAAGTCAAGTAATCATGGGAAAACTGAACACCAGGGATGAAACAAGCAGCTGAATAACCTCTTCACTCAGATAAGCAGTAGCTGAATAATTGCCTGGCTAGGCACACAGATACCCTGCCTTGGCCATTTAAGTAACACCTGCTACACACAAAGACAATATGTGCTTAAGTTTACTAGAGGGTTTCATATTTATTTATTTAAATTCACATGCAAGACAAGAAACACCAGCAGGAGGAAAGGATTTCTGTATGTTAAAGCACCTCTTCAAGTAACATTTTAAAGATTAGAAGCTCCATTGGGTTGCTTACTGTTTCTGCATTTAGCTGCAGGTAGTTTTGGAGTATTTTCTCCAAGTAAAAGTTTATCTTGTATGTGTACCTTCTTAAAACTTGTCTTTAGCTTTTAGGCTTACTGACTGCTGGAACAGAGAACAAAAGTCATTGCCAAATAATCATTATGGCAACACCTTTCAAACAGAAGGCAAACTTCTTAATACAAACAAACAAGATTTCTTGGCTACACCTCGTCTTTACAGGTAGCAACCGAATTATTCAATTAGGGTTATTGCTGGCTCTTTCTCCTCCAACCCTGTATCTATGTTCTAAGAAAAATGCATGTCTTTTTGCTACCAGCTCCTGGTTTCATATTGGCAAATTCCAATTGGATTCCCGCCATCACAGCAAGGGAAGAGTCCCCCATATTTTAGAAAGAACCTGGAACCTCCTCCCTCAAGAGACAACGGACGAGGCCATCACATCAGCAATTCTGCAGGTTCCCAAGACCACATCCCCTTAAACAAGCCTGATACATTGCAGCTAAACAAGCAAGCACACTGAAACCTGGAATTAGAAAGGGAAACCAGGCAGGAAGACAGATCTCCACACGATTTCAGCTCATGACAGAAGAGTATGTCCAAATCAACTGATTCTCCCTTTTCACTCCTGATGCTACTTAGTTTACTGACCTCATGATCGTGAAAGGAAAAAATACACTAATGAATATACTGATACTTCTGTCAGAGAAAAGAAACCCTAAAATGCACAAAATTCAATCCAAGTTCTTAATTGCAAACAATTTTCTCTTAGCTGTTTGGGAGACATTTCTGCTAAGTTAATATCTCAGGGACTGCTTCAGAACCACCATCAAAATAGCACCTTGCTGTAGCTTATTTACAGAGCTGAAGGTTTTAACTTTGTTTATTTTAAAACCAGCACTATTTACCTACCAAAACAGTTTATCTTCTTTCAAACTGCCATGTTACTGCACAAAAAAAACCTGAGAGGAGCTCTTTCTACAATCTTGTTTCTGTTCACACCCCCAGGACAGCCTGCGTCCGGTTGTGCTGACAGAACACATCACTTACAGGAAGGTCACCTGCCCTGACTGACAACTCAGTATTTTAAGCCTCAAACACCTACCTACAGAGAAGAGGACGTGAAGTCTAGTGCACCTGCTGAAAGCCCAACTGGCACCAGGGTTTCTGGTGAAGCTGTTCTACGTGCAGAACCAGGACCCAAATGTGCAGAGTTAATAGCCCACACGGGCACTACTACACTACTATTTTATACTACTATTTGACATCAAAGAGTAAGCAAACACATTTCTGGCTACAAATCTCGAACATAATGCTGTTTCCCCCATACACTCAATATACTTTTACTGTGTCATGTACCATTCACTTCAATGTTCAAGAACAAGTTACAGACATACTGGAGTGCCAATCCATAGTGAATATTTGCTTTCAAACAGTAACTGCAGTGATTATAATGCTCCCTGAAGCAGCTCTAAGTGAAAGTGGAACACTGATAAAGTATGTCTAAGTTATTAGAAAGAAAAAGTTTCATTTAACCAGCCAAAGCTTCAAGAACAGAAGAGTTACCTTCTCACAACATAGAACACCTACTGATCGACCAAAGGATTACAAGTTTCTCCTACCAACTCTTGTCTTGAACACAACATAGCGCTGCATTCGTTACGCTCTCCGTGATCTTCTCAACAACCCCATTCCACTCAGAAGCAGGGAGAGCCATCAGTTCCTTCAAGGCTTCTTCCAGAAAGTTAAGCCTTCACCTACCCCCTGGGCTTGGCATAGCCATTCTGTCATTATAAACTCCATCCAGCGCAGGCTTGGGAGCTCCATCTTGCTGGCAAGAGCATAATCAGAATTTAGGAAGTTTTCATAATGAGGTGGTGCAGTTGAGCCCCAGGGTCACTTAGAGTGCAGATTCATGATGCCTTTAGGTGTAAGCTGTTGATGCAGCTGATGCACACGCAGCATTCCATGGCTGGTGCAAGGCAAGGGAGGACACCTGCACTACTGCACAGTCAGCTAATAAGCAAACTAGGTTTGCTTCATCATCTGTAAAACTACACCATAATGAAGAAACTACCCCCATCAGGAAAGAAACTATGATCTTATACATTATGTATGTGACAATTCAACAATTAAGACCACCTGGCACAAGCTCTGAACATTTACATATCTGATCCATAAACAGTTAAAGTTAAGCATCTCTCAGAAATTAAATGCATGAAATAATTCTAGTTGTTCGCAGTCTCCACAAAATACATGGTGCTAATACACCAACATGACTCTCGGATTCTGAAACGTTTAACATAAGGGAACAATTTAGTCTCCCCATAGCCAGCCAGCAGCTGAAGTTGACGGGCGAGAGTACTAAACTTCCAGTTTCCATGGAAATGGAATCTGGATCAGTGCAAACAGGGATTTCTGAATTTAAAACCAAACGCTCTCCATCTTACACTCTCTACTCCAACATTCATTTTCCTGGGTAACAAGTGTTCAAGAGATACAGATGCCATATACATCAGTGATCTAGTAACTCATCCTGCCTTATGGTTCCCCATTTTCATTTTAGAGGCAGCCAGCCAGCCACATTTTATAAACACGACAGGATCCCAGAACTGTACATCTGGGAGGACAGACTGGTTACTAGTTACGCGATGGTAATACATATGATACAGCTTTACAGCCCAATGCTGAACCACGCTAAAACAGGAAAGTTGTACCATACAACACAACCACAAGGAACAATCGGTGAAAAAAAACCCAAAACAAAACACTTTATTTTTACTGTTGATATGACCCACCAGAATAGCACAGCAACAGAACTGTGAGATTTTTAAACTGTAAAAATCTGTTGCCTTTAGGCAAGAACCAGAAAGGTGTATTTTATCACCATTAATGCAATGCTTCCACAGCAGCCACTGCCCAGCCCTGCAAGGGAGAATTCCAACTTGTTGATTACAACTGTGGGATGCTCACTGGCAGCTAAAACAATTTGCCAATGGTATTTATGGCTCCTGTTTCTTGTGTTTGGCAAGAGCAGAGGAAGAGTAATTTTCTGGATCTATTTACATTGATTTTGCAACTGATGACAACACTCCATCTGCTCTCAGACACTTTGGTGCCTCTGCCAATTTCTTCCCTAATGTATTGCTTTCTCCAAGCTTCGCCAAGGTTTCTCTAGTTCCTGAACTTTGTTCTTTCATCAGGTTTGAAGGAGCCATTTCGAGTTGTGAGCAAGAACTTGACGTATGAACATCTAACCCTATGCCCTAATCACAGATCAGCAGACAAATAGATGGTATTTCAAAGGACTCCCCCTCTCAAGACCATCACCTCCAGAACCCTGAGGATATGCCTGATAGATTCAAAAGTGCTGCTGAAGTCCCTGAAATGAAAGGGTCTTCAGGCCAATTAGGAGAAGCAGAATTTAAAAAGAACCCAAACAAACTCTTTCCTCTAAGAAAAGCCCAAAAGCCCCATGGAAATCAAGATTTCATCTAGTATTTAAAAATGCAGCCAAGTAAAGCAATGTCCTCTCTACAGCAAATAGTGGGCTACCCTACAAGAATTTGAGATTCTTACACAGCAAGCGCAATTCTACCCCCAAAACTTGCAGTGGAAATCGAACAGATGGAAGGGTTCAGTTTCCACCTGTTTGCCTGACACCTTTCATACACAGAGTTACACATTAAAAGAACCCGCAAAAGCAAATAAAGATTTGAAAGCCTGACATTTTTTAACTTTAAGGCATTTATCAAGGCAGAAGCATACACAAATAACTTCACTGCTTTCTGCAACTTCTATACAGTGATCAAGCTACCTTTATGTCATGCGTTATGATTCGAAAGTGTTCCTAAAGAATGTAATAGCTCATCTTACAGCCTCACATAAGTGAAAAATAACCCCCCAAAAGTCACATACAGAATTCTTTTTAAGATCAAATAGTCAATCCACCATAGAAAAATGGATTGCAAGGTCAGAGATTCCTGAAAATGACTGTAACTTCCAGCAGCTCACAGAAGAATCGTAAGTATTTAAACCCCCAAGGGCTGAGATAAACAGCAGCCTGCTCATCTGTTTCATTTGAAAGTAGGAAAGTAGGTTAGCGTGAAATGGTGTCCCTAAGAAATAATCCCAACAGGATGAATACAGAAAATAAATGCTTTCATCCCTTTTGTATCTGTACACATGTGTAGATTCATTTACTATTAGGCCCAGTTCAGTGATAACTCGGATCTGTGGTGTGCAGCTCAGATTAGATGATCTAAAGGCTTCTTCTGGCACAACACCCATCTCAAACTATCCATCCTATTTGTTGACAAGAGAAAGAATTTGCCTGTAGACACAATAATCCTTTCTTCTAGCGATTTGCTTTTTTCTTCTCATCTCACTGACCACCTAAATAGGAAAAACAAAAAGCACAAATCATGGGAAGTTAAAAATCAGGTGTCAGGCTTATTGCACTGCTGCAGCTTGTCTTTGTTACTTTTAAAACCCGGGACCACAGCGATAAGCCCAGAAAAAAACAATGCATTTGAAAGAAGCCCTTTTCTCTTTTGGGAGCCATGCAATATGTAAGCAACTTACCGCTTCGAGTTGTAGGTTCTGAGAGAAACTAAAAGCTGAAAAAAAATTTTGAAGTGACCAACCTCTTTGCATTTAGGCATTAGGCTGAGGTTTGCCTTTGTATCAAATAAAAGACCAATTCAACAGCTACATCAAATAGAGCAGCTTGTTTTGGCAACCTTGTTTTTAGGAGATCAGATTTAGCTATTCAGCTTTAATACTCTTGTTTTTGAATTAACCATCTGTTCTGTAACATTTAGACAGACAGACCTAGTAAAGTAGGATGTCAATCTCCGGGGTCTTGGGGCTAGAACACGCATATCTAGATGCTCACAACAGGCAAACAGAGCCCATCAAAATAACAGTCAACCTTCCCAACAAGGAAATTACACTGTTGATTTTTGTATCTAGTCTCTGGTTTCATTTTATCCAATTAGCAAGAGGAACTCGGGCCAAGACAGGACATATTTTAATCAATTAACACCAAAAGGGAACAACTTTAGAAGGCTTTATAACAAAATGACTTTTATTTACAACAGCTGTAGGTCAGAGATCTTAATCTAGGCACCTTTAAGAAGATTACCAAAAATAAAGCATGCTGTTCCACTGTAAATTGTCACTGTAAAGGAAGTGCAAAATTCTTATGCAAAAAGACGCAGTCAGAAAGCGCTCCATAGGCAGCGATAGATATTTTTAAAGTACAGTTGCTGTGAAAGTATGGAAGCTTCTTCTTCCCCTTTGAAAGAGATATACACAAGCACACAAATGCTGTTATTTAAAGTCACCTCAAAAGACAACAGGATTTATAGGTGTTGCTTGAGTAGTGAACTTTTTAACAAACACTTTAATCAATCGATCCCTTTAAGAGAAACACCCCATCAAGAAGCCATTTGTCTCAACAGACTACCAACACAAGTGGCTAAAAGAAACATTTGGCAAGCTCCGAGTTCCCAGATCTTTAAACACCCTTTGTCATCTAAAAAAACCTTTCCAGTAATACCAGTGCATTTCCATGCACATTGCCTCCAAAATCATGAATACCATGGTTTGCAACTGATACTACAGCAGGCTCTCCAAGATGTAGTATGTCCTCCTTCCGTAACACGGTCAGTAATAAAGGCTTACTGGTCCCAGGCAGACACTTAACTGACCTCCAAGACCTTCTTACGAAAGCCGGTACAACTGCTTTTACAACAGCTCTGGCAATGAGCCCACACATTATTTTAAGGCTGGTAGCACTGAAGTACTACAATGTTTATTTCAACTCTAAATGAACCTATTGCAACTACGCATCCTTATAGACACAGGGCCTACTACAATTAACTCTTCTATTCCCATCCATCTTCTACAAGAAAATCTCAAAATCAAATCCAGCAACTTAAGTGTTCTCTCAGGCCTGCACACCAGAACCTGTGTTCACTGCACACCAGCTTTCCGCAGTACAGCTGACTGTATTTGCAAAAGTATTTTGCAGCGGCTCAGTTCCACCGCAGCCCACCTCAACTGGCACAGGGCCACTGACTTTGGAATCAGCGTTAACATGTACATGTTCAAGAGTCTCATGCTCAAATTTCAAGTTAGTCGCTTTTCACTTCATAATACATTGCTTTTTAGTGAATAAACTAAGGAGCTAAACTATGAGCTTCCAACACAAGCTAGGAAGCAGTTAAATCAAGTTTTACCTTTTTACCAAAATCAGGAAGCAAGAGACACAAAAATTCCTCAAGAAACCATTCTGAGACACCACAGTGGCTCCAAATCACTATCTAATCTTGATTTAGAAAATAAAAGTTATCATTAGGATTGATAACTATTGATGCATATGACTAAGCACCAGCAGAGGATGCCAGAATATACCACTATCCTGAGATTTCCCCTTAAACCTCGCCGACTCAGCGTAGGTTCTATTAAATTAACTTCTAATTTGCTGATTTTTAAATTAAGAAATTCAGGTGCTATACATAAGTAACTAAACACGTGCTGTGATGCTCAGGTATTTGCCAAACTGATGCTGTAGCTGCTGAGCATTTTTACACAAGTGACCATTTTGGGAGTTTCCTTTGTCTGCTTACTCCTGTAAAGTTCATGCATCTCTATTCCATCTACTATTGCCTTCTTGGAAGATTACTTCATATATAAAGAAAAATAGTGAAGAATTAACTTCCACCCCTTTCTTTTAAGAGGATATTCTAGCATTTCACTAGAAAAAAAAAAAATAAGGTAATTGAAAGGAAGGAAATAAGGTTTCCATGAAAAAGGTACACAAACCATCCAACTCAACATACATTTTATCAATTGTATAAAATTTGTACATCAGTACTTGAACCGAAGGGGAACCCTTTCCCTCAACAAATAAAGTGACAGTAGAATGGTTTGATCAAGGATTTAATTTCAAGAAAAAATTCTGGCGATGTAGCACCCAGTGAAGCACAGGGTATTAATCAAATATTCCCCCTCAACTTCATTAAAAATCTGTTCTTCTGCTCCCACTTCAAAGCTGGTAGCTGAAGCTTGATTTATCATGTTGGGCCTGAAGTGGGATGTTTCTGTAAGTCTCAGAATTATCATCAGTGAATTACAGGCTTATCTGCGACACAGGCTGCAGAAGTCTAAATACACAAAAGAACACCCACTCTTACTATTCCTTTCACAAAGGAAGTGGTGTGTTATCAGGCAGATGGTTTTTCCACATGCACCTTACTCAAGTATGCACACACACCAATTAAGACACAGATCTGCTCCTTTCCGATAGAAAAGTCTGTATTTTTAACTCCTCATTATAGGTCTCATCAGGTAAATGTATAAATCAAATTTTTTTAGAAGTACCCTGAAGATTTTTCTCTTCTTAGTCAATACATTTTGCATTATCATCTCTAATGTTAATAGCCTTTTTTTAATTAAATAATTCACAGGGAATTTCAATATATTACACATCTGTGACAAGTTTCCCTAAAGCACAGTTTGTTTGTTGCATTCAAGTACAGAGTCATTACATTCCACATAAAACTCGGCTTCTGGAAAGCTGAGAACTTGCCCTAGGATTTAGAGAAAAGTCCCATCAACTCGCCCTACTCCATCACTTTAAACAAAGATTCTGCAGTGGCCAGAAAGAGATGCAGAGGAAGTCCTAGATGATCTGTCTTCACCCAGTAGAAGTGCTACAAAGGTAAGCAAAAAATATTTCCAAAAAAAAAAAAAAAAAAAAAAAAAAATCACTTAAGAGTGATTTACACCTCTGGTTTAACTGCTGGAAATAGCAGCAAGGTAATCCCATTACAGCTGATGGTGGTTATATAGTACAAAGACCTCTTAGAAAGAAAATAAACAAAATGACAGAACCTTTCAGGCTGGAAGGACCCATGGAATTCCAGCCCCCTACTCAAAGCAAGGCCAACACTCAGTCTAGACTAGGTTGCTGTAACCAGCTGGGTCTTGAAAACTGATTCACAGGATGAAGATGCTTCTCTAGAAAATGAAAGTCTCTGATTCTTTACATATGGTCATTAAAAAGGAGTTCAGAGATCGATCACTCAGACTAGCCCTAAGCCAGTGACAAATCTTGATCTTTTTCTTCATTAAATACCTTTACAGTTAATGAAGTTCAGAGCCATTGAATTACTCCAGTTTGAAAACATTCCGAAAGCTCTTCTTCAAGTGCAAGAAGTATCCCCTCTTATTAAGACTTAATACATTTTTAATCAAGTCATGTTCACTTATAAGTGAGTCATGAGTAAATCTATACAGGCAGAGTCGAAGTTGAATCTCAGAAGACAACTGGTGTTGACTCATTAAAAAAACCACCGGGTTTCTCACAGCCTGGGACCAATGTCTTTAAGCACAGTAAGTCAACTTGAATTTTCTATGGATTGCACATGTAAATAAGCCTGCACATTAGTTTTTAATGTGAATTGTCACAGTTCTATCGCTTTACCCCAATTCAAGATACAATACAAACGAGTTACCACAAACTCAAATAAGCAGAAGACACAAACACAAACTTACATATTTGTGTCACATATTTGTTTGGGGATGATGGTTCCAATTGACTTACAGCAAATCACCGTTTACCTCATTCACTACCACCTACGTTTCTGATGCTTTAAAAAAGCTTCAGCATTTATTGACTGAGTGTAAGAGCATCTCACATGAAGATCAACACATTTATTCTTACATATCTTTAACAGCACAAGCTGACAAAGTACCACACATTTTTTACAGCCTTAGGTAAATACATACTTGAAGCTTTTTTTTTCTTTTCAAATAAAACCCCCACATCTGTTAAAATTGCATGAAGCAGCTCATGTTCATACACAAATCCAAAGAGATACAAGAAAGATAAAATAGGTGACTTGAGGTATTTGGGAGTTTCAATACTCATTGACCAAAACCTGGCAAGAATTAATTTTAAAAAAATAGAAAAGACAAAGAAACACAGCCAGCAGGGTATCTATCGTTGAGTGTTAGCCCATCATCAAATTGCATCTCCTCTTCTCAGCATGCTCTCAAGACCAAACCAGAAAAGGGAGTAGATTTAGAGGCAGGCAACTTGGTACCACGCAGTTCTCCAACAGCGGCACAGAAGATCAGAAGACAGGCTTCTTTCCTGAGGGCTTCCTACAGGACAGGAGACTGCAGAGACATCCTTGTGCTCCTATCAACAAGTATGAAGGACAAGCCCTGGGTAAGGGAATCCAGTTTAGCCGGAGAAGAATGTTCCACTCCCTTCCTAAGGCTGATTCTTCCTCAAAGTCTCCCAAGCAATTCATGCTGTTGAAGCTTATGCAAAAGATTCACCATATATCTTTACAATCCTCAAAGAAAGTTTGTTTTGGATTAAAGTATTATGTTCCATATCAGCAGTCATGAATAAATAGTCTTCAATAAAAGAAGGCATGTTAATAAAATGATAGAAATTTTGAAATAACTGAGAATGGATCCAAAAACCTGAACTTCATGTAAGAGGCAAATGCAGACACAAGTCACCAACTTAGACATGTTCAAGCGCTACTGCAGGTTCACACACTGTCAAATTGGTCTGAGCAAACAAGTACTAGCAGTGCAAACAATATTGTTATAGACGAATTTAATAGATGCTTGCCCTTCATTTTAGTGAAGTTAAGTCACATGAACAAAACAAGGAACCAGCATCTCTCACTACATCCACAGGGCTCAGCGCTAATAATGCCTTTGAGATGAAGAGAAACCATCTGCATCTCAAGAGTGTTAAAGAGTACAAGGTAACCAGTAAGATACCCTGATGATGGGCTTACCATAGCAGAACAGAGCCTAACGTTCTTCCTGTTGGTAAAGAATTTCTTAAAGGATACTCACATCAATTTGCTACTATATGGACTTAAAAATGACCAAAGAGTAAAAGCTTGTAGATTAGTATTGTTGGTTCTGTACTTTGTGATCTCCAAGAAGTTGTATTAAATTCTCAACATCAGGAATAAATACATTGCAGGAAATCATATGATCAAGATAGATTTTTTGAAAAAGTGCTATAGAAATGCACAGAAGTCAAAATACTCACTAAATTTGCCTTGGCTTTAATGTCTCACTTCAACAACAAGTTCAGCAGAAAGGACCCATGTTGGGCTATACAGCTATTTTCATTTTTCTAATGACACTACAACAAGCACAGGACTGACTTAATTAGGAGTGGTTGCAGAAGTCAGTAAGACACGGAACACACCACAGAGCAAGATGACAACACTGAACATACAGCAAGACTATTCTGAAGTTCCATGGGGCATAAGAACACACAAAGCCTCATAAAAAAGCAGCTCTGTATGCCCTAACAGTATTAGAACACTGGTCATTAGTATATTGTAGGAAAAGCTAAAGTAGGAGTTGCAGGAAAAGATGCCATAAGAGTAGCCAGTAGTTTATTTGCTATGCAGCATCGAGGTACCAACTCTTATACTACACTTCACACACACACACACACCAAGTGCTAGAATCAACAAGGCAAACTGACAATTTACCACTACCTCTGAAACCCATTAACAAGCTTGTAACATAAATACACTCTTCTAGTTAGCACTTCTGACATAGCCGTGTCCACTCACAAGATGAACCTTTCCTTTGACATTTGTTCCTTAAAAGGTCATTCATAAAGCAGTAAAAGTATGCCACAAGAACATGAAGTTTTAGATTTCTCTTTGCTTGAGCTTCTTGTCAGCAGAGATGCTACGTGCATGCAGTTATCCCACTCAAGGTGCTAGGAAAATCAGATTAGCTTAACGTCTTTTACAGAAGTTTCCCCTGACTTATGTGACAGCCACAGCAGACAGGCACAGTTACTAACAGTTATGTCCATGCTCATTTGTTTGACCATCATAAGTTTACATCTACGCCTTTGCAACTTTGGAATAGCATCCTGTTGTTAGGCATTTCAGAATACTGACAGAAGTGGTCACATTGACACATGAGTTAATCAAGTACTTGTTTGCAGAGCAGGACTTCATTACAGCAACATCTTGCTGGGATTGCCAGCTGTCTCCTTGACTCACCATGGGACATACACCTACCAACTGCTGGTTTAAAGTCTAATTAGTCATTTAGTAGCTATACCTTTTACATTTTCATGAAAAAAAGCCACTGAGAAGTGGTTGGATATCCAAAGGAAGTTTGCCCTGTAATCTTGTACTAAGGTTTGTACTATGAATGAAGCATCTCAGTTAGCTCCCTCCTCAATGTTAAAATCAAACCAGAAAGATTCTCATCTGCCCAGCACTTAAAATCCCAGCAAGTAAGAGACTCAACAGTACTGCTACACATCATGACATCACACTTTTTATGGTCATCACAAGGGATTCAAATTACACCATCCACTGATCTAAAACTAGTCTTTTTTCTTTTTTTTCCATGAGATACCAGTTCCAAATGGTGTCCAAACTTCTGTTAACTCCACTTCCTAGTCGTGGTGCTCAGAAGAAGCCAACCTCTTCTTGTAAGCCCCAGAGCTGAAACAGAATTCCTTGTTGGGCTTGGGATTCCCCCCGGTCATTATTCATACGAGGGAAGCATTGTTGATTCACAAAAGCCACCTACCCACGTCACTCTATTGAGCAAGAGGATCCATTCTCAAAACTGGGGGATGATGAGTTACATCCCATTTGATGGAAAGCTGGGAAGCCATTACCCACCTTTTCCATGTCAGAGAACGTTTTACAGCAGGATTTTTTATCATAGAATCACTTTGGTTGGAAAAGACCTTTGAGATCATCGAGTCCAACCTTTAACCTAACCTTGCCATCATTTTGTACTCCATTATAGCAAAACTGCCTTCTGCCTACTGCATGCTTTATGTCCACGTAAGGAAGAAAGAGAAGGGTACTCTTAAAAATAGCATATACATTGAATGCTATTCTCATTCATACTAGTCAAGCTGGAGATAATGGAGATTAAATTGAAATGTTGCTTACCAAAGTAAAATACAGTTTGTCCAGAGATCATTATGGACTATTAAAGTAAATCATCGTCAGAAACCATATCGATTTCTAATTATTTAAGCTTTTGCATATGCATTTAGAATGACAAGCATGAAGGCACTACAAAATAGGAAGAAACACCCTTGCTGCATATATTAAATAAATCCAGTCATCTCCTCTGCTATCCACATAATTAAAGTACTTTTTTTTTTTTTACAGAAGTTGAGGTAAATTATTTAAGTCTTTTAGAACAAAATATTGTCTAGAGGTGACAAGCATTTCTCAAGCAGTTAGGAAGCCATAAGCCTAAGACAGGAAAGCACATTTGCCATTTCCTTCTATTTATGCCACAATTTTATCTTACAGTGTGTAAATAAATTTGAAAAGTCATTAACATTTACTACACAAAACAAAGTTTGAACTTACACACCCTTTCTATAGAAGTGGTTTATGCTTAGGGAGGGAAACATACGGCTCTTACAACAGGTAATATTGGTATATTGTAATATGGAAATATCACCACTGCAGTTCCTTACCCTCTGCTGAGGATAGATATTTTTGTCATGACAAGTAGTGTACATAGAAAATATTTACCTGCCATAGGCATTTTAGTATTAGAGTCAAGCTAAAAAAAAAAACCACACCTAAGGAATTTGACTGTATTTGACAGTTCTACACATCCGTAATGGTTAATGTTTCTAAGCAGCTCCTGAAAAAGTAATCCAAGCTGAAGAGTGAAGAGAAAAGCAGCAGATAAACGAAACTAAGAATCTTGTCAAGAAAGATAAAAACATGGTTAGAGGTCAGTGAAGGACAAGAGGAGGGAAGGAAAGAATTCTAGAAAATTCCTGGCTGGGCTTTCCTATAAGGGCAAGGCAGACAGCTGCCAGAAACAAATACGCTATCTCCCAGGGAGCAGGGGGAATGAGTACTGACAGGATCACAACAGGACGGGTGCTCTGCATGAGTTAAACCCAACTCCAGGACAAGGGAATGGCAAAGCAAGTGTCCCCCCCCCCGGCCCCTGGCTCCAAACAGCTCGGCAGCAGAGGAATTAGAGGAATGCCTCTATCTGCAGCTGTGAGAAATGAAGAAGAGAAAGTCCTAGTACCTTCCCCCCTTCCCAACAAAAAGCAAACGCTGCACTGCAACCAAAGAAACACTTAGAAAGCCGCTAGTTTGTGAACAGTATTTAGGAAGCCTTATGGCAGCGTAGAAAGAAACAGTGCTGCAGTCAGACATATGGAGCACATGAACAATTCACTAATTGAAAGCGTTAACAGAATGACAGCAGGTACAGGGGGAAACCGGCAACATCGGGTTGAGGAAGGGCCCCATATTTTAACAGGCACATTGCAAATTCAACATGTAGCAAGACAGATCAGGAGAGGATATTCTGGACTACAGAGACACCCACAACAGAGGACATAGGCAGGCAACTGAGGGGGCCACTGGGCAGGACACCGGTCTGGAGGGCAGCAGACCCACACTGCGTTGCCAGCTCGCCCCTGCCGTGCCACACAGGTAGGTCAGGCCAGGCCAAGGCTATAACTTGTGTTACAAGTTAAAAAAAAATACTAAGGAATAATTGAATTTTTAAAATAGCCCACTGCTTAAAGAACATGAACTTGAATAGCTCTAAAATATGTCTGATCCTTGTTCCCTGCTTGCAACTAATATCCTAGGGAGTGTGTGGCTGTGGCTCGAGTCGCTGCACCGCGGCTGGGGCCGTGCTCGGGTTTGGCTCAAGGTAAAATTCATGGGACTGGGTGGGCAGAGAAATGCAAAATGCTCCGCTTGTCCTCACAGCCAGCGCTACTCCTCTGTATTGCTAACATCTTCCTGGAAGCCCTTTGGAAAGCTTTGACTCGTGCATAAGCTCGGGAAGAATCATGGTGGTAGGGGTGATGGTTTTACCGGCAGAGCAGATTGCATCAAGCGGAATAAGCCTCTGTGCAGAGATGATGCTCTGTGTGGCGCCTGGCATGGGGAGAAATGGCACCAGAGCTGACCTGGGATAAGACCTAGCATGAAAAATGTGTCCTTCTGTTGACCAGAGCATTTTCAGCAAGTTCATGTTCAACATACTCTTTGAAATAAACCCAAGGTAACTCTCCAGGAGCAGGAGTTACTCTGTAACTCCTGTTAACAGGTGTAACTCTCTCACCAGCTGTCCCTTCCATCCGTGACAGGAGGGGAGCGCTCATCTCGCCGGCACTTGCACAGAGCCTAGCAGCAGAGGTCAGGATCTCATTCAAGGCCTCCAAATACTACAGTGACAAATCATTACCGATGAGTTGGTTTGCAATGCATCACAAACAGAAGACCAGCAACCAAACACCCAAAAAACCTTCTGTTTTCTTAAAAGTTTAAGTAAACCAAAACCACCGCCTGAGTACTTTTTAAAGCATGATTCTTGGCTGCTGGTGAGAACCCAGCTCCCTCCCACCCTGCCTAGAAAAGGTGAGCCTCTTCCCTCAACTTCTGCTCAGAACATGACCCATTGTGCACAGAACTTCAGTTCACTGACAGCAAGCTCATGATCAAGTCTTCTCCCATAGCACATGTCACCTCTTGAAGGTGTGCTTCCCTTACCTCAGCCCATGGGGACTGCAAGGTCATCTGCTTAAGTAAAAACACAAAGGAGGCAAGTGGTCAGCTTTTCCTGCTAGTAAGAGGCAGGCCTAAGGTAGAATATTATCTTAATTCTTGAATTACAAGGTTGGACTGAGTTTTCTTGCATCAGATCACCTTTGCAGATGTCCATCCTACTTGTATTAAAAGGCCGCCAAAGAGAGTTCTCCAGAGTCTCATACAGAATAGCTTAATCCCCTGTACCACTACTGTATTAAGTTGGTTGCCTTCTGGTGTGTTCCTGGGAAACAAGGGAACAGTCACATGTCATATTTGTTACGTCAACTTTGCACATATTTCATTTTGTCATCCCCTTTAGTCTTCCATTCTTCGAAGAAAAGCCCAAACACTTTTTATTTATGTTGTAACTCAGTTTGAAACAGGCTAAATTCACAGGACACAGGGTGAGCGGATAAACCGGTAAGCAAATACAGGAACTGCAGTGAAAGAACACTGGTAACAAGACAGAAAATTACTTTTCTATTCAGACTGGTTTGTAAATTCTTGTTAATTCAGTCATTTTCTGGCAGATCTTGTTTCACTAGAATAAGTTCTGATGAAAGATTTTAGTAAATCATTTACCAACTCCTAAAAAAAAAAAAACCCCGATGTTCCTTTCTATGATAAATAGCCTTTGTTACCTCTTTGGAGTATCATGTTACCAATTCCAATCCCATTAATAGTTTGAAAGCATTGCATTGTATTCAGCAACTGTTCTTCGTTAGTGCTGTTGCTCATCAGCGCCGATTCCACTGCTTGAAACACATAGTCTCACACATGCAGCTTATTCATTAAAAGTTTCTGTCCTTGCTCCCAACGAAACCAGTGCAAAAGCTTTGATTGACTTGGAGCCATGGATGAAGCCCAAAGCAAGGACAAACACACACAACATGGAGCAAGCGGTTCTGATGACTGAGAATGCGTTTTTAAAAGCCACACAATCACTTTCTGATGAGCAAGGACAAGGGCATTCCACTACTGCCATATGTTTCTCTCCGGATGCCAGTTATTCTGGGTAGTAGTGCTAGTTAATATTGCCAGCCATACAGCTGCAAAGGCACGTTTAAGCATTTGGTATCTTGATTCCCAATATCGACTTTTAAACATCATTAGCTGTGGCATCTTCTTACTTTGTTCTCCAGGAAGAGTTTGACAAGTGCAGACATCTGATGAATTCCTTACTGTCTTTCTTTCCTTCACATGTCACATAGAAGCAGGGGAAGCAAGACAAAGATCTCCAAGGATCTTACAAGTCTTTTAAGAAGTACTGGCCAAAAAAAGGTGCAATTTAGCACAAAACTTGGGGATTTGAGTCTCTAAGAGTATTCTCTCTTCTATTTGCATTGGAAACTGCTTTCTTTATATCGTTCGCTTAATGCCGCACCAGTCAGAGTTAACATTAGTATTAATCTACTGGGTAATAGCTATAAATTCACTAATTGCCAAATTACATGCAGCTTTTTTATGGCGTTAAGCTTAATATTGAGAAACACAAACTGACAACAAAATATCTACTTTTCAGAAGGCAACAAAGAACGCTTTGCTCTCAATCTCATTTAACTTGAAAGGAAGTGATCACAATCAGTACAGGCACTGCAGGAGGGAGGGGAAGGGAGAGGAGAGAAAGCAGATAGGATCTGTTGAAGATCCCCAAACAGTCCAGCGACAAGAACAACAGACTCTCCAACTCCTAAAGCCACGCTGTCTCCCCACTTTGGCACAGACACAAAACATCTGGCCACCTAGTGGAATTACAGCCTTTCCTTGTCCGCGCTCATGAAACTGCTGACTGACGACAAAACGTAAAGTTTCAAAAGGTTGCTCCGGAAACTCCAAACCCCCTCTGAATAATGGCTTGGAAACATTGAGGAACACTTCAGGAGTCCAAAAATCTTTTAGGAAAAGCCTTTCTGTTCAGTTGAAACAAAAGGAAGTTACAGCTCTTAAGATTAAAGAAAAGCATACAATAAAAAGAAAGCACCAACACTGCCTCACCATTTTAAAACTGGATGATCTAGAGACACAGCAAGGTGCATGCTGGAAACACATCAGGTACTGTTGCAGTAAGGGAAGCAAGATGCAAGGTTACACCTAGCACAGCTTTCAAAGCAAGTAAACGAATTCAAACTACAATGTCAGCCCTGGAGCAAGGGCAGAAGCTGGAGGGAAGTCAGTAACATTACACATTTCTAGAAGTTTCCCTCCCCTTTCCACTCCAAGGGGTAGTAAGGCATTAAAATCTGATGTCTCAAAATAACAAAAAACCCATCATGACTGCTGGGAGAAAGAACTATCCTTTCAAAGGCACAGATGTCACATCACAGCGCAAAGGCAGGAGTAATACTACAGCAGAGGACAACATTCAAGCTTACCTTTAGAGTTCTGCTGCTTGTCTGCAGGTAAAAAACAAATCCTGGAGCACCTCACCGTTTTTCAAAGCTCAAATATCCTCTTAGTGCATCTGCAAGATCATTCTCCATTCATAAAGAAGGTTAAGCCCTCTTAACATATTACTCTACAGTACTCGCCCCAATCCTCAAAATAAATGTCAGTCCCACACAGAAAAACTTCAAGGATCTTTACAGGTTATGAACAGTTTGCTTGTAGTCCCTCTGTTAACATTCCCCTCCGAGTTCCAGTATCTGGGACTACAGAAAACACACAGTCCACAATTTTAAGATTCAGTTGGCAACCACAAGATGAGACCTGTCTTGCACAGTGGACTCCAATATTAGAATTTAAGTAAAAACCATGAATTATGGTACTTGGAATTGGCAGCACCCTATTGTACACAGGTTGTCTTTAATTTTTTACTATGAATTGAGTTGTGGACTATTTCCCCACACTCATTCTGAAATAGTACAATGGGCTCCAATCTTTTAAAATAGAGGACTTTACTAGTAACCTTTTGGAACTAAAACTAATTCAGTAATGTATATTGCTATCTTTGCAAAAACTTGAGTCATCTGTTAACTGTCCCATGTGTTTTGGGAAAAGAGTATTTCCTAATATATACATTTTTACTCATTTAAATTACAGATGTAGTTTGTTACATAGGAAGAGGAGACTACAGAGATGACCTTCTGTCCTCATTACCATTCTTCCCTTCTTGCGCTAAAGATAGCATAGAGAGTAAAAATAAATAAATCCTCAACAGCATTAGGAATTAGACAATGTCATGTTGAAAGATACCCTAAATGATGAGCCTTATCTCTTCTTCGTTCCCAGCTGTAATTGCTTGTCAGCCCTAACTGGATGCCTGAACACTCTGGAATAGTTCAGCAAAGTATTTAAACAGATGGATGGTACAGGCCACTGGAACAAAACCGGTTTTTTCTCAGGCCACGGCTCTCTTTCAGCACATTCCTTTGAAGTCTGTGCCACTGAGGAATCAACAACAGCTGAGAAACATGTGTTATCATACAACATTGAGCACAGCAACAATATTGCACAGCAAGACACTTTTGTTCAATAATCCTGGACTACAGAAAGCATTACAATGTCTTTTGTTGCGGTTAAGCCCTTTTTCCAAGCGCGACAAGAAAGTAAACAGATTCCTCCCCCCTTAAGGCGTAACTCAAAAGTAAGTGAATTAAGCAGATTGCTCAAGCACCTCCCACCCGAAAGCTTACAGTGCCTACGGTGGAGTATCCTCAAGTCCTCTCAGATATATTCAACGCTCTTCGTATTCATGTTATCACAAAGATGACCAGATGCTTACAGAGATCTGAGGGAAATAACAGCCCAGAAGGGCCCAGGCTGCAGCGCCTGTGGCAGATGCGACAAGCCCCCATAAGCTACAGCTGGAACCCACCTTCCCTTCCCAAGCAGGACAAGTTCTGGGAGCACAACACCACGGGTAACAAACTGGAGCGAGCAGCAGCAGCACAGCACCGCTTGGCACATGCGGGCCAGTCTCCCCTCTCCCCATATTTTACCAGCACAAAGATGACCTACAGTGCTCAGAACAGTAACAGGAGAAAACAACATCAACATCCTCTCAGCAGCCAGGAAAACTATCCTTGTCAGAGCTGTGAGATCACCATACACTTTGAAGGGGGTTAGGAAGGAGAGCAAGAATTAGTTATTTATGACACTGAATTTGAAACTAGACTGACTGTCCAGATTCAGAAGCATGGAGCATAAGCTATGTGCATATGCAAGAGGACAGTACGTTATAACCCAAACCTGATGCAGCTGCCTAACGGCAAGTTTCTACAGAATCAAGTCTCTCATTTTCACTGAAGAGAACCAACTACCTGCAACAGGGTAAAGCCTTGTATTTACAAAGTTTGCAAGTCTCAAACATAATCAATGCCTTCCTTCTCGCAATAATACGTCCCATTACGCTGTAAAGTCCCAACCCCGGCATGAAAAAGATTACGAGAAAACCTGACCTTTCAAAAAAGCCCTAGAAAACCACATAGTGTTTACATTTAATTTCAAGATAGAGATCTTAAAGACTTAAAAACCCAGGCAAAAGCCTAAAATTAGAAAGCAAACAAAAAAGACACATGTACGAAGCCAATCTCATAATTACAGAGCTCACAAAATCACCAGGAACCGCACGCATCATGCTGAGGAGGGTCCTCAGTCCAGTCCCCACAAGACAGTTTTCCACCCTGCAAGTCAATTTAACAGAGTTTTTCTGGAGAGGCCAACAGTGCCCTTCAAATTCAGCTTGAGGCAGACCGTGAAGGTACCACATAAGAAGCACGCACTGATATTGTCAGAGATCTACAGGGGATAAAAATAACTCTAGTCTCAAAACCATTATGGCAACGCAAAAAATCTTACGCCGCTCTCCAAACAAATGGCGATGATCAAGAGTTCTACTTTACAAAACTTTCAAAGAATATTAGTACAAGCAAAACAACCACCCAGCCAGCATTCAAAACCACAACTAAACAAAGAATAATGCGATTACACATAATTATTCTTAAAAATCAGGTGTAAAAGCACTGAACAGAGATTCAGGAAAATCCCCATCTCCGATGAGGTGCAGGCAGGAAGGCAGCGGAGGCAGAGGTCAGACTGCCATGCGATGGCAGAAGCAGGAACACAACCCCCGTCCCCAGCTCCGCACTTCAGCAACTACATCTCCCTTATTTAACATGTTCATTTTCCCTCAAAAGGATTTTAAAAAGTGATGCTAATCAACTTAATTTGGCTCTTTAGAATTATCGGTGGCGTTTCCAGAAACAGTCCACAGTACAGTTTTAAAAGACTTAAAACTTCTCACTAGTACGACTTGTTATTTTTCTCCTCTCCCCCTGCCCCCCCTCATCCCAAAGTTTTTCATCTCCAGGAAAGATAAAAGATTAATTCAAACAACCGATCAAATTCTGTTGGGCTTGCAGGGGTGGGGAAGGAGAAGGACAGAAAGATTACTTACGTCTAAGAAGTGACCACCTCAACTCTCTCAGTTGTCCTAAAGGGCACACAACCAAACACTACGAACACCAAGCAATCATTTCGGTTCTTCTGGCAATTCATCACCTATCAAATCATTTTTTGGTATAAGACACAAAGAGAAGTACTTGTAGTTTAACATCTAGCCTACTTTCTAAGTAGATATCATACAAAAGTCACTCTGAAATGGTATTTTCTCACTTCTTTAAAGGAGAGAGGGGAAAACAACCTAAGGCTTCCTTAATTTGCCATTTAGCCACGTAACCTTGTGGTCTCCTGGAGTGGTATCTATCAACAGGGGTAAAGCAACACAACCGAGATGCAGACTGTTCCCTTCCAACCTAAAAAGTTGACATTCTGTTCATGAGCTACACGGTCTCTACTGAAAAAAAAGAGACACACAACTCCTTACTTTTACAACACTTAACACAATCACACTGCTACCGAGCGCAATTAACTGGGAGCTTGAAAACCCTTAAACAGGTGTCTCTGCAGAAGTCATCAGGCAATTGATTTACTTGCCCTCCACAGCCCGGCACGGACTTCATTTTAACATGACCGGAGCTGAGGCAGAAGCTTGTGAGGGCCGACTCAGACTTCATAGACCACACGACAGCACTTTTTGACACGGATGTAAGCACTTTCCAGCAATTCTGTCCATGTGTCAACCTCCGATACAGCCCCAGTTTCGGGGTGGAAAGCGTGACAGGTGTCATTCTGAAGGGGACACTGAAATCTGTACCCTTCCTCCCCCCTTTCTGACTTTCCACACTGATGAAACCCCCAAGCAATACTGAACCGCAATGGAGCGCACCACTCCGTCGGCGTATTAAAACATCGCTTTGCTGAGCAGAAAAGAGGTTGGCACGCGCCGGACTACAACAACCCCAAACCAGACCCAGGACCGGACCTTCCCAACAACGCTTTAGAGCTGCATAAACCAAGGAGCAGAATCCACTTCCCTACCCTTTAAAGTTCATGCCTCTGTATTGCCCTACTGTATCGTATTTGCTTAAGCTTCCCTCACCCCATCAATCCCCCCCCCCCCCCCCCACCCCCCAAAAAAAAAGCCACCGCAAACCTCCTACATTCCCTGCTGGCAAACCAGATTTCCTTTTAATCTTTTTTTCTTACTGGGGGAGAAAAAGAGAGGGAGGGATTAGGGCAGGAATAAGAGAGATTAGTCGTGAAACAAATCGGCACTGTCTGGAAAAGGAAAGACCAAGACCAAAACAAACAGTCCACGTCGCAAAAAAAAAAAAAAAAAAAAAAAAAAAAATCCAAAAAGAAAAGAGAGGAAAAGCAAAACAGATTTCATTTTCTTTTCGGGGACAGGAAGAGGGAGAGAAAAAAAAAAAAAAACCTACTGCAAAGATTCCCCTGTGTAAGAAAAGTAGCTTCTGAACTCCCTTTCCCAAGGAGACAGAGAAATATCCCTTACTTTTCCACACGATGCCCGAAGGAAGGCGAAAGACAAAATGCCAGGAGAGAGGAAAAGCTGGCGGGAGCCGGGGAAGTAGCGAAGGAAGAAGCGAAAGGGCAGCGGCAGGGGAGAGGCGGCGGGGGGAACGGGAGAGCCGAAAACGGGGAGGAAAAAAAACCCCAACCCAACCAAGAAAACTGAAAATCCGAGGGGAAGTGGGAAACGGGCAACGCGGACGGGAAAGTTGGGGAGCGCAGGCAGAAGGGAGAAGGAGGCAACGGGAGAAGAGGCGGCAGAGAAGGGTCACAAACCCCGCAGCGGGGACGAACCGAGAGACGCCGAGGAGGAGACGCGACCGGGGCGGGACGCGGAGCCGGGCGGGCTGCGGGAGCGGGGCTGCAGCGGGG
>NW_009258671.1:5288098-5289081 GCF_000687185.1 Egretta garzetta | reverse complement strand
AGGGGAGCCGGGGGTGCTGCTGGAGGGGGGAGAGCTCCGGTCCCAAAGGAGGAGGACTGGGAAGAGCTCTGGCTGGGGCGTAGGCATGGGGCTGGGGTTGGGGGTTTTTTTGTTTTCCCTGAGATTTTCCTGTTGTCTCTGGAAGAAGCAAGAATGCCTTTGGTGCTTATTTTTAACTGAAATGTGAAAAGCCGGCAGTCAGTGTTTTCTATTGTTTCTGCTTTGGGGTTTGATGTTGGAAAATATCCCCCCTCCCCCCAAAAAAAAAAAAAAAAAAACCAAAACAACTCAGAGCAGCAAAGACTCCTAAGGTGCAGCTGTTTTGGGCAGAAAGTTTTGAATAAGAAGTTTTCACCAGTTTTGCGTTTATGCAACTTGGAATCGGGAAAATGACCGTTTCTAAAAAAGCACCAAACCTATTTGAAAGTAAACTTCAGACCTGTGATTCACAGACGTTTTTTACTGTCTGGCCAACATTTGCGCTGGGGCTGCTCTCGGCTACCAGCAGCGGCAGCGCGGCAGTGGTCATTCCCAGCTCTTCCCTGGGCTGGTGGCCTTTTCAAAGCTGCCGGTGCACCATGTTCAGAGACCAGGACGCACCAGTCATCAAAAGAACTTTTTTTGTTGTTTTGTGGTCTCACCCTTTTAAGAATATTCCCGTACCATTCCTGTTGCGGACTTTTGAGTGTAGCGCACTTTTTGTTTTTCAGTGAATTTTTTAAGTTCTGATCCTTTAGATGAGAGCCGGATTTTGCTTCTGTGTGACTCTGCGCTGATGCTGCATTGAAGAACGTTTTCAGGAGCATACACATGCTTCAATTTAAATGCAAGCATAGAAGTATTTGTAAGATTCAGCTTTGGGGATGTTGCTACAAATATTTCCAGTGGGCCTGGATCTTGGGTTAGGATCACATCGTCCTTCATGGCTTTATACCGCTGAGTACATTTTTCGTAAGCGCACCTGGCAAGATGTCAAGTTCCTG
>NW_009258671.1:5279282-5288022 GCF_000687185.1 Egretta garzetta | reverse complement strand
TGAAAAAAGTCTTCTGGAGGTCATTGCTTCTAGGTCTGACCCGCGTCTGTGCTCTCTTAGACAGGAAGAGGTGCTAAGCAGTCTTTGAGAAAGACCTTAAGCGCAACATGAAATTAGGTATGGTTAGGAAGAAATCGCAAAGATTGGGTGAATCTGTTGGGGAGCATGCAGGTCAGCTACACACACCCACCCCTTCACCTTAAGAAACTGAAAAACCAGGGCACTGGAGGGATACCTGCTGGAGAAAGGAGTGGTGCTGGTGACCCGTTCTCCTGCAATCTACTGAATGAGATTTGTTCGCACTAAGTATTTTTTACTATGATTTTTCAAGAGCGTCAGCAGGGAACTTACAAAAAGGGATGTGTTTTCCAGGTAGATTGTTTGTTGCAAATATTTCAGCAGATATTCCTGTAAAGATCCCAAGAAGTACTGTGCCCGGAATACCGCTGCTTTCTTTTTTTTGTGAAGCCTGTAAACGCAACAGGAGCTATAAAACTCATGGAAGGTCCTTTCTCAAAATCCAGGCTTCTCAAGGGACACTTAGAAAGGAGGGCGAGTGATCTGGGAAACTATTGAAACTGTATGACCTGGGAAGTTATTGCTAGGAGGAGAAAAGCCTTTTTCAAGGAGTTAATGGTTTACTGAAAACAAGTACTTGGTAAGTCACTGAGTTTGTATTGTTTACCACTCCAGGTGTTGGGCAGAACCAGGAGCCAGGACATCAAACATCACAGTTTCTATTGAAAGGTAGCTTGCCGATCAGTTTCTCAAACCCAACGAGTAATTTTTATACACTTGCTATATAATTTCCTGTTAGAAAGTTTACATTAGTGAATGAAAATCAGGCTTTCATAGAGGAGAAATTAATGGCCATAATTAAGACATTTCTGGTGAAGATGGTCAGAACGTGCATAACGGCATAAAACATTTATGCTCGCTATTGGCGTGGTATTTCACTTGCTGGCTGTAACAGAGCTTTTGTAGCTAGGAAGAGCATTGGTGTTTTTAATATTCTAATGCCTTCTTTTTCCTATTTCCCTTTTGTCATTTAATTATGAAGGCACTGGAGGGAAGACATTGCTGCTGCTCCAAAAGAATGTTCCTGAAATTTTCAGAGTAATTTTTGCACCGGTTGATAAGCCAGTATGTCCAGGGAAGGCATCAAATATGTTTTTGAGACTGATTTTTCACATCAGAAATGGAACTCTCTGGGGAAGGTGAGGTGGTGGCAAAAAGAGAAAATCAAATCTCTGTATTGCTGGAGTGGCATAAACATGTAGAATTTGACCGAGGCTGTCTCCAACAGGGAAGATTACAATGGTCATTTAAGAAAAAGGGGTGAAATTAGCCTCAAATCCAGCCATAAAATAGGGCTGAAATTGTACAATACCCCCCCCTCCCCCATGTAACATAGCAGCCTAGTTGCTCTCTGAGCTATCCTGAAAGAACAAGATGCCTTGTTTCCCCAGAAAATTGGTTAGGAAGAGATTATGGAGTGGTGCTAAATTGTACCAGCCAAGGACATGGCTCTGTGCCATCGGAGGATGTCTCTGCTGTGGCAGTCAGTTCCTTGCTCTCGGTACCCACCCCAATCGCTTCCTCACTGAGTTACATTATGTGTAATCCTAAATCATTTGTATTTTATTCGCCTTTGGTCAATCCTTCCTTCGCACATTGCTGGAGAAGGGTAGGGACTCTGATTCAGTAAAATATTTAAGCACATCCTTACATGTAGTGGAAATCTTGAGGATTTAGCCAGAGATGTTTTAAGATCTGTATCACGGGCTGATGTTTTGGGAGGCAGGTTTCCCATAAAGATCCTACTTCATTTTTGCCAAAGAGTTTATTAAAGTGTCCCGGGAAAGGCGTAAGACGCCCTTTTGATGCTAGCGCTGAGCGTCGCGCAGGGAATTCCTCACGCCACACAGCCACACGCACACAGAGTCTTACACATGTGTTCTCAATGAGGACAAAAAGGAGAAAAAGGCCCACACGCCTCTTGGTTATGTAAGTTTTCCAAGAATTGCGCCTTTTTGACCAAAACCGGGAAGAGAATGTTCCTGAGGTTCCTTAATTTCCTCCTCTCCTTGATCCATCTTCAGCTACCGCTGCCCTTTCCACTGTCATTTCACCTTGAGAAATCCAATGTCTCAGTGGGCTCTTTAAATTTAATCCAGACTATAAAATCAGGCTCAATGGGAACAGAAGCAGCTCTGTGTGACCAGTTACAAGTAATCAACGCAGCTTTCAGTATCGTGTATTTGCAGTAAACTCTTCATGGTCGGAATAAAACAACTCTGTCTCTGCAAACGCTTTCTTGAGAAAAAATAAAGTAGGTCTGGATTCAGCAAATTATTTAACTGCGTACATATATTTAAGCACGTGAATAGTCTCCATGGGACTGCTTGCATGATCAAAGTTATGCCTGTGCTTAAGTACTTTGTTGAATTTGGTCCTTAGCAAATAAATCTGAACTGATACTGAACAAGCAGAAAAACAAGCTAATTTGGAGCAGGGTTAATTTATGTCCTGCAGTGTATTTGCTTAACTGTAAAATGAACATTTCAAAAGGCCATTTTTTTAAAATAGAGCTGCTGTCTGAAATTCAGGGGAAGCAAGCAAACATCAGATTAGAATTTAAGTGCATTCTTCAAGCTCTTTCTTCTTAATTTTGTTATTCTCTTCAGTTAATATTCATTTCTTGGAGCCTGAGGAGCAATAATTCCTGGTTGTTTCTCCTCCGGGTTTTCTAGATCTTGCCTTGTTATTTGCTGTTTATTGAGTGTGAGTGACACGCTCTGTTAGATGTACAGAAAAATGCAATCTCTGCCTTAAAACGGCTGAAATCCAAAAGACTGATATGTGACGATGTGAAATACGTTCAAATTTCATTTCACACAGCAGATTCTTGATGCTCCCAGAGACTTGCAGATTTCAAGAGTTGGTTCCATGGAAGAAGTCCAAATTAGCTCAAACAAACAAACAAAAAAATCCCGACCAAATTCCTCCCCCTTCTTCCTAACCTGGCCACATACGTTAACTCACATGAATTGGGGAAGTAACCTTGAGTAAGTGACCAGGGCGATCCTATACTCTTATTTTTGTGGTCAGTACCAGGAGTCATAGCTGGTAACTCTCCCAGTTGGTAGTTCCAGCCTAAGCACAGTATGAATGTGTTACCGTTCTGGCAGGCAAGACAGTCGCTACTCATGAGCGTGGCTCTTCTGTTTAATGCACAGGAAGGGGAATCAGGTAAGCCCGGTTCTGTGTGTTCATCAATAAATGGCTCTTTTCCTCTGTTTTTCTTTGATTGATAGAAAGTCATCCCCTTCCTTCAGAGAGAGCTCAGTTCACTCGCGTTAGAGGAATATGTTGAAATCTGGGGGGCTGTTGTGTTTCAGAGGAGCAGACCTCAGCCCGGTGCATTCACCATAAGATTTTAACATCCAGATGAATACCTATGAAGCAGGTTTTAAAGTTTTCACCGGCCTGTTTAAATCAATAGTTATCTGGCATGGTCAGCTGTAAACCATAATTTTTAAAGTCTTTTTCTTAAAGTTCTGTCTTCTGTAGATCATTGCACAAGGGTCTTGGCTTTCATTAGAAAAATAGTAAGTTTGTCGTTGTCATGGTTACAAAGAAAAGCAAGAAAGGTGTGAACCTTGACAGTTCCAAAGCCAAAAGGCAAATAAGTCTAAATGTCATGTGATATGGGGGGAGACGTTACCAATATTAGTCTTCAGACATTTAATTTGAATGTGAATGACAACAAAATGCTTTGCCTATTTAAGTTTTATGCAAGTACTTTGCATCATCTTTTTGCCAAATCCTGTCAAGAAGTGTCAATGTAAATCTGAAGCAATTTAGAAGAGAGAAAATTACTTAGTATAGCTCTGATAAAGTATGGGCTAAATATCAGCTAAAACAAACAACCCTATGGGCTGAGAAACCATCTGAAGATCAAGCTACCTAAAATGAGTCTTCTGTTGAAGAGTTGGTTTAGCATAGAAAAAACCTCACACCTTAAAAACAAATCCAATGATGGGGACAAAAATAGTTGACTTAACTAGGAGTGAATGACAAGAAAAAGATTTTAATTTGGAAACCTGGAAATGTGCACTTGAAACAGGTATGATATTTAATGTAGGAGTTAATTTGCTTGATGTCTGTAAAATCTGTGCCCTTCTCTCATCAAGGACATTTAGACAAGAATATTCTTTTATAATACATAGAAAGGTTGTAAAATCTTTGTGATTCCAATGTTTGTTTGTTTGCTTTTCCTGTAAAACATGGAGGAATCCCCTCTCTCTCCCAAGCGTGATACAAAGCTTTAAGGTACTAGGATGGCCCTCCATGAAGCTCACAAACCAGCAGTATTTGAAGGGCCTATCATGGTAATGTTGCTTATGATTTAGCACAGTTATAATTTCCAGTGTAAGATATGGCTCTATGAGCAATATATTTAAATATATTTCAATACATTTGTAACTATATTAACTTTCAGTTTATAAATCACTGTTTTGTCATTCCTCTGTAAAGCTGGCAAAAGTATGCCAAAAGGCATGCCTACTTTTTTACTATGCACAGATTTCTATCATGCACATAAAAAGAAATGCTAAACCCCTTTCATATTTTGCTTTTGTCAATAAATTCTAAAATCTCTATTTTTTCTACTGCACAGTACTTCATCTCTATCGAAAATGATGGGAATTACCTGTCCCCTGAAGGAGCAAAATCAGGTCTAATATACTTTAAAATACCAAGAGCACAAAATTTCAAAAACACTTCAGTAATTCCAAGAGCTTAAGCCCCATTTTCATAAGTAAGTTAGGGCCAGATTTCCAAAGCTTTTGGAAAATGCAAATAGATGCCTAGAGGGCTTTCAAAAGCACACATCAAAATGGAGAAGGGAAAAAACCAGAACAAAGTATTGCTGCTGAGGTTTCCATATTAAGAAGTTTGCATGGGAAAAAAGAAGACTTTTTTTACTTCTCACGGATTTTTGGAAAAGCTTGGGAATAAACACTAAAACATCACTGTACCACAGATCTTCAAACTTTGTAATAGTTGTTTTAGATTGTCCTAGCAAATCCGTTGCAGCAAAAATTGGTGCTTTGCTTTGCAAGGTCTGTATTTAACATGAATTCAGCAGATTAATTTCTTTGTTGAAAACAGTTTCACTGTTGTTTTGTAAAATCTTTTTCTCAGTCTCATTTCTTGCTTTTGTGGTCCATCAGTTGGGAAACGTGAGAGGGCAAGATACGCACTTTCCACAAAGAACTAATTTCCTGATCCTTATGACCTGAGTGCACCAAGCTTCCCCACAGAGAAACAAATTGGATGACTATTTTAGGATAATTGGGTAGTTCATTGCCTTACAAGTAAGTTATGGGAAATCAGAGCTGTGAAAAGGTTTTTCCTGGGTTTACCTATAGTTCCCTCTCATTGAGCACTTTGTTTCTGAGAGGTTTCTCTTTCTGTCTACTTCAGACACAACTGAAAAAGAGCAAAGAGGATAGCAAAAGCAGGTTTCTGAGAAGGTTTCAGATACATACATTATAAACTGGTTGTTACTAGGCTGCTTTTCTTGTCCCTTTTCTTCCTTTTACATGGCGTCTTTCTAAGTCCAGAATCTTCAAAAGACTTGTGTGCCCATGTGAGGCTCCATCCACAAGCACATGTGTATTTACAAATCTATGCCCATCCTCACTGGCTTAGAGGTTTCTATGTTAAACTTCTAAGAGCGTGTATCTTGGCTTCTTGCATCTACTGGAAGTTTACTGGTGTTGCATCTAACCCCCATTTAATAACAGTTTTGTTTTCAAGGCAGGAAATTCTCTCTCTTGGTTCGTGCCTTATGTTTTACCCCCAGCTCACAAATCTCACAAATCTGTTGTGTCGCACCATCATTCCTCATCCTCCTTGGGACACCCTACACAGGGAGCACCGATGGATCTGATCAGTCATGTAGTCGTATGTGGAGTCACAATGTAGGAGAGGCTGCGCCGGGACAGGGTACTGCCCTGCAGGATCCCTGAGGTGTTCCGCGCGGAGGCTTCCCAGTGGGAATCTCCCTCTTAATGCCACACACAGGGTGGCCAGGTGGGCTGGCACAGCTGCCTGGTTGTACCTTCAGATAACCCATGTCTGGGCTGATGTTTCCTGGCCCAGGAGAGAGTAGAGAGCTCTGTTGACAGCTATGAAATGAGCTTCCAGGGATAGAGAAGTGTAAATCTGTGTCAGCAACGTTCACTTGAGCAGACCTGGTGATCTTGAAGACTATAAATGAGATAAAGCCTTCATACTCCTTTGTGGTTTTCATTTTATGGATGGGTGGGAACTACACCCAGGAGTTGAGCAGGCCAGTTTTAAGAAGAGGGCACAGATCCGGGTTTTTCTTGGATCAAGTGTTTGAAAATATCATTTGCCTGGTTAAAAATCACTCAGCTAGTCAGTAGGAGAGTTTGGCAGCTGAGCTACAGGCTCTGAAATGGCATGCTCTCGGCACCTGACAGCACTGGGCTGCTCCACAATCAGAGTACTCTACAGCCAAAGTTACAGCTCTAGACACAAGCGAAGGCCAATGCCTGATGATGCTGTGCTCGACTGCAGAGAGGTGCCTCTGAAGAAGCAGATTGGCATCTCTTCCCACAGGCTGTTTTCTGCACAGCCAACACTCAGTCTTAGGGGCGCGTGGGAAAGGTGCATTTTCCAGCATCCCGACAGAAGGGAGAAAGCCTCACCCAGGCTAGCTGAAGACCAGGGTATGGATATGCTCACGGGAGTGACTGAAGCACAGTAGAGAGGTACCCAAGCCATTACAGAATAGCTGTAACAGTGGTGGTGTAAGGTCAGGTCTGAGATCAGGGCAAGCTAATTTACCTTTCTGGGAAATCAGTGAACACAATGTACTCTTTTCTATACTAGGGAAGTGTTTTAGAGTGGTTATTTAAAACGGCAGCTCTATTGCTGAATAGCAAGCCCATTCTGGTCCAGCCAGTTCCCTTTTTGTGGCTCCGCAAAGCCAGCTTGTTTTGTAATTGGGAAGGACTGGTGAGCTGCACAGAGTTGTCGGAAGGGGGGTTGTTGCTACTTACATTCCGACATGGTGTTGGTTATCTAAACACCCACCTAGGGTCCCTTTGCAGTAAGGCCTGTACACCCCGATTGCAAAGAGGTAGGGCTTCATCTTACAGAGCACACAGGTCCTCTGGGGCATTCCTAGAAGAAGGACGAGCAGAGGTGGGAGGGAAGTCTCTCTGAGACCGTCTGCTGGTGGTTAAAGGGAAGCGGCACCTTCTCCTGAATATAAATCCACAAGAGAGCTCAGATCTGCAATAATGTTTTTTTCCCAAGAGAAAATACCATGCTCATATGTGAAAATATAACTACAAACCCCCTGAAAATGTTCATGCTCATAACTATAATGCCTGGAGAAGAGTAATTTTAATTCTGGGTCCAGGGCTGTATTTGCAGCATTGCTTCGAAAAGACCTATAGCGATTCGTACTAAATGAGGATCTGGTCTATAATTTTCTATACCAAGTAAAAATGAGCACCGGTTTCAATTTTTTTCCCCACTGCTCCTTATAGCCTGAAGCACAACCCTCCAGTGAACAGAATGATGAATATTCCAATGTCCTGAACATGATGGATTTTAATTTCTTAATAGAGGAAGCAGAGGAAGAGAGAAAGTAATAGCTTTAGAGAGAATGGCTCTGTTTGTTTTTTTAAGTACCTACATTTGCCTGGTAGTCTGCTACGTAAGTGAATTTCCCTGAAATCTGATTATCGATGTACCTTTTTTTTTATTATATCTTTTATGTCAGCTAGCCCACCAGCGTAGTTCCTCAAGAGAGAATGAAAGGGGCGTAAAAGCAGAAAAAGAGCTGTAATGCTAAAAGGCAGGAAAAAAATTAGGTGGTCAAACCCCAGCAAAATAGTTTTGTTAAATTATTGATGTTTTCCTAAAGAACTCAGCTGTGAAAGGAATCTGTTATGTGATATGGTAGAAATTTCCAACACAAAGACATCATTGTATTTGTGCACTAAAACTTTTTACCAAAATGTAAGGACGGGAGGGGTAGGTAATGCAAGCACAGCCCTCTGACACTAACTGGATCGATACTGGATGTATTCTTCTTCAGTGCTGTAAAATCACAGCTGCTTTCAAGGGTCTGGTCAGTAAGTAAAGGCAAACAGTGTGCCAAGCAGGAAAGCAGTAAACACACAGTAAATTGATTTAGGCCAATTTTTATTCTTTCAAGCAGGTATCCTCTAAGCTCTCTGTTTTTCTGACCTGTCCCTGACTAATTCTGCTGTTTGTTTGCTCTTTCACGTCACTCAGTTTGTGTCATGCTGAAATAAAAAGATGGAATGATCTTTTGTTCTTGGTCACTTTTAATTTGTTTTCTACGAGCTGCACTTACAGGCAGCAGAGTTATAAGGAAAAAATGTAATACTAAGGAAAGCTGAAAAACAGGAAGTCTTGAATAAGATTAACTTATTTTTAGTTATTGTAGCAGAAAAGGGTTTCTCAACTAATTAGCCGGCCTTTCGGCCAAAGAGAGGAACAAAAGAAGAGTCAAGGCACTGTAAGATAATCATTCTGTTTATCTGTGCTGCGCAAACACCACTTACAAAGTAATGAATGATAAGCCCTTTGCACGTGGCTCCAGGGCTGATCTCAGGAAGGGACAAGAGGAAAGCAGATGAAAACTTGCTCTGTTTCAGAGCAGGAA
>NW_009258671.1:5277824-5279209 GCF_000687185.1 Egretta garzetta | reverse complement strand
GAATGCCAGTCTGGGTCTTTCTGGCTCTGCCTATCATCTGTCTGCAGGAGTGCAGTTAGTTCCCTCTCACCTCGGCCCACCTTCATTTCGTGGCTCGCATCAGCGAGGGAGGCATCAGGGGCCGTTGCTCCGCGTCGCTCCTGCGCTTTGAGCGAGGAGGGTTTAACCCCACTCTGAATCCCCACCGTTCAGCAGCTTGCTCTCTTTGGGGCTCTTTGCTGATTTTAAGCATGCCACACCTGAGGATTATTTCTGTCAGAAGTTGTGTCAAAACATACATTTTTAGATTGACTAATTGGTATTTTCTGACAAATCCCGCCCCCCCCAGTCTTTCCTGATGATCAATACCTTCTTGGCTGTCTCCACTTATAGGAGCTGGGGGCCTGCTCCATCTCAGCTTCCCTTGCACAGGCTGGCGTTGAAATCAGAGGCACTTTGGGCAACCAAAAATAGTTCCTGTAGGCTGTAAAATGAAAGAAAGCAGTAACAGGACCTTGTTATTTGGAAGACAGAGAGAGAGGCTGACTATCAGGAAATTTGGGTTGAACGGGGTTTTGTTTCTTAGGAGCGAGAGGGTTGTGAAGATGATCCTGTTATTTGCCAGTTATGCCCTGCTGTGAAACTACTTTTGCTTTCTGAGGGCTTTCTTTTTCATCCAAAGGCACTCTTCCTAAACCCATGCTCCCACCCCTGTTTCACACCAAACTTTTGGGGGAAAATTTGGCAAGGTCATGCACCCAGTTATGCCTAGCACTCTGTGAATATTTCATCTTTCACAAGCCACGCCAAAGAGACTCACCATGAAAACAAGGATCTAAGTAATGTTGGGACAAATGAGGGGTGTTTTTCTCCTAGTATGAAGTATTTGTAAACTTCAGAGGAATAATAGCCTTGAAAAAAATTAGAAAATGAAACATTGCTTTGAAAAAGCAACGTTTTATTTCAGAAATACTACAATGAAGCATCTGGGATGGTTTTGATTTTTTTTTTTTAGATACCCATAAGACCCAGTGCCCTCAGGACGAGCCTGGCATCACTTCTATGAAAAAGAGTGGAGTATAAAGAATTCTCAGAGGAGCCTCATCTTATATGTGGTACTATGGGCCTCCACTGACAGAGAGGGCAGGTTGCATATCTGTGCAAGTATTCCTTTTTAATTTGTTTACTCATGGTCAGTATTTGCTTTCCAAGTGGGTGACGGAGTGCTGCTGTTGATCATCCCCTAGGAAATGCTTGCACAGACAGACTGCAACTGAGGAGCGTGCCTCAGAGCATAGAATCATAGAATAGAATCATAGAATCGTTTAGGTTGGAAAAAACCTTTAAGATCACCGAGTCCAACCATTAACCTAACCCTGCCATCCCACCACTAAACCATGTCCCTA
>NW_009258671.1:5276650-5277298 GCF_000687185.1 Egretta garzetta | reverse complement strand
CTCTGTTCACGCCCCTCTTCCCCAAGCCTGTAGCGCTGCATGGGGTTGTTGTGACCGAAGTGCAGGACCCAGCACTTGGCCTTATTGAACCTCATACTGTTGGTCTTGGCCCATCGATCCAGCCTGTCCAGATTCCTCTGCAGAGCCTTCCTACCCTCAAGTAGATCAACACTCACACCCAACTTGGTGTCATCTGCAGACTTACTGAGGGTGCACTCAATCCCCTTGTCCAGATCATTGATAAAGTTATTAAACAGAACTGTCCCCAACACTGAGCCCTGGGGAACACTGGTTGTGCCATCTGCTGACTGGATTTAACTCCATTCACCACAACTAAAGGTCACCCCTCAGTCTCCTCTTCTCCAGACTAAATAATCCCAGCTCCCTCAGGGGCTCCTCATAAGACTTCTGCTCCAGACCCTTCACCAGCTTCATTGCCCTTCTCTGGACACGCTCCAGCACCTCAATGTCCTTCTTGTAGTGAGGGGCCCAAAACTGAATGCTGTATCTGAGGTGCGGCCTCAGCAGTGCTGAGTGCAGGGGGACAATCACTTCCCTACTCCTGCTGGCCATGCTATTTCGGATACAAGCCAGGATGCCATTGGCCTTCTTGGCCACCTGGGCACACTGCTGGCTCATATTCAGCTG
>NW_009258671.1:5267035-5276497 GCF_000687185.1 Egretta garzetta | reverse complement strand
AAACAGAACTGTCCCCAACACTGAGCCCTGGGGAACACTGGTTGTGCCATCTGCTGACTGGATTTAACTCCATTCACCACAACTATTTGGGCCCCGCCATCCAGCCAGTTTTTTACCCAGCGAAGCATACACTTGTCCAAGCCACGAGCAGCCACTTTCTCCAGGAGAATGCAGGGCTGTTGTCCCTGTGAAGCTTTAGTAGACATCCCGCAGTTCATTGGCCTAGGCATTCCCCTGATTCATGTCCCCTTGGACCAGGTACGGCCCGACAGGGGATCATACATGAGGACAAACAGCTATGGCTGGCATGGCCCCAAAGAAGAAGAGAGGCCAAGGAGCTATGGTGTAAATGTGTAAGAGAGAAGCCAAGGGGCTGAAGGGTGTTGAAGCAGTGGCCTGTTCTGCAAGTCCTATGCTCACTGTGAGACTTGAGAAGCCTCGTTATCTGAGGGCTAAGACAGTCTACAGTTATCACGTTGGCCTTCAGGGTTTGGTTGTAGTTTCAGAGCATGTGATGATAATTTTTTTTTTCACATGGCAGGCTAATGCATGGCATCATCTGGGGTGTCAAGGAAATGTTTTTCACTCAGTATCATGAAAATTCCTTGAGTGTAAGCAAAACTCTGTGTTTTCTGCTGAGTGAATTTGTATGTTTCCATCTTCCTAATTTGTGTAGACACAGAAATTCCCCCAGACCGGCATTAGTTTTCAAAGCCATTCTGAGAAAATTCCTTTTTTCCTTTGGTGTGGCAAAGTCTGCCAGGTACCCTTCGTATCTGCCTCGTGCATGCACCCTTTGTGACCTTACCTCTGCATAACAGAGAAATCCCTCTGTGTAACAGCTACGACACAGGAAACTAGTGCGAGTGTCAGGCAGCTCCGGCCAAATGATTTCTGACTAGGGTCCCCAAAGAAAACGCTACACATCTGTAATGTATTTATGGCTCTGCTTACTCATGATTTCTCCTCCCTGTGGTCTCTTTTAATGAAGGGTATGAAAAATTAAACTCCTTCCTAGACTCCAGCAAACTAAACAGACCTAACAAATGAACGGTATGTTCCTCAAACACCATTATAGCAGTTACTGGTTGACAAATTTACCTCGATACACAGAATGCGATTTGTTACAAGTTTCCTGCAACCCATAACATGCTCAGGGTCAAATGGTGCCAGAAGTGGGACTCACGTGAGTCTCACGCTGTGACTGAGGGCACTTTCATGGCCCTTAAACGGGCAGCACTGTTTATGCAGCAGTAAGAATGGTGAAGTGAATTTACTGTGCATAACTCCAAAATTACATTTTTTAACCATTTAATAGCAAAATAGCCCAGAGAGGGGATGTGAACACAAACACCCTTTACGGTGTGTGAAGCAATGAAAGGGGAAGGTTGGAACTGTTCCCTGTAATGTACCTTTAAAAAAGGTAAATCTCCTATAAGCTGGAGCATTCAGTCATTTCAAGGTGGATATAACTACAGTACGCTGTGGGATTTACATAAGACGTATCTTTGGTTAAATTCTTTAAAAAGGATACCATCAATTTAAAGATTACATTTTCCTGGGTCATTTAAAGTTAGGCACATACTAATTTATTAAAAGGTAATGTATTATATCTAGGAAGAGATAATATCTGCCAGAAATTCCCGGGAGGCTTTAGAGGTCTTGCTGTGATGAGTCAAGCTGATAATGGCATAGAGTGAGACAGCTGCCTGTTCATCAAGGAAAAGGGGTGCAGTGCGGCGGCAATAATAGTTTAGGAAGGTAGCATGGAGAGACACAGCAGTCTCTTTCTGTCTGCTCAGAAAAAAGAAACTGCATCAAACCTTATTTACCGGGTAGCATTGCAACACATCACAGAGGCGGCTGCTAACTTCACTTAGCATGTGCCAAATACTATCCAGCCATGTGCAAATAAAACGCTCCTGTACCAAAGAGCTTTCGCAATCACAATGTGCAAAAAGCCAGTGTGGATGCCCCATCAAGTAACTTGTCTGTCAGGAGATTTGAAGAAGCCTTGCAATGTAAATAACCCTTTCCTAAGTTACCTTCTGGTAGATGTTTGCAGTCAAGATGACCCCATGGGAGTATGAAGGTGCCCAGATCACAGTAGCTGAGGTGGGGGGAGCATGGACGTGTTCCCAGCCCATGTGATGTCAGCAAAGAAAACGTGTGAGCAGCAATTTCGGAAGTCAAACCTGAAGGCTACGCAAACTCCATTGGTGAGAGGATGAGCCTCTGAGGCTAATAACTTGGCTGGGGAGTGAGCTGCTTCAGCCTTACAAAGCACTAGATGAACAACACGCTGGAAAGCCACAGTGTCAGCAAAGAGGCAAGGTGACGGATGTGAGCTGGAGGAAGGCTGGTCCTTCGGCCTCACTCAGTGCACTGGGATTATCCCTGCAGGTCCACTGCTTTCGCTGAGAAACTGAGAGTGGGGCTGTTAAGTAGAAAGGGGGAGCGGGTGGGAAATCCCTGTTGGAATTAGTGCTGAATTGCAGAGGTTGCTGCAGCAACATGGGAAGGACCTGGATAGAGGCAACCATGATGGGAAACCTATGGCTAAGAGTGAGGAGGGAAGAGCAAAGGCTGATGATATGCGATGGCAGCGTGAGAGGCCCTGGAGGTTGGTCTTGGCTTGAACTTGGCCTCTGTGTCAGCACGATTGTGTAAGCGGGCCAGTTCCTGCCAGCATCTTGCTCTGGGGCTGCGGCTGGGAGCCGGCGGCTGGCAGGGACGGCATTGCTGCAAAGGCTGAGTTTCTCGTATGGCCAGGTAATCTGTACAATGATTTCCCTTATATGAATGCCAAACTAGGCTAGAGGGAGAGTGCCGAGATAAGGAATATGAAGAAAACACGCTTTACGCTGAAATTATTTTGTTAATTACTGCAATTCTAAGCCAGTCCTCAGAATTTAAAAATAACACCCTCAAAGTTCAGCTTTAAGTGCCCCACCTGATGTCCACTGTTTTGAGACCAGAGATCATTTCCAGATCTTTGGCTCCTAACAGGCACCATCAGCACAAACCTTTTCCCCCGAACATTCTCTGGTTTTAACTCCTGAGAGGGGCTGGGAAGCTCCGATATTATCCACTTTTCCCTAACTCACAGGGAGCCCTCACCAAGAACTGAGCTGGAATGCCATGGGGCGGGAAAGGCGTCTCCCAGAGGCCAGAGCAGAGATATTTTCCTGCAAGATGTACTCTAAGCTCCATCATCCCAGCCCATGAGTAACACACAGCCTCCTCCTGCCCTGCCTAGGAGCAGGAGGAGCAGGGAGGCAGGATTCGGGCAGGCAGCCAGCAGCAACCCAGCAACAGACCCTGACTCAGAGTGGGAGCAACCTTGCCCTTCCTGTGGATGTTTTCTTGAAAGGAGAGACTTGGCCTTAGGTGTAGGAGCCGAAAAGGAACACCAAGAAATCATTTGTATTCAGGAATTGCTTGCTTTCCTTTTGCACAAGTTTTTTGCTGTTTGGTGTTTTTTTTCTTTAAGGATGAGCCTAATTGTTTCACATGCTCATCTTCTGGTATTCAGCAACTTGTAATGTGAGAAAGACACATGGGAAAATTAATACTCATAGTTTCTGAATTGCAAGACAGCTTTCAGAGGAACCAAATGTGGTTTTTTCAGTGTTATTGTCAAGAAATCTTGGGGGCTTTGAAACAAAAACCTCTTTTCCTAATTTCTAAAAAAGATTGTCTTCATTGTGAAGGTTCGATCTGAGCACAGAATCTGAATTGTATGTTGGGCTCCGACTTCAGATGGATTTGTGGCTTACAGAAGGAACTTCAACTTCACCTCTTCCCTAGTTTTCCCGTCTGTGAATTATTGTTTTTCTTCCAGCAGAGCTTTATAAACGTCCAAGCAAAAAGGCCTTGGAGAAGTATAGTGTTATACAACTGCTAATCATTACTATTCTTCTATTGTATTTGGTGACGTAAGAAAGCCCTAGCCAGATGCCTTAAACTCTGAGGAAATGTCTGCAAGGCATCTTTGTGGTAACACATGGGTGCAGATTCCATTCATCATTTCCTTGACAGTTTAACTAACTACTCCCAAGCCAAAAAAGATCACTGAAATCCCTTCCAGAAATATTAGCTGAAGGACAGGAGCAAGTCACTAAAAGCTCAGGCAGCCTGTATAATTGGAAATACCAAGGCTCATGGACTATCAGGAAGGGGTCTGCAGAAAGTAATAAAAAAATGCTAGCTTGCTATGCATAGGCTTAAATTCTATATACAGGGATTTACACCTTCACTGGAAAAAAAAAAAAAAAGTTGAGAGCTCTGCACATTGTACACAGTTGGAACTACTCATCCAGAAACTCCGGTTTGAACTTTCCGAAGTACCTGTGGGATTTAGAACAAATCCTGGTTAACTTTGGTAGAACTGGGGCCCTCACATCGCTTGAATAATTGAAAGCTCGAGTCAGAATCGCCAGAAACATGCTTTTCAACCTTTTACAATTTGCAGCACCTTAAAACTTTTTTTTTCCCATGGAAGTGTCAGTTCCTGTATAGTGATTTAATACTGCAGAAAATAGGTTTGCTTTTCTTAGTTACCCTCTGCAGACCCCTTAAAAACACTCTTTGAACAGAGAGATTGCAGGTTAAAAACTGTAACTTTGACATATCTCAAAATACTTATTTTTTTCTGTAGAGCCCTTCATCCTGGCATCATTCAAACACTACACAAAAGGCAGCATCTAGTCCTTGTGTTCAGAAAAAGCTGAAAAACGTCAACTGTAAATGTCTAGCTTTTTTTTTTTATTTGAAAGCCAATTTAGTGATTTTTGAGCTCTAGCTGACAATTTTTGAATGTTTGATGTTGGTAAGGATGCATTCCTGACTTTTTCCTCGTATTAGATGCCTTATGTTGGTTGTCTATGAATTATAAGCCAAATATTAAAAAATATTTTCACATTAAAAAATATTTTCATAGTAAAATATGGGTGTGTCCTGCTTGTTTCCAGCTGAGTACCTTAGAAAAGCTGAGGAAGCAATCTCTCCGGGACCATCAAAACATAACTTTATCAAGTTACATAGCGACATACGCAAACCTCAGATCCAGATCCTAGCTTGCTTCTGGGACAAACTCTTGTTCTTCCAAATTTGAACTCCTCTCTACTCTCTATTAAAGCCCACAAGAATGACAAACTTAGGAGACCAGGGAGAGCCAGGAGAAGGCCATCCAACACACCTTTAAAGGTTTTATTACTCTTGGTACCAGAAAGAAGAATGGCCATATGCGCTTTGCTTTGTGTTTATAGCTTTTACCTTGGTATGTTATTTGTCTTATAATAAACTTCTTGACTCACTAATCAGCCATCCAGAGGAGCTTTCTGAGCTGTGACTGGGGAAAAGATGAATGTGTCCAGTTTTGAAATTATGCAGTGAAATGCTACTCTGCATATTATAGCTACAGCATGATATTTTAGCTAATAAAACACAACATGTAAAAGGCTTTGGACGGCGCGCTGAGCAGTCAACAGGCTGCTGACAAAAACGTGAAGGAAGGATTCAGGGGGCTATGTGATGAAGGGAGGCAGACCAGGGCAAAGGCTGAACAACTTGACAAGGCCTGGCAGGTAACAGGAGTCATTGGCTGAGGGGCTTTGGAGTGAAAAACCTGTGCTTGATATGCTCATAAGAGAAATAGTCTTCATAGGACCGTAAGGGAAAAAGCAGTGGATGAAAGTGGTGATGATCTGTTTGCTGCAGAGACAGAACACCACAAAAATCTCTTCAAGATTGCAGTGTATCCCAACTGGGTATGTCGAGAACTGGACATCACAGGTCAAGAGTTGTCACTCCACCATAGACAGCTTGACCACACCAGGGCTACTGTCACCACCCTTTACACAGGGCAGTAACACCGGATACCTAGACAGTAACAGGATTTTAGGGACTTGGGAAAGCAGCAAGGCCCTCTCTGAAACAGAGCAGCACATAGTGGCAGGGAAACAAGTGAGGGGCATAGTTTAGGTGTTTGCTTTAAACCACACCCAGCCTGGAGGGAGTGCTCAAGAGAACTTGAGGTTCTTCTGTGTATTGGGTCAGCTTTCCCCCTCGGCCCCGAACTCAGCAAGGATTGGTCATGCCCGAGCTGAAGAGCCTGACCTGGCTGTTTGTCTAATGGTTTGGGTCACTCTTTCTCTTTTGGTTTGGTTCCTCTCAATAAAGCTTTAACGGAGGACGTTATTAATTGCAGTGGCTGCAGTGTTCCTCCTCTGGTTTGGTGAGCGGGCATACAAGCCTGCATATACTTTTTGGCATGGCAAAGAAGTTGTTAATTGTTGCAGTTTGGAAAAACAGACTGCTCCAAGGCTAAATATCTGAGGTTGTTGATAATATAAAGCACAGACTTTTCAATTCCGAAACACAGATTAAAACCAACTCTAAATGAGGAAAAATGCAAAGTTGCTACTTTTTGGGAAATGCTTGATAGCCTACATGAAGTGAGCTTAGCTTCCCCAGATGAGGTCTGCCCTTTGATTTGCACCAATTTGGTACATTTTTAAAGTGATTTAATTAATCTAGTCTGCAGCCGTGCTGAGGTGTTTGCAGCTGAAATGTAGCAATGTAAGCAGAACTGCTGGAACGGGTCGTATGAGCACTTGCTTCATCTGTTCATTTGTTTCAGTGGTTAGTCCCATGGCTTAGTTCAAACAGCCTTTCATGGCAGGTAAATTAAGGGGAATCTTGGGAACTTGCAGCCAAGGTGGCAGTTTTGGGGTCAAATTTGCTTTTAAACCTTTGGGGATTGGTTCTATGGCAGTATGGCGTAACAGCATGACTACACACAAACATTAAACAAACCATTAAAAGATCATTTCTACTCTGAAAAGACAATTTCTTAAGTGCCAGGAAAGGCCATAGCTACACGGTCGCTGAAACCTTTATCGGGTCCTTTGTTCGCTCTGAACACATTTTTGCTTCCATGACCTTGTACTTTTTTTTTTTCTGTAGAAAAGCTATGGCCTCATTAAATAAACCCGACCAAACTGGTCCCTATTGCACACCCATTCTCTGTGTACTAAGGGTCACAAGGACAGAAATAAAAATACATTACTCTACTGAACCTTGTGATATGCATAAAGAACATGAAGTAAAATGATATATATTGAGAACTGGAGCTTTCTGGATTTCCAGTACTTATTTTTACACCGGATTAGCATTTCCCCTGCCCCTCCAAGCCTTGTTAACAGAGCATCGAGTGGCTGTCCACCGTTATCAGCAGCAGCAAGGGGACCCTCTCTTCTGCTCAAGCATTTCTGCTATTTGGGCTTATGGAATGCCAAGAATGACTACGAGCTTGCTGCTGGAGAGGCATGACACATTTTGGAGCTAGGATTTGCAGGTATTTGCTGAAAGCAGAAAACGAGTGGACCCAGACAGGGATGTGCTTTAGTGCGCACAGTCTTCTGCCTGTCTCTTTGAAGCATGGTCTTTCCTGCCTCTCCTTGTCATTCTTGGGATGCTACACAGAAAAGTGCTGCCTGTGCATTCACCCACCATCTTGGGTAGGTTTTGCAAACCACAGGGAGCTCCCAGGGACCACAGCTACAATTAGTGATTAGATTTAAGATAGGTCTGGTATACCTTCAGGAATGGCAGTGGAAACAGTGTGTGCAATGCATACATACACCTAGTCCTGCCTCTTCCCCACTGCAGTTCTCCTCACTCAGCTTAGCCATCTTTCTCTTCTGCACAGTCAGTGCATGCATAGCCCCCCTCCCCGTTCCCCTGACATTCACCCTTAATGACCCTTCCTCAACTTCTCATCTGGTCTCAGCAGCTTTTTTCTCCCCAACTCTCAGTCCCTTTAACAGCCAGGCTCCGCTCCCACCTCCTGACCCCCATGTCATGCCCAGCTCCCCTCTTGCTACCCCAGGCACCCAGGCAAACCTGTGTAAACCTCAAGTCTCTGTCCTCTGCCTCAGGTATTGTCTTGCAGTCTAATCTCCTTCTCTTGTTCCCCATCTTGCTTCTCACACTGCTGTACATTTCTGGTGGCTTCCTTCTTCATGGGGTATGTTCAAGAAGAGGGAAATCCTGCGAGAGCAGGAGGGAAGGAGTGCCTGCTCTTTGCTTCAGTGCCCCAATCCATGGGCTAGAGGAGCCAGAACTGCAACTAAAGCAAAAGTCCTACTTGCCCCTAGGATGCCTGGTGTGTAGTGCAGATAAGTTTTAGCAAATGTTTAGAAAGCCAAGCTGCAAAGCTTTGCCAAGGCTCAATTTTACAAGCACAGGTGTGTTGACCTAACAGGTCACTGCCAGCAAGCGTGAGGTCTCCATACTTCCTCTTCCTGAGGGCCTGCTTCCACCATTTATCTTTCACTAGCACTTGTATCCCTCTGATCACTGGCAGAAAAATAATCCAGCCACTTTCTGTGGGATCAGTGAGCTGAATTAGGCCCATGGAGGGGCCCGATGAGCATGAAAAGTGACACGTGGGAAAGGGCTGAGGCAACCTGGCCAGGAGAAGGAGCAGGGCAGGGACCTCCCTGTTCTGTTAGCTCAGAGCCTCTCAAAAATCTCAGCTGATCAGAGAGATGTGGTCTCTGGTTCTGGTCGGATGGAGCTGCTTGCAGTTTTTCAAAGCCTCGTAATGTGGTCAAATTCAGGCAGGCTTTGTGGTCAAATTGGGGCAGGCTTTCACAAAGGCAAATTTCATGTTCCTTTTTCAAAGGGCAAGGGCTTTAAAAGCTCTCTGAGAAAGATTACCAGAATATTCTGACAAGGAAAAATATGCCCTATCCCTGGTGTTGGAGATAAGAGAAACTACCAGCTAAGAGTTTCCTCGTCTAATTCAGGTTTAGGTAAATATTCAGCGTGGAAATTTTAGCTAAAATATCTAATGTTCGGTAAATGTACTTAAGCAATCTTAACAATAGAGCTTCCAGCCCCACCTACAAGTGGTTTGCACCCTTTTGGCAGAAAGATCTAAGATTGAATGGGTATAAGGCAAAGCTGGGAAAATTACCGTTGTTCACTATTTCCCGATGAGTCATCAACAGGTTTTTAAAAACTTTGCAATAGCAGCATTTTTTTAGAACACATGAGATGCTTTTCTTCAAAAAGTAGCATTATAATGAGGGAGGAGTGGAAACGCATGTGCTTTTCATCTGCACAGAATACAAAGAGACTATGTAATGTAAAGCAGACCTTAAAAGAGACAAATAAGCGTGTTAAAGAAAAATGCTGGTAGAATAAATCTGGAAAAAAAATGTTTCAAGTGCACATTGAAATCCTTTCATATTATCTGAAGTATATGAGCTAGACAGAGAAAACTACGCCAAGAGTCACGGAAGGGCTGATAGATAGGCTCACACGCCCAGGACTGATAAACAGGTTTTGTGCAAATCTCTTTCATACTGTTTTGTTTTTCTTCTGATAAATATTTAAAAAGAGATTTGTCTTATCAGGATGACTTTAGTATGAGAAAGTGAAAAGAGCGGG
>NW_009258671.1:5266398-5266952 GCF_000687185.1 Egretta garzetta | reverse complement strand
TTACAAACTGTCGTTTCCTTTTGTTTTACTTTGTTTTTATACAGCGTGCAACCAGTACACTTCCAAACTCCCACACAGAGCCTTTGCCACCCTATGCTGCTGTGGTTACAAGCCACTCACAAGTAGAAGTCTGAATGATCAGGGCAAGTACCTTTATGGTCTTCCAGTTTCCCTATTTTTCTCCTGCTGTCTCTCCCAGTCTGCAGAGCCCTGGAAACAGGATAGCCCAGGGCCCACCCTGCTGGTGGAAAGTTCATGGAAACCATCAATCAGTACTAGTTGCCTTTAGCAACCGACAACAAATCTGCCTGAGTTAACCACAGGGATGGAGAGTACGTGGTTATTGCTACGTTGATGTTCAGCTGAGAATTCCTGGCATCGGGAAGACTTAACCTGTAGGAGCTTCCAGAAAGAAAGTAAGTATTAAGTAACATCTGTGGGGTGTGATAGGAGTCTCCTCCAGCTCGGCTGCCCCCCAGCCACTGTCACTTTGAGCAGAAAGAGACCCTAAGCCAGTTTGGAAACTAATGACCATGGGGTTCCTCATTTGAGGT
>NW_009258671.1:5245609-5266362 GCF_000687185.1 Egretta garzetta | reverse complement strand
GCATGCTAAAAAAGCCACTGGACAGTCTGACTTGCAGTCCTCAGTGAGGTTTCTTCAGGTTGAAAATATGCAGGAGTGGAAATGTCACAGTCAGCCTTTCTAATAGCCTGAATTGTAGTAATTTTTAATGCTATTGTTGCTGACTTGTTAAATAAAACCTTAAACACCTTGACAGGGGAAAAGATACATATCTCTTTATAGTGTATGTATAGGTGTGTGTATTTGTATTGGGAAATCTTATCTGACTCTCGATACCTGTACCAGGTAGTCTTTGCTGTGTGTGCAGTACTATCTCCAGCCTCACCTAGGACCACCTTCTGCCCCTTCACACCACAGCAAAATGAGACAGCACGAGCTGTGAGACTACGAAGCACAGGAACGCACACAGGATTGCGCTAATTCGTGAGCCTTATCCATGGACCAGTTGCTGCCTCCCACAGAGGGCATCTAAAAAAAGTGCGGCAGCCTCTAAGGCTGGGTGTTGGCAGGGGGATTATGGATTCTGACCCTCCCAGCCCAAAATGTTTTCCTAGGTCAGGGCAGTGTGGGTTTCAGCAGCTGCCCCTGTGCTAACTAACACCTATGCCCTTGGGAACAGGAGGCGGAGAGGAAAAGAAGGGAAAACATAGGCATACACTTCAAAATCGCTCAGGTTTCAAGGGGCTGAAAAGGATGATTTCTCTTCATTCCTTTCCTCCCTGAGCTTCAGATGTGGGAAGGAGCCTGTTGTGGTGTTGGAGGGAGGCAGAGCTGTTGTTATGCAGATCCCAGCATCTCTGTTCAGTACAACTCATCCTGCCTTTGGGGAAGTTCAGCAATTTCAACACCATCTTTGGGATTTTCCAGAGGGCACAGTCTACCAGTTAGTCATTCAGCCTGTTCTCCTAGTGCTCTTTTGAAAGAATCATGGCATTTTCAAAGAAGTCAGAGGTCATCACTGACTTGGCTTGACATTTACACTTGTATTTTTTATCAAGAGATAGGGGAATGGCATTCAGTACTGGTAAACCTGAAAACGGTGGAATCTTTTTTTTCCACTGAAGAGTTTTAGAGCTCGCTTTCTCACACTTATTCACAGTCTAAAAATAATTCTCTCCTTTCATCAATTCATTAGCAAAAACACATTGCAGTACACTGCATCTTGTTATTGACATTCTTAGCAATATAAACACTGCTGCAGAACAACTGCCTGACCACTTCTGCAGGACAATAGAATACTAGAGGATATATTCATTCCATTGATAGAGCAATTAATTCTTAACACCCCCCCTCCTTTTTACACCTGTCTGAAAGACAAAGGAATGCCTGAAGCCAGAAGAACTGCATAGGTTCTGCTACCTGAGCATCTGGTCTATCATTTGGTAGGTCCAGGCATCAACATCCTTCCTAGACACAGCAGGTACTGCAGAGCTGAAAGTAGAAGAGCCTAAAATAAAATCCCCCATTTTGCATTCTTTGGACTTCCTGGTGATAGGATGGAGAATTTTTATTGTTATTTAGATTCACTATGACGTATATACAGTAGATTTTCCAGCAGATAGAGAGTAATGTTAAGCAATATTATTCTTAATTAACACTAGGTGAACATTTTGAGGTCTCCATCAAGCTCAGAATCTCACTCTGCTGGGCTAGGTGAGAAGGCATTCCTTGCCTTGAAGAGTTTTAAACCTGAAGAGACCAGAGAGTCATCAATGCCGGGGACAGCCCTATTTTCACAGACAGAGAAATTAGACCTGCAGAACCCCCCTGTCCCTCTCCACAAGACTACCCCCTCTCCCAGAGATTCTTTTCACAGTAAGGCGAACTTTGCTTATTAGCAGTATTGTACACATGATCTGCTCTTTGGCAAGTGTGTTCCTTAATGTGCCAATTAAAATCATTCAGTTACCTTTGGCCCTCTCAGTTTATTTAGAGACCTCAGAGTACATCAGCATTCACGCAGTAATAACCAATAAGGGAATAAAGTTATAAACAATCCTAATTTGTATTATGCTGGGTACATCAAAAAGCTACTTTTCCATAATCCGCTTATTGCCTTTGTAATCCTCACACAAGACCTCTGAAAATCTCCCTAGAGCATAAAGATAGAAAACAATCAAAGAAGGAGGGGAAAAGAGAAGCACATTTAATAATTGAGGAAAATCTCATTTGAGCAAAGGCTAATTTATAAGCACACGAAGCTTTGTATGGTTCCATGTAAAGGCTTCAAATATGGCTGGAATGGAGAAAAAAACGTTGTGTCTAGCAGATCTAGACCATACATCTAGCATCTGGTCTTGGGTTGATCAGTATTGTGGACCTAGGGAAAACCTGAGCTAAGATGGAGGGACTTTGTTGTAAAAGGTATACAAGGAAGCAGGCGGAGCTAAAGCAGCTTTAACCCTCCTATCCAATTCAGAAAATACCAATTTCACATTTGGTTGCCCTAGTACTGAGAACTCATCCATTTCCAGCACAAGTAAATGTGGCTTTACTTCACATGGGGGAACTTTGTACCCACAATATAACCAATCCATTGGCATAGTCCTCTGGCCATGCCATGGCAACTAGGTAAATTCAGTTATTTCAGCTTCATTTTTACCATAGTTTTGAGCCAAAAGTGAAAGAGCCCCCACAAATCTCTTTCAATTGAAGCTGCCATGTTTTCGACAGCCCACTTTCAGTGCTGGTTTGTCCTGTATTTCTGCTTGCCACATAGCCTTTGGGACAGAGACTAGTAGGTAGGTCCTGATAGCCCTCTGAGTGCCAATGTGCTAGATGGATACCCAATGTACAAAAAAATGCTAGAATAAAAGGGTAGTATAGATCCATACCTGTGGCTTGCATTCTGACATGTTTAAATGTATTTGGAATTTATTCTCCTTTATTTATTCTCCTCCCACATTATTTTCTGGTATTTTTTTATTAAGTATGTGTTAATAACCATTTGTGCTGGGCTGCACACATGTGGAGGGTTCAGCATGTTGTAGAGATGCTGAAGGCACTGAACATCCATTGCACAGAGGGTTTGTGCATGCATGGTAATTCTGATACAATCAAGATGTGTAGGACACGTTAGGGATGTGTTGTAGAGTGTGTCTGTGTGTGCAGAGTAACCAAGTATACAGCATAGTCAAATATTAGACTGTCTGGACAGAAATACTCTTCTGACTCAGTTCCTGGAAATGTAAAGAGATCCTAGGAATATGTCTGAACTCTCCTTTTAACCTCTGAGAGAAAATTTCTGGCTAGAAAATCTGGCCATATCCAGGAAATGCTGGTATATGTATGGTAGTCCTACCCAAATCATATCCTGAGTTCCCATGGTGGAAAACCGATGCAAAGAAAAAGGGATCAGGCTGACGTGCATCTGTGTGCACAGGCACGCAGAATACAATGAAATGTTACGCTGCATTTCTTGCTCAGTACTATTGCTCCTGGTAGTAAATCCACACCCCGCAGGGATGGAAGAAGGAAAACCAGCCACAAGAGACAGACAACAGGCACAGAAGTGACTGAAACTGGCCTAGGGAGAAGCAAATTCTGGGAAGTGCAACGCTCCTGGGCAGGCTTGGGGGCCCTACAGACCCTGCTGACCTGGCAGACCCTGTAGCAGATCTCTGGGGGCAGTGCTGGTGTTGCTTTTGCTTCCCCCCCCCTTGCAAGAGTTTGCAAGTAAAGGCTACGTAATGAAGGCAGTCTGGTTTTGTTTTTTTTTTTTTTTTTTTTTTTTTTTTTTCCTGTGGTCTCTCTGAAAGCAGAACACAATTTCTTCAGCTTTGTAATTCAAAAATATTTTAATTCTGTAATAGCATTGATTCTTCAGGCTGTGAATTGACCATAAATAGTTCTCTGCAAGAATTTGCTATTGGGACTGTGGTATTTATTAGAGACAAGACAGATAAAGCACCTTAGGCTAGACTGCAGCCCTTTGGTCTCTGTTCACAGCAGAAAGGAGGCTGGGAGGACCTGGAGGGGTCTCCCTACCCAAAAGCACATCACAGGTTTTCCAAACAGCTTCCTCACTGCATCGGCAGCATGAGAGGGCTGGGAGAAAGAGAGGGAATGACCTGGACACACTGCAGACCAGAAAATTGTGCCCCAGAAAAGCTGAGTGCAGCCGGGTGGGTGTGCCGTAAATCAGAGCAGCATCTTGGACTTAACAGATAGGTGAAGAGGAGCACCTCTACTCTGAAAAGTGGAAAGAAACATCTGCCCCCAAACTGCCACCCTCTCCAATGCTGTGGTCCCTATGTTGAAAACCATAGTGTGGATTATTGCCCACCCTATTTTGTGCCCTCCTTTTGACAGCATGACAATGTTGCAGCATAAAACTGCTAGGGGAGGTATGAGCTGGTGGCACTGCTGCAGTGTTGCTGGGGCAGGGCCTGATGGGCAGATTGGGCTGAAATGTGGTGCTAGGCTTTGGGCAGGGTGGGGGAGCCCCGGGGGAGGCGGGGCAGGGACAGTCAAGGCTGGCAGTGCCCTCAAGGACCTGATAGAAATTGATTTGGACGGGGTCTCAGGATTGCGTTTGTTGTACGTGAACTTACGTACCAATGCAAATATTCTGTGGTGGGTATTCATGGATGAGCCTCAGTGATTTGGGAGCACATGTGCCAATGGAGCTCAGCATACCGCAGAATAAATGCATACCGCTGAATAAATGCATAAAGTAATCACGGTCACTGCTTCAAATAGCCCTATTTACAGACATCTAAAAATAGCAGGGACTGAAACAAACTGCCTTGAGTCAACACAGTGTCCAGAGTTGTCCTGCACACACCGTGGTTAAAACAGTTGGAAGTCAGTGGTCAGACACTTCTTTAGAACACTTTAAAGTTAATAATGTTCTTTATCCTCAAAGCAGGCCTACTTAATTGCAAGCTGATTTTGCTGTACAGTCATTTTGACACCTACATGTACTAACTCATCTTTATGCAGTCCCACCAGTAAGATCTGTAGAGTGGGAATGCTCTTTGGTTACAGAAATGATTGCCTGAGCTTTGATGTGGTTTGAGTGTCACCACCTTTCACATCAAGAAAGGCACAAATCCCAATATCAATCAAGGTGCCATGACACAGAGGAGGAAAAAACAGCTGAACAGTTTGTCTCCATGGGTCAAATCCTAAGCCACTTTGCAGGCAGGTATTGGCTCAAAGAATGATGCAGCAGGATAAAAGAGTCTCCCCTTATAGGATGATTCTTTTGGAGGCAAAGCACCTCAAGAGTCAACCCATCCTCCAATGAGGGCGTCATTTTTTGTTACTTGGAGAAAATATATTACAGTGTTTACCAGTGTGAGTATCTAGTGCTTATTAAAAATAAATCCCATTCTGTCTTTCTGTCGCATTCAATAACTTTCTGAAATTCTTGTACTACAAAAGGGTGACTGATGTGGGATGCAGAGTGTTCCTATTTTTAGTTTTATAGCTATACTTGCCAAGGTTTGAAGTGCATTGATACAAACCAGAAACAGCTGGATCTTCAGTCAGCAAAATGGGAAAGATAGGTGGTACGTAGTCATTGAATTAAGAAGCTTCATTGCTGCCCATAATCACTGATTGGATATTATCTAATGGCAGAAGAAGAGATGCTGTTAACATCTGATGGTTTCAATTTCAAGTGTTTTTAGGAGATGCATCAATTGAAGCAGTGATTAGACAGAAGTGGACCAAAACCATCAGTTGATTGCTTTTAGACATTACAATCTCATTTTAAAATGAATGAAAACAAGTCTATAAATTTATTCAGCTGTAATTTCAGTCTACTCTTATGTTATGATCTTGCTCTGTTTTGCAAACATGAAAGGGAACTGATTTATGTCAAATGACCAACACTCTCTTCTCCCCCACATGAATAATTCCCGTAGCTGCTTCTGCTGGGAAAGAGAAATACCTTTTATTTCTGTTATGTGCCTAGACACAGTTTAGAGGAATTAGCTGCACTTAGGATACTTCAGATTATTGTCTATTCTTCTGACAGGTCAAGGAAAGTAGCCCAGCAAGATCAGTTTTGAAAGAGGCATTATGAAGATGTCCAAAGCAGTCTATACAGCTGTGTTCAAGGGCTTCATTTCCAAGGCCTTTGTTTTGGTAGAAGATGATAATTGAGACTAATACCTGTACACATTCATCAAAATGGGTATTTTCTTGACTGCTTATTCAAAATGCCCCTGACACCGTTTCCGGTTAGCATCCCCAAGGCTTACAGCAGATGCCTGTTCGATGGGCTCTCGTCCCCACTGTTATTTGGAAAGTCCATTTGGAAATAATAGCTCTATTAGAAACCACAGAAAGCAGAGGCAACATTATCAGAATCATTTACCCTGAGCAATCCAAATGAAATCCCTGGGGGGGGGGAAGAACATCTAACCGCCACATCCATTAAAACTATTTTGGGAAAGTGCTATGAAATAAATGTGTTTGTGTTCTGAAGATCCCTTTGTCTCTCCTTCCCAACGCTGCTAATAGGTTTTCAGTGCTGCTGGGTGTCCCAACATGCAAACACTGTATGTTCTTAATGTTGCATAGTCATAGCCGTTGCTGTGATATTTCATTCGGTAGAGCTGCTTTTCTGTGTTGGAATAGGAAAGCAGTTTAAAACATGATTATGTTTGTCTGTTTTTACTGGTCTGTTAAGAGAGCCCCAGGTTCCTCACTCTTTTCAGAGCCTTCACTGTGCCTGAAACTGAAGCTAGTGACAACCGTGTTTAAACAAGGATTTAATAAGGAGGGGTCTGGCATGGTTTCCTTGACCATAATGAAAAAGAGGTTTTAGGTACTGTCAGGTCTCCATTTTATTTAAAATCTGAGTCACTGGCTCAAACAAAATAGTGATTTAACCTTGACACAGCTCACTTTAATCTTGTCTGTGTAAGTGGGAGCAAAATGGCTCAGCATGGGACTTTAATGTGCTTTCAACACAACTTGACCTTGTCTCCACCTGTGTGACCAACCTGACCTGTGACAGTCAGGATGCTGTCAGCTGGACTACGACTTGAGCATGATGGTACTATCAAGAGAGAGAGTTGATCTGTAACAGTATTTGGCTCCTATATGCCGCCTTTCAGCCAAAGAGTTTTTCTATGATGAGTAAGATCCATTAGGGCTAGTCAAAGATTTACTTTCTTATTGTTGTAATTTTTTTACAGAACTAAAATAAGGTTTTGGGGAAGAAAAATAGTTTTTTATTTTTCCCTTGGACTTCATTGAAAAGCTTTGTATTTTCATTGCCAAAAATGAAAAGGAAAAAAAAAATCTGGCTTGTGCGATTTTTTATTACAAACAGCCAAAACATTTATACAAAAATAGGAATTGTCTTGCAAACAGCATCTGTTCTACCCAAGGCTTCTTTTTGGCTTCATAAGCTTTCTGGCAGCTCTAATTCTTATCTCTGTCATATTGTTGAGGCATCTGAGGCTCAGACAAATGAAGTGATTTGCCCTGGGTGCCCCAGTAGGCTGGGGGTAGAGCCCAGAACAGTCCTGTTCCCTGACATCCACTCTCATGCCTGAGCCTGTTCTCCATTCCCACCCCTCTGCAGGAAGAAAGACATACATCAGTGCTCCCGAGACAGCTCCAATACTGGGAATAGTCTTTATTCTCAGAATAGAGAACTGGCCTGATAATAGTATATCTGCTGATAAATGCTGACATTATTTGGATTTAAGCATCCTCTGGAAAGGCTCTGCTGCAGTCTGAGCCATTGTGACTGTGAGGAATATTATTTAGGGTCATATGTCTTTCTTCTGCTACTGTCTACTGAGCACTTCCTTTAAGAAGGGGTACAAAAGAGAGGGAAACGCAGGTGGTGTTCCTGAAGCCTATGTAGCCCCCTGTCAGATAAAATGGCACTTAGCAATCAGAGTCTGTGCTACACTAACAGTCACTGGACATTTTAAACAGCGGTTGGGCTTAATTGGAATACATCATGCTTCGGTACCTGTGCAAACATTAGACCCTATCTGCCTATTGTATAAATTTCTGCTTTGGGGGCACCAGGAAGGGTCTATTTTCACACTATCTGCTGCTTCTTTACCTACTACTCCAGATTATCCATGAAAGCGTATTTTGTGCTTTGAGATGATTTATTACTGTGGCTTACTCAGCCTCATTTGAATTGGGATTTAAATAATTGGATTTCCAATCTTTTCTTCCTATTTGTACTGCTGTTACATGCAAGCAGCTTTTATAGGACATGGGGCCTGTTATAGCCAGAAAAGAACATGTTTTGAACGTGAGAACGTGATACTCTCCAATTTAGCAAATAGTGCTAATTTACTAGGATTACAGTTCTTGGACTGTCACAGGTCAGTGAACGCATCCAGGGGAAAGGTGAGTGCTTCAATAAACTGAGGCAGTAGTTCTTAATGTATATGTTTTTAGTGTTACTTGCCAGCAAGCTGTCTCAGCTCCTTTTTATATATGATACAATATATACAAGGTAATATATATTTTAAATGCTTTTGCCTCAGGAATATTGACTAAAGACTTTCCTTTCTCTTTGATTGGTAATCGGTATATATATTTTCTGCAGGTTACAAGGCTTGTTATTTCCATCTCTTCATGATTTATTGAAGAACTAAGCGAAGTAAAGCTTCAAGTGTCTGTACCATGTTCAAATGTCATGGATGAATTTCATTAAAAATTGCAAGGGTAAGCTTAATTTGACATTGATCTGATCAGTAGGAGACTAAGTACCATAGCAGAAAATGTATTGCAGGGATTAGCATGAGTACATGGAAGTCACAAACAGATGTTCTTCTTTGCCCAGATTTGATGCTGTTATTACCTGACGAGGTGGGACCTTAGAAGAAATGTGAGGAAGCAGGTTCCACTGCGCGTTGTCAGGAACTGGGCAAGTGGCTGGCTCCCAGCAAAGGAGGCACGGGCCAGAGGTGGGCTCAGGGTGTCCTGTTTGAGCATGAGCAGGTAGGAGGCAGGTCAGGTAGAGCTGGCACTGGTGCTGCGAGAAAAGACAGAAATGGTCCAAGCAAAGTTTCCTGGACCAATTGTCTGTCTGCAGTAGTCACTTCCGCTAGAAAATACCAAGCTGCTTTCAGTCACTTGTGCCCTTAGCTCGGTCAGAAAATTGTCACTATTGTCTTCTTTCTGAGGATGGCTTCTTGAGCTAGCTCTAACTTCCTTTTTGATCTAGACTCTAAAGTTTGGGTGTGTTCCCTTTTCTCTTGGGAAATGTTTTTGAAGGTATCCACAAACTTTAGCATTCTTCTCTGCTTTCCTGGCCTATTTGAAGTGATTGGAGAAAGGAAAAAGAAAAGGTAGCAACCTAGTAATCCTGGAAGTGTATTGAGAGACTGTAATCTGGACTGTAGTCATCCATCCTCCCTGTGCTCCCTGGCAACATGCTATTGAATTAACACACTGTATGTACCCACTGTGTATAACAAATAATGAGGTCTCATGCTGAATTAATAAACAATCACAGAGAAGCCCCCAGGTTGTTCCTGGTACCAATATACATTATGCAGGCTAATGTTCTGCAGTGTAATTGTACATCATAGACCTTCCCTGTAGACCATATTGCCTAGCTCTACTCCGTTTGCTTTAAAAATACATACTATGGATTTATGTTCTTGCAGCATAACAGATACTCATCCTTAGGCCCTGTAAATGCAAGAGCTGGAAATGAACACTGGTATAAGAGACATACAACCTTCAACAGTATTTTTCCTGTCCCCTTGTCTCTCCCTGTTGCAATGGCCAGATATTAGGGTTTTTTTGGTCACCTTTGCAGCACCTTTTCTGGGGGACCCAGGAGCCTGCTGTAAGGGAGCACCTGGGTAGCACAGAAGATCAAGGATCTTGTGCGTCCTCTCAGACCCTAGGCTCAATCTTTGCAGCTGGTTCTGTGAGGAGAAGCTGGGCAAGAGCAAGGGAATTGGTCTGTGACCCTCAAGCAACACCTGTATTCTGAAGGTAAATGTGGTGGTCAATACGCTTTGGTAATTACACTGATGCATGGACGTGGCATGAAAGTGAGGTTTGAGAAAAGCAAATATCAAAATGGATTTATACTCTCCCACTAATCAGCTAGCAAGTAGTACAGCTTAGAAAGTGCCTTTAACTTGTACAGGGCCTAGCACGGTGACAAGCTCTTTCAGATGAGACTAACCAGGGGAGTTTGGTGAGAATATGATATGCTGGACTGGGTTGGCTTTTTTGTTGGTTTGGGGGTTTTTTTGGTTGTTGTTCTTGATTTTATTGTTTGGGGTTTTTTTCTCTTTCTTTTTAGTGATGATAGATTACCTAATCAATTTGATCACCTCTTTTGGAAGGCATTTATAATGATCGGTGTCAATATTTGTGACGAAATAAAGCACTCTAAAATTTATTCATAGTCACTGAGACTATTTTTCACTTAGCATTAATGCACCGAGTGCAGAATATAGTCAGATATGTTAGCCAAGAATAAGCTCAGGCCCCAGTGTAGGGCTAAGGATGTTTAATGTATCTTGACAGTCATTAAGTAGTTGGTAAAGGACTGGCAATGAATTCATTATTCTCCTTATGAATCAATTCCTATTTATAGCAAACTATCAAAAATTCCATGTTATAATATGGAGATTGAGATCATACATAATGGTTCTTTCACCAGAGGCAGCCATGAAAGGACCGGTGAGACTAGAACAAATTACAGTTAATGACAGACTCTTTCTCAGAGAATTAAACACTTTAATTGGTCAATCAGGTTGGGCATTTGAGAAAGGAAGACTTGCAATTATGTGAAAGCCTGCCTACTGTACTTTGGCAGCTTTATGGGCCTCTGGCAATTTTTCATCAGGATTTAGATTTGTCTTCATGTTCTAATGCTCACAGCTACATCCAGCCAAGAATAAAAGCTGCTTCTTGACCTCTTGGATTTTGGCGTTCCTTTGGAGAAATGAAGTTGTTAGATCAAGATTTTGGTACTGAAACACTGTTGTCTTTGGGTGCAATTCATTCACGGCACCTATGTATCAGCTACAGAGCCTTTTGAAGGCTTAAGTTGAAATGTGATACCCAGACCTTTCTGCTTAAGAGTGAATTTCACCCTCTTTGCATATACATGAGGCAGTGGCATCAGTTCCTTGTGAGTTGCCCATGCTTGCTGTAGTGCTGAAGTCAGGGACCTCAGGGTAGCGACACTCAGTAACAGTGCTTGAAGACATAGGTTTTCTTCCATATACTTCTTTTTCAGGTGAAAGCAGGCTTGCATCTTGCATCTAATTCACAAGAACTGCATCAGCATACATCCTCTGAAGACCCAGGTACGTGCAACAAAATTCATTATGTGTGTTCCTGTGGAAAACCTATCTTTGGTTGTCCTACAGTTAAACATCAAAATAACTCCATGTAACATCTGCCTTGCATATTTAGTTTGTCATTTGTTCAGAGAAGAGTTTATCTCTTAATGTGTATTTTACCAGCCTGTTCACTACACTGCCCTGGTCCTCGGTAGAAGCTTGGAGGTGCTAATGTCATGTTGGAACTGCTTTTTAACAGTCTGTGTTACAGCATCTGTAACAAAGCACCATTGTCCAGGTTTCTGGTGTCCCACATGAATCAATGGGTTGAAGCAGCTGTTCTACATCAGAAAAAGCTCTGCCTTCTCTCCTCGTATTAGAAGTGAGGTAGGATTTTGTTCAAAGTGAAACAAGACTCTATCTTGCACCAGAGAGCTGTTCTTGCTTGACAATTTTGAGGAACATTATGTGCTTTAGGTATGGCTTGTTACTGCCAGAAGTGATTGCATTACGTTAGTGAAGGTTTGTCTTGCAGGCTTTGGGCTGTGCTTATTCAATGAGCTTAATAAATGATCAGGGGAGAGCTAGCCTTTCCCCATGTGGGAAAGAAGAGCAAGAGCGGGTCACTTTGGGAATACTACAGAAGTGTCTGAGCTGAATTAAGCAGTCTCTCATCCTGAGCTGGGGCGACACACCAGTCTGAAGTCTTGGATCAGGGGACATAGGACTGTTTTGGGCCAAGCATGTGAAGGCTGCAGCAAGGCAATGCAACAGAAGATAAAACTTTAGAGTTTGGATAGTTTAGATGTCAGGAGAGAAAGGAGAGCTAGGTCTTATACCCCACCAGTATTGGGGGAGACTTGCCATTGTGGGGCCAGGTCTGAGGCGCTGTGAAAGCAACAGTTGGTGGCTCGGTAGCTTAGCTTTGCTAAGTTATCCTCTAGGACTGACAAATGGTCACATATCCTCACTTTCCCCAGGCAGATGAGTCCTTCATCTAGCACTCACCATTTAGAAGATGAGACGATTGCCGGTCCTGACAAAAAGCAGTTACCCGTGGCAAGCAGGAAGAGGAGAAGAGTGATTAGCAGCAACAGCAAAACCCCAGAGGAAATCATGTACCAAACCAGGTTTGTTCTCTGCTGCTTTTTACAGAGGAAAGTCACTTCTTTCCTCCCCCTAAGGAGAAGTCAATTCTCCTAGCTAAGCAGGGCAATGGTGAGGGCAGGCACTTCCCAAACCATACCAGGCCCACGGCCTCATGAGGAGAGGGGGTACCCTGGGACACAGTGGGCTTGGATGGGGTCTATCCATGGGGCAGGTCCCGACCAGCAAGCATGGGGCTGGGCAGGGGTCGGCCTGCAATGCGGCTGCAACATGGCTCCAGTCAGGCCCGGGGCAATATCCCCAGGTAAACAGCAGGTCTCAGGGAGCAAGGGAGGCTTTTTGGGGGGGGGGGCTATATGGTGTCCCTACACAGGAGAAAAATCCCAGCCCATTACTAGATGAAGCTGGTTTTTGAGGAGGAGTGGAGGAGCTCAGCGCTGGAGCTCTAGCGAGCAATGAAGAGGTGAGGCGCCTGCAACTGCTCTCAGCGCAGGAGGAGGGAAACCTGTGGAGACCGAGGGCCCAAAAGGGACCCTCCATGCTGCTGGGTCTTGCCAGGAAAGAGCTTAAGCAGCAAAATATTTATATCATGACACCTGGAAGACAGTAAGAAATGAAGCTGAGTTTTCAGAAAAAGGCACGTGGGTTTCTCACATCTGGGGTGTTTCCAGCAAGCTGCTAATGAGCAAGGCACCATCAAGTGTGGGATGTTCAGCCTCCCCTCCTGTGTGCTCAGCACCTCCAGGGTTTGATAACAGCCTTGGGCATGAACTACTGCTCACTGCAGTTGGGGCTGGGGGGGTATCCCGTCCCCGGCCCTGTGTGAGGGTGGATCCTATGCACCCCATGGGACACAGTGACATTCTTCTGCAGCTGGTGCTTACAGGGAGGCACAGCAAGCGTGTTGGGGGCTGGCCGGGGTTCAGACACTGGCTTCTCAGTGCCAAAACAGAAGAAGAAACACTGGCCAGCTAAAGGGCCTCGTTTCTGCCCTTGCCCCGGACCCTGCATCAGCCATGCTGTCAGGGCATCTGCTGCCCTTAAAAACCAGCTGGCTGGTTGGCTGCCAGCAGAGCAACCGGAGCCACCGGGGCCTGGGCCTTACGCGCTCCTCACTGACTGTATAGGCTCAGTCTTATTTGCATGGCTATGCAAGCAGTACCTATGCCAGTGAGAGGGCATTTGACCTTTAAAGAGATGCCCCTCCTGTCTGGCTGCTCAGGTAGCAGTGAATTCTGCTGCCTGGGAGGCGAGGCCATGGTCTGGGAGAGGGGTCAACAAAGTTGCCGCAGGGTGCGGAGGCAGGGGAGGACGCAAAGGGAAGTCTCTGAAAGCCGAGTTTGCTTTTCCTTCTCATCCTGGGAGCATGAGAGGGTGGCCACTCCTCCTGAAGAAGGAATCCCCCTCCTCTGACTCTTCCCAGGCAGCAGTTATGGCTGCCCCGTACATGCAGAGCCCTCTTTTGCTGTGGCCCAGTGAGCAGGACATGCCGTTGCCCCCAGCAGCCTGCTGCCTCATGTAAACATCTTTGCTTGGGCCTATAGCTCGAGTCGGCAGCCCCTTTGGGAGCTCAGGTTTGCTTAGGTATAAAAGAGTTTGTTGAAATTCACTGCAGCTTATTCACTGAATGCATGACAAACATTATTAAATTAAAAATAAATGCTTTTGAAATGCAAATACCGTCCAGGGTTTTGCTCTCTTTTGCTTTGCTTAGGCTCACAGGATAGGGGAGCTGACTCACGGCAGGGTTCTCGGGAGTCTTCAAGATTTTAGTGGTCTGGCATTTACTACCCATAACTATGCTTCTCTATTCAGATGACAAATTGGCCCTGCACCAGGGAAGCCCATGTTTATTCAAAATATCCCAGCCTTGCTTACGATTGTGAGAAATCCATACTCAAGGCTTGCTGCCAGCTTGAAAGTCTGGATCCTGATCAGCAAACTTTGATGAGAATCAATTCAATATAACTTGCTATATTAGCAGATGAAGTGGGAATGAGCCCCAGGGAGACAAAAAGACAGCAGAGCTTCTGTTAGCAGTCAGCCAAAACTGCTGCTTTCATGTGTGCATTTGCATGAGCAATAGCTTTTTGATGCACTGGGCCCTCACCTTCTGTCCTCTCCTATAGAGAGGTGTACGTGACCTAACAACTCTGATCTTTTGTCTTTGTCTATTAGGAAGACATATTACCCCTGTACCTTAGGATATGTTTGAGAAGTCCTTATTTTTCCTCTAAAATATGAGTACTTCCGTGGGCTTTAAAAACTGTCATTTATTGAACTGTTCTATGTCTTCAGAAAGTACAGGGACACCCACAAAATTATGCTAGTCTCAGCTTCATACTGTGTTAGAAAATGGAGTGTTCAGGTGAATTGTTTTTAGAGGTCCCATGTGTTTTGAACTTCTCCTTGCTGTACTTGTCTCTTCTCATTCCTTTTTGCTGTTCATTCACTGTTCCTCCTGCCCAGCTGGGAGTGGTTCCCCACGGATGTCCTGTGCCATGCAATGGCCCTGGTAAAGAAAATGTTTATTGTCTTCTTCTTCCCCACTGTGGCAAGCAAGAAGTTTGGCAGATGACATTTCCTGTCAGGAAGTGGATGCAGAGCATAGGAATCTCTCCTATCTCAAAAAACTCACTAAGCAATGCAATTTAGCATGAAACTACTTTGCTGTGAGTGACTGCAATTGTTATTCATAGCTTAGTCTCACATTTACATTGTTATCTAGGAATGATATTGTTACATCTCTGTCCCATGTAAGATTTGCGATTGCCTTGCAAGCTGGAAAGTCAATTTAAATTGAAGGCCCCAGTTAATAATGTACAAGATAATCAGTTTCACATGGCTGTTCTCAAAGATACTAAGGAAAGTATCGAAGAAATGCAAATATCATGTGACATGATTAGCGTCATACAGAAGCATTTAAGATCAACATAGTGTCTTTGGTATCTACCTGGTAATTATTACTGTTTCCCTGGTTTAATTACATTTATACCTGTAAGATTACAAGATAATTGTGCTTGAATTTATTACAGGAAACTAGAAATTGCATGGCTTGTTAACAACAGACAAGAAGAGTATAATTGGCAAACACGACATGGTTATTTGTGCAACATCTGAACGCATGTATTATTACTTGAAAGATCCAAGATTGTTGTGTGAGAGGCAAGCGTGAAGCCTAGCCAGTTTAGCACCTGGTAATAGGAAAGCAAAACACCAAGGAAAACACTGCACTATAAAGCAGCCTGGCAGCTCTCCAGGGCTGGAAGCAAAATCTTAAAAATTAGGTTTTAGCAATGTAGCAATTTACTACACACTATTTCCCCTTCTACTTGTGACTTTTTGTCTTTTCCGTGCTGGAACGGTAAGAAGCATTTTTACCTATTGCATATGTTGTAGGACCAGCTTGACTAAAAAGTGTCCTCTGTGATTGTAGCAGACTGGACTTTGATGACCTTAGCAGTTTCCATGTTAAACAGAGGCAGGTAAAGCTAGTCACCTTGTTTTTCGGTTTGAGTTCAGGGAAGATAACACATTCTGATGGATAGGGCCCAGGGCAGAAAGTGAGAGCACTTGCATATTATTCTTTGCCCTGCTCTTAGAGGTATTGCCCTTTGACTCCTGCAGACAGATGCTATCTCTTTACTGAGACCCTGCCCAGCACATTGTCTCTCCAAGCTCAGTTAAGCCTTCTAGGCACTGGCAAAACCTATAAAGGTTAATAACGATACAGCGGAAACCTCCCCAGTCAGTGGTGGGGATGGTATTCTCAATTAATTGGCAGTAGCAGTGAACTGTATACCTCAGGGCTGCATCCTTCAGGCATTGATCAGGCAGGTTTTGCTCTGGAGTCAAGGGGAATTTAGTCTGAGTGACACATGGAGAATTCAGCTTAGCTCCTCTTGAGTCAACAGCACTGCTGTGATACAAAACGTCACTCATCTGAGACTGGCCATCGCCTGAGCTGGGACAACAGCAGTCTTGGCTTAGAGTTGCCTTGTAGCTATGTGCATTTCTAGGTAAATATAAAATTCTCTCAGCTTGGCTTTTTGTTCCTTGCATGCTTATTAAAAAAAAAAAAAAAAAAAAAGGAAGAAGAAGAAAAGAGCAAAAGCCTCATGAAGCTCATAAGCCTTCACCTTTCCAGTGAGCCATCAAGAGTTGCCTCCAGGTATCACTGTTTGTTGAATGTCCCGGGACTTCAAGAACACTGAACAGGGTGTTGAAGTATCCGGTGTCAGCATAACCCCAGGCATTTCTACACATCCTCAACTCTCTGTAGACATCAGATGTGAATGTACCCTGGTGTTTGTGTATAATAACAGCAATTTGACTGTGTGAAGGCACTGCAGCAGGTGTAATTATTTTCAATGGCAATGTTTCATTTCATCTAGAAACCTTGAAAGGATGTAAAATATATTTAAGCTTTGTGACAAGCCAACTAGTAGATAAGCAATGTTACTCCTACCAAGAGACAATAAGAGTGAGGTACCAGGAAAACAAATAATTTAGTTTGGTATGAATACCATGCTATGAATAACAGAAATCAGGAATTCTGAATTCTTTGCTGTAACCTCTCAAGGTGACCAGCCCTTCTGCTAAGTATTCTGCCTTAACATTAACATTACCAGTGAAAAACCTGCTGCACAATTGCGTAACATCTTGGTCATACAACAAACAAGTAACAGTATGAAAACTCCTTGACTAAGAAAATGGCAAAGTAGTGAGCTGCACAGCATCAGGGAGCAGCCCAAGGGGTCTGCTCCATTCAGGGAGGGCAAGCAGAGAGCCAAGAGTGACGCCAGAACCACGTGCTCGCTGTGCTGCAGGGCACAGACCCACTGGATCTGAGCCTTGTGAGCAGAGTAGGGGCAGTGATAGCAACTGGTCCTGTTCACCGTCCAGTGAACCCCAGGGAAAAGCAAGGTCACAGGTCATGTCTGAGGCCAATCCGAACAGCAAGGCCAATCCAAACAGAACAAGGCTAGAAACAAGTTCTCCTACAACATAGCTCAGTGGAAGAAAAACTATGATTCCATATTATGAAGCAGAGATTTTTTTCCAAATGTGTTTGAAGAAACCAGATGCCTTCTGAGAAAAATTTTTCCTTGTCTGAAAACACTTTTTCCCCTTCAGAAAAAGAAGCATAATAAGGATTTAAGCAAGCCTTACCTAGTGAGCTTTATTTGCCTCTGTAGTGCCTTCAGCATCTGAATCATTCTTTTGGTTAGATATTCTATATAGCAATGGGCTATGTTTTATGACACAGTTGTCTTTTTGCAGTGTGTATTCAACCACGCCAGTGAAATTGGGAAAGATCTTGGGCCAGATTCTGTGATCCTCAGGCTAATGTTTTACATAGTTGGGGTTTTTTTTTAAGTTTCCACTCATTAAAATTAAAAATAAATGAGCAGCAGTTTTTAATCTTCTTCAGTGACAATGTGCGACTTGTTTACACTATGACTGTCTCTCTACTACTCCCAGAAAGAAGAGCTTGAGTCTGGTAAAGGAGGACTCTTTAAGTTCTTGCCGAACCAGGGTTCAGTGTAATTACATTTCTTATCTACACGAAGTTTACCCTGTTATCTACCTGAGGCTACCACCCTGTAGCAAGTAGTTTGCTTGCCAGAAGTTGAGCCAGAAAGTCAAAAGCCTCCTCCGCAATCAGTCACTTTAGCAAAATTGGTCCCCCAGCACTAGTTTAAAAGAGAGGAGGAAAACAATGGCTCTTGATCTATTCAGAGTGAAGCAGCAGTGACTAAGAGAGTCCTAATGCAAATAGCTATTTTCCTCTCAGCCAAGTGGGTGCTTCCAACAGACTTGTTAAGAAAGGGAGGATCTAAGTCTGTTTGCACCCACTTGGTTTCTCTTTGTCTCTGTGCATGGTCAAATTGGTGCATTTTAAAAGAACAACAAAACCTCCTGCTTTTCTGTCACATCTTTTCTATAAATAATCAAAACTAACCTACAGGCTAGCAGACCTGTACTGGGTATGTTGACCCTCTAAAAGTTCACAGGAGTCTGTTCTGGAAGGCCTCGCTGAGCAAAATCCTGCTTTCACCAAGACCAGTGGCACATGCTGCAAAAGGCACAAGGAGAAGCAGGGATGCAGGAAGGTGATGGGCGAACGTGTTTGTCCTGATGACTCTGCCCTCTTGCCACCGTGGCTGCTACTCAACAGACACAAATTGGTGTGGCTGAGAGACAAAGCACCACTGGCCACACAAAATTTCAACACCTTCTCTACCCCTACCTCCCGATGCTAGTGATTTGGGCTTTCACAACAGTACTCACTGGAACTAATTCACTGTAAAAATAAAACAAACCAAAAAGCAACCACACACAAAACCAAACAAAACCAACATAAATTTATTTCTCCTTATCTCCCCAAACGTTAGGCACAAGAAAGAATTTTTCCAGCGACTGAAATTACAGGACCAGGTACTGCAACTCCAACACCAGCTGGAAGTTCAAAGACAAAATTGTTTACAGGTGAGAAAAGTAACTTTGTCCTTAAAACGTGCATCTTCAGTGCCTCTTAATCATGCTGTTATTTCCACAGAGCTGACTTTCCTTCAAAAGAAGATTAGCACAGATTAATGTAACTCAACTGAATGGCCATTAATGCAACTGAACTGCAGCAGTAGTGCAAGAGAGCATTTAAAAGGCCACAGTCTTAAACATTAAGGTACAAGAAACTCCCCACAGTGCACAATTTTGCACTAGCTCTAGGCTTTCTCACCATTTTTGCCAGCTGGATTGCTGCATTACTGGGACTCAATAAGCTATCTTTGGTGCTGATTGGCCCAAATTAAACCCCTGTGCCTCATTGCTGTATCAATCACAGCTGCTGATGCTTCCTGGTAGAGGGTTTTTTTTTTCCTCCCTTGTGTTTGGCCAGACAGTGTTGAGTTTTAGGTAGAGTGAAAAAACTGGGATCCTGGCTCTGGTCCGGTCTTGCAGTCTGCTTGTGATGTGAAGCTGGCTTCTTTTAAGGTTTTCTCTGTGAGTATGTTAGGCCTTGGGTAACTCTTGTGATACAAGATACTGAATGATTTTGCCTGAATGTGAAGTTGCCCTTATTTTGTACTTTATGCAGTTACTTGCAGAGGTGTATTTGTTCAGCTAACTCTGCTCCATTTCACTTCTTTATTTTGTTTTTTTGGTGACTTGTCACGGGTCCTCTGTAAGAGGAATAAGTATCCTTTGAGTAGCTGTGGCGCAAGACTTCTCAACATTATCTGTAGAATTCAAATTTGCTTGGGGTGCAGGTGGCCTTATTGCAGAAAGGAGGGAAGATTATCAGGGCTGGAGGAGGTGTATTCCATAGATCTAGGCCCTTTCCTCCAAGGGCATTACTCTAGCTGGCTCTGTGGAGTTCTCAAAGTGCTAAGAAAGCCATGGCTCTATCAGCTGCTGCCTGCCCCAGGCAATCAGCTCTGCCTCTATGTGAATTTAAGCAAGCTTTTTTACTCTGCAAATTGCTGTCTGAAATGAAGAAACAAACCTCTATTCTGATGCTTTGACTTTCCTACCCTGCTAAGATGCCACTTCAAAGAGCCTCAGCACTTGCTTTTTCTTAGGAGTAGGTTGGTTTGGGCTATATCTCTATTAATAAATTGAGTGACCCAATAGGAACTGACTTGTAGCACAAAAACCCAGTCGCTTAGGACCTGGTGTCTACAGTATATGTATTTTGGGCTACTCTTAGCTTCATCCAGCAGACTGAATGTCCATTAGCAAATGGAGCTGATCATTCTGTTTAGTTTCTCTTGAAAGAATTCTGCTCTATGGGCTCTCAGCCTCTCTGTGTTATCAACCAAAGCACAGTGAGCAGGGGTGATGGGAAGCCTGCTTTTCTAGAGTATATCTTCTGTTCTAACAACATCTAATATAGATCGACCTTTATGGTCAGCATGCGGTATTACTTTCCTGGAGCCCACCTGCTGATGGTGGGGAAAATAATGCTGGACTTTGCAATGACTGAGCTTGTAAAAGGTGAAAAATCCCTTTTAAACTCATTGATTCAAAACGTCTGCATGCCTCTGCATCTATAGTGGGTTCAACTGCATTGGTTGCTAAGGGAAGGACGGGTGTTGAATCTGAGGAGAATGATGAGAAAGCAAATTGTTTAAATAACCTGAAGTGCAGGAAGGAAAAGCCAATACGTTATCATGGTGATTTCAGTCATTTAGTTTGGAAGGTGATGTGACGCTTAATTCATTAATGTTTGCTAAGTGTTTTTAAAATTCTGTGAAGGAGTTACTTGAGAGTTGTAGAGATTACTAATCATTTTATGCTGTAAGCTTTCAGGGCTAGATTATTATTTAACTTGCTATAAACTGAGTGCTAGAGCTGTTTCATTAAAGGGTCTGTCAGCACTTAGATTATTAAAATGTGGTTTCATATTAAATCTTG
>NW_009258671.1:5242471-5245419 GCF_000687185.1 Egretta garzetta | reverse complement strand
CATCATGGGAACATTTCCACCTGGACTGATGGCTTCCCACCCCAGTAGGACTGAGGGGTGTTTAAGTTCTTGTTAGTTCTGGAACCGCCTCTGTCAGTCTTGGAAATGAGCAGAACTTCTTCCCTGCTGAGATGATGATTTTTGGTTGTGGTCAGTTAACTCGCTACAGCTGAGGCATGGGAGCTGGAGGGGGAGGAACAATGGAAGGGGATGGAGAAGAGAGCTGAGATCACTTGGGATCGGTTTTGTTTCCTTTTTGAAAGAAAATCTATCCAAGAATGAAAACATGAGGTCAAAGGTAAGTGAAAGAGAGGTCCTTGAAATGTCAGTAAGTCAAGCTGCAGATGCTGTGCCAAAAATAGTGTTCTTGAAACTGTGTTCATTGTGATCAGTATTGCTAGGTTCAGGTTTTCCAGGTTTCCTCCTGAAACCTCAGGGTTAATTTTCCTGTTTAGTCTGCTTTTGTTTTCTGATGAAACCACTAAAATAACAATTTGGCAACAGAAATCTTTCCTGTGCATGAATTAAAAAGAACAAGCAAAGCATGAATTAGCATTTGTATTAGAGAGACACTTGAGAGAATGGCGTCAAAGTCACAGGACAAAAACCCCTTTGTGTGTTTTGGTAGTCACCTTGCTGATCCATAATGACACTCATGACACTGACAATGAAAGCCCCACAAAAGGAAAAGGAGTGGTTCTATGTTTAGGTTTCTGGCTTTGTACTCTAGAGACTCGAGTGAGTATTTTTCTCCATCTCTTTGCCCTTATGCAAGCAAGAACTGCTTTAGAGCACAGCTGGGTGGGGAGAAGCCTATTGTGAGGCCAGGAGGTCTCATTAGTAGGTGAATGTTGGTGGTTTCTGCAAGAAATGAAGCTCATGCGAAGCCACGGAGGCCTTGAATCCTCATGTGAGGCTTTCATAAGTGGTTTTTAAACACCATTGACATCTCCAGAACAGCTATTAAACTGTGGCTCTACTCTCCCCTTGTGCCTAGATGTTTAGCACAGATGGGCTTAGGCTGGGAACAGGTAGGTTGTGAACGCTTGTGCCCTGTGTTTAGTGTATCACTGTGTTTTCTGTCTAAAAGTGAGATACTACTCCCTGCCTTAGATGGTTGCTGGCTAAAATGATAAGGTGCTTGAATGCTGTGATAATAGCTGTCACTTAGGTTCCTTGTGTAGATGGACAAGAGGCTGCTGGAGTTGCACGGCCTTTTGGAAAGTGGGAAGAAAATGTGAGAGTAGCTCTTAGGATCATCTTGCCCCAGGGGAGGATTGCTATTTTTAAAATAACTTCATTTGCCTTTTAAGCTTACTCTGGCACGGTCTACACACTAATCTTTATTTATTTTTATTTTAACAGCCATTCACTTTGAGAAGAGACACTATGGGAACAGCATAAAAGTCATGCTATAACTGCTTAGGGTTTTTTCTGGAGTGTTTTGTCTGGGATCACTCTGTGCAGTAGAACACTTAAAACCACACAAGGTGATATGAGAGTTAAACTTGTTGATTAGGGAACTTGTTGCTTTCTAGCATTGGACAGAAAGGGATTTCTATCCTGTATGCGCATTGTGAAGGAGCTAATGCACAGTAAGAAGTCTTCAACCTTCCCTCAGATGCACAGGGTATGTGCCAGTGCCAAAAGCAGGACCGTTGACTTTAAGTTAATAATCTGAATGGGAACAGCAAAGGCAATGATTAGCATTTGCTGGTTTTAATACCTTGCGCAAACACCAGTGATCTTAAAGGTATATAGAATGAAGAAGTCAACAGAAGACTACTGGAGTCTTCCTTCAGACAGAGGAAACAAGATGAGTCTCTTCTATTTCTTAGTCTTGACTTTGGTAACTTTGAATAGCCCTGCATACCTTCTGGGAAATCACTGCTAGTCTGAGTGCAGTATGCCTTCATTCTTCTCTTTCCTATCTTCTGCGGTAAAACTAGGTGCTCCTCCGTAACTGATTTGACTCCAGGTACGTTCAGGAGTAGAAACAGCAGGAAGAACGTGACTTCAGCCTGTGTGCGGAGTGAAAAAGAAACACCTGTCTGAACGAGCCAATTCTTAATACTCTAGTGTTGCAAGCAGGTAGATAAAATGCAACTGGTCTCTTGCAATGCACTGTGTATGGCTGCCTGCTTCCAGAGGAAAGTGGAACACAGAAAAGTGTGGGGTTTTTTGGGTGCAATGTTTTCTGTTTGTGTGTTTCCCCCACCCCCTGCTTCTCATGTGGACTTGGGTAAGAGGTGGTTTTGGTACCAAGTGAGTTGATAGCAGTTGGGGATTTGCTTTACCTCAGACGGAATCAGTTCCTGAGTCTATTTGTAAAGCGGTCCCCAGCTATGGACTGCTCGCTACTAGAAAGCTGTTATGGAAAGTTGTTGCTACCACCCTGGCTGTTGACAGGGAGATGCTATGTGGTTGCCTTGTGACAGTGTTACCTAGTGTGGTATGCTCCAAATCCAAGGTGCTTACTCTACATAGAGTGTGATAAAGCCCTTAGAGTAGAAAGGTACAATGAGGAACGGAACATTCTTGGTGACAGAAACAAAATCACTTCTAAGGAATGTATTTAGGGACAGGCCATGAGTTGGCTGCCCCTTCCACCAGGCTTGGGGCAGCCCTTGGATGGCGCATGTGCTTGCAGGCATGAGGGAGGTCCAAGCTTGCTGTCACCTCCTCCCACGGCTGGGGAGCAAGGACAGACTGTGGGCTGGCAATTACAGCCTGCCCTCTTCCACTGCCCGCCCTGCCTCCTGCTCAGCCCCATCACAGGAAGAACGGCTTCGTGCACTGGGACTATTTCCACTGTGGGAGTTAATGCAGTGAGCCCAGTGGACCACAAGCAAAGCAAATAGCAGGGCATGGCCATTTTAACCATCCGTGCTATTCTGCTGCCCAAGGCAACTACCTGCTTTCCCTCTGCCTTGGGGGGGGGGGGGGGG
>NW_009258671.1:5232594-5242460 GCF_000687185.1 Egretta garzetta | reverse complement strand
CCCCTCGGGTTCCTGCCAGGAGGAATTTTTGGCACCTGCACTAGGTTGACACAAAGTCCTGGCTGTTTTGCAGCTGGAGGTGGGGTGTGGGTAGGGTAGGATTTGCTTATTTTCTGTCTTTTCATGAGTTGGTTTTCTTGGCTGTTCCTGTGCATATGTAAACACTTCCTCCCCGTGTTTCCCTGCCTTTGTTGTTTCCCCTGGTGAATTGATGTTGCTGTTATTGAATGATGATGGTTGTTTTTTTCCTCTTTTTATTTTCAAGCGTGAAGTGAGGTGAATTAAGATGGGGGGGGGCAGAAATGCCAAAGGCAAGAAGTGTTTCCTCTGGCATGAAAGGGAGGATCTCTGCTGATCTTCCTGAAGTCCTCTGCTGCTGGCTGGACTGTCCTCATACCAAGGAGAGATGGACACAGATCAAAGCCCATTAGGTTTTGTGCACAAGGGAGATGGTCAGAACCAAAGCTTGATTTTTTTTTTTTTTTTTTTTATGTACGTATTGCCCCTGTCGGCTCTTCATTCTGTAATGGCAGTAACTGAGGCTCTAGATCTGGATGCTGGGAGGAGGTGTTGGGAATCCAAACCTCACAGTCTTGGCTGCAGCATTAACTGAGGTCACTTTGATGAGGAGTTTGCTTTCTCTTCTGCCTCCTTTCCCCCACAGCAGCTCTTGATGCATTAAGCAGACTGCTGGAACCAGAATGATGCGTATGACGTAACTGCCCAACATGTGTTGAAGACCTCTGTGAATCTTATCAGCCAGGGAGTTTGAGCATGCCCTGTCTCTAATGCTGACTGCTATTTCTCCCTTGCCCCTTCCTTGCGGAGATGGGATTGGCTTCTGAAGCTGTACACGGAGTACTTAGGCCATCTGTCTGAATCTCTGCTAGTGCTTACTGTCACTCCAGAAGAGTGATTCTATCCAGAGCATAAACTATTACCTGCAGTTTAGCCCCTACTAAAGCTTTGAGACAGCTAGAAAGAGCAATGATTCACTTGACCCAGCTACTCAATATAATTCATATCATAGGTATTTGTGTGTAACAATAATGAATAAAATTGCTTTTCAGTAGAGCGGAATTTCAGCTCTTTAGCAATAAGTATTGCATAGGGTTTTTCAATGTAAAATAGCTGGAGCTTGTTATTAAAAGATAATTCTTGGAGTATTAATACCTGGTATTGTTGCATAAACAAAGATGCTTTTTACATGAATGAAAGGTTATCTAAGCGCTCCCGTCTTGTTTCTCACTTTTTTGTTTTTGAATGCAATCCCAAATATCCTTTTTTTGTGTGTGGTTTTTTCTTCTCCTTGTGTGTTATCACAATGTATTGTGGAAAGAAGACCATGGACTTACCCTGTAATTTGCAGCTCTGCACTGCGATGTTGGTGTGATATGTGAGATTATCTTCCATTACTTTTAAAAGCATCAAGTTACTAAGGCTAATGTGGCCTGGCACGTGTGTGGTGACAAGCCATCCCTCAATCTGAAAAGCGAGAGACGCTGCATGGGGCAGGGCTATGGGGAAGCTGGTCATGATGGTAAAAGCATTTTTAAGGCATGTTTTCATTACTTGGGGTTAAATTCTACTGCTGACTTTCATAGGTGGTTAGCTGAAAGGCATGGTCTGAACAGTTTTGTATTACTTTTAATGTATCTGTTTAGTCCTTGGGAAGCAGTAGGTTGCAACTGAAATATTTTTAGTTCTGTTTACTTGAAAAGTATAGTAAATCCTACATTTGCTGTTAGAGTTTTTTTTGGTTTTTTCTCCTGCTTTCTGCCCTTTTGCCCACAGCAGTTTGTAATTGAGTCTAACAAGGAGCATAGGCATTTATAGGTTACTCCTGTAAAACAGGGCTTAGCAATCAGATAATTGGTTTCTTTTAGCAGATGCATGGCTACAGAACCTGAGTGAGCTTTTTTTTTTGTAATAAATGCTATATGGCTATGTTTGACTAGTTTTTTACAGCCTGTTCCTAAGACTGTCTCAGTTCGTCTCTCATCTCTTAAAATACTAGAGATCCCAGCAGATAAGAGTGGGGCTTTTGTGGTCAAAAGCTCTTTCTGTCCACCTAGAAGGAAACCTTCAGAAACAGAGTGATACAAACCCAGATTTGATGGCTAAAATTCAGAAAACTTGAGAAGCCATGAAGCAGGGGAGAAATGCATTCAAGAGTAGGCTGCAGCAGCCTACCATCAAAATTGGAGCCTCTAATGTACAACATGTGTTCCTGCTTTCATTTGTCTACTTTACAAGAGCTAATACACAGTATTTTCAGGGTTCACAAGGGTGCTTTTTTCCCTCTAGGCTATTAGCTGCAGTAATGGCTTATTAAGAAAGCTAGACTTTCTCCCAGCTGGGGGAAAAAGTGGCCCTGAAGGAGGTGAAGAGGAAGAGGAGAAAACTGAACATTTTGTTTAAACAACTTAACAATACAATGCCAGAGGAAATGAATCAGAAGAGAGTGATTTCTGCAAGCGTGTATGTTTTACTTTATGAAAACAAAGAGGTTTAAATCCTGGCCTCCCAAGAGTCAATAGGGCCCGTGTTTAGCTTTGACAATATGGGGTCCTGGTTCAGTTGCTACAGGCGGAGGAAGGTATTTCCAGAACAACAAAGGGTAGCTAGTTAGGCTTCTATCTAGTTTAACCTCCTAGGGCTACTTCCCAGGATTATTTTGTGGGTGTTTTATTTTTTCCTTCCCTAAAAAGTAACCTCCTTCTTCGTTACCCCACCCCTGAAAAAAACACATCTCTCTTCTTAGTGTCACTTTCTACAGAAAATGAGGTCATCCTCACCTGATACAGTGTGGTCTCATCTTGTTGGCCCTTGGCACTATTCCCTGGTTCCTTCCTGCTGTGGGGTCAGCCCAGCTCTGGGGAGTCTTAATGCTGCTCTAAGCTGTGCCACATCAAGGAGCACTAAAGGACTGTCTGGCAGGCAGGGACATTAGAAGACTGTAAATAAACCCCTACTTTTCTTCGACTTGCCCTTTTTGGTGATGTATGAGGAGGTTTCCTTCCTATCCATTTCCTATATCAGTTGCTCGTTTGGAGAAGCCAGAATAGGAGGATATGCTCCCAGCCCCGCACCCAGTGTGGCTTGGAGCAGTCTGTGTATGTATAGTCTGTAGATTATTAATATCCGTTTGTGGGTAGATTGTTCTTGCGGCTTTGTCTGTATGTATTTCCAAACCATCTTGGCCCTTTTTAAGGGTGGTTTCCTGGAATAAGCCCTCTGTGGGCTTTGAATGACTGATTCATGATTGTTATCCTTGGACGAAGACTGCTGGGTGAGAGGGGTATTTAATCTTGACCTTTTACAATATGACTGACAACTGTTTTGCACCTCTAGTGGTTTTTCATGGCACCTTAAGTATGTGCTGATGCTGAACTGGAAATATTGCTATTTGCCCTCTCCATTAGTGCATATGAATAATTGACTACCTCAAGATATTTTGAGACATCAGCTCCTCTTTTTTTTTTTTTTTTCCCCCCCTCCACTCTAAAAACCTTGCTATTCCCTTAATTCCAGGTAAACTGGTACTTTCCAGTGGGCTTTCTGTGTATCTCAGCTTGTCCAGTTCATTTATCTGTAAGTAGCGATAGCAGTCAATGGGTGACATTCTGGTCTGAACTTCCACAGCCTGTGTCCTACCTGCCTCTCAGTGTGCAGTATTTCCTGTTTCCTGACTTGTAAGCCTTTGAAAGCAGCAGTTAAGTGTTTTGAAGCAAGTCTTTGATCTCTCCTCTTGCATGTCTGGAATGAGCAGTGCTACAGCACTGACTAGCTGTGGCCTACATGCAAGTAGATCAAGGGTAAAGCTGTTTCTCTTTGGACATGCTACATAACCTTGTTATTCAGGTCAGAACACAAATTCTTGTGGGTTTTGTCCCAACATAATGTAATGCAGCAGCCCCACAGGGGCGTGGGGTGATGAGCTGTGACCAGGGGGTGATGCTAGCACACGCCGTGCAAGACCCTCTTAGAATTGTAGAATCGTCTAGGTTGGAAAAGACCTTTAAGATCATTGAGTCCAACCTTTAACCTAACCCTGCCATCCCACCACTAAACCATGTCCCTAAGCACTTCATCTACCTGATTTTTAATTACTTCCAGGGATGGGGACTCGACCACCTTCCTGAGCAGCCCATTCCAGAGCCTGACAACCCTTTCGGTGAAGAAATTTTTCCTATTGTCCAACCTAAACCTGCCCTGGTGCAACTTGAGGCCATTTCCCCTTGTCCTATCGTTCATTACCAGGGAGAAGAGGCTGATCCCCACCTCACTACAGCCTCCTTTCAGGTAGTTGTAGAGGGTGATAAGGTCTCCCCTCAGCCTCCTCTTCTCCAGACTAAACAACCCCAGCTCCCTCAGCTGTTCCTCATAAGACTTGTGCTCCAGACCTCTCACCAGTTTTGTGGCTCTCCTCTGGACATGTTCCAGCAAGGCAACATCTTTCTTTGCTGGTCCCCCTCTTTCTGATACAAGCCAGGTTGCCATTGGCTCTCTTGGCCACCTGGGCACACTGCTGGCTCATACTTATTCAGCTGTCGACCAGTACCCCCAGATACCTCTCCGCCATGCAGCATTCCAGCCACTCTTCCCCAAGTCTGTAGTGTTGCATGGTGGTGTTGTGACCGAAGTACAAGACCCAACACTTGGCCTTGTTGAACCTCATACAGCTGGCTTTGGCCCATCCATCCAGCCTGTCCAGGTCCCTCTGCAGAGCCCTCCTCCCCTCAAGCAGATCGATGCTCCCACCCAGTTTGGAGTCATCTGCAAACTTACTGAGGGCACATTCAATCCCCTCATCCAGGTCATTGATAAAGATACTAAACAAGACCGCCTCTAGACCTGAGCCCTGGGGGACACCACTCGTGACTGGCCACCAACTGGATTTAGCTCCATTCACCACAACTCTCTGGGCTTGGCCATCCAGCCAGTTTTTCACCTAGCAGAGAGCATACCTGTCTAGGCCATGAACCACCAACTTCTCTAGGAGAATGCTGTGGGAGATAGTGTTGAAGGCTTTGCTGAAGGCCAGGTAGACAACATCCACAGCCTTTCCCTTGTCTACCAGGCAGATCACCTGGTCATAGAAGGAAATCAGGGTGGTTAGGCAAGACCTGCCTTTCTTGAACCCATGCTGGCTGGGCCTGACCCCCTGATTGTCCTCCATATGCCTGGTGAGCACACTCAAGATGAACTGCTCCATAATCTTCCCTGGTACAGAGATCAGGCTGACAGGTCTGTAGTTCCAGAGCCCCTGGAGTTCCTCTTGCCCCAGAGCCCAGGGTTGCGGTACCTGCTGACAATGGCAGGCTCCATTGACAGACCTAAATGAGGTGAGATGATGGGTCGAGTCTGGGATACATCTAGGAGAGCCCAGTTGGGAACAGCAGGAGACCAGATTGGAGGTTAAGCTATGATGAGTGTTGGTACAAGAATTATCTGTCATACAGGGTCAGCAACAAGACTGGAAATATGGCTACCTACAGTATAGGTCTGGCGCTTCTTGGGAAAGCCCAGTCAGCAAGGCAAGGTGGGGCTAGGCGCAGGCATGCCAGCACCATGGCTCCAACAAGAACTGAAGCCCTAGGGCTGAGCTGCAATGGAGCCCACAGGCAGGGGGTGAGTGTGTGGGGTCCCAGGTGAGGCTGGCCAGGGCCATTAAGGCCACAGGTGCCCTCAGGGTTCTGAAAGCCAGAACCTTGTTAATACAGTGAAGAGTTGATGGGCTCTTTGTGTTTTTATAAAAAAGCAGTAACTAGTCAACGTACTGTCACAAACCATAGTTTGTAGTTCCCTTTTTCAAGAGAAGGTATAATTACAATTTTCTTTTTAATCAACAGCCTGCTTTCTGAAAAATGCCACCGAAAATGTAGTATTAAAAAACAGTGAAAATAGTATGCCAGTGAAGTGTGTGTGTATGAGAAACAAAACAGAAGGATAATATGAGTAATTGGCTGATCCTTTTTACAGGAGGACTGAAAATCCATTCCTTCTGATAAGTTTTTGTAAGCCTTGTGATCCAGCGAAACAAGTCAGTCATGCTAATTGAAGTTCTGAATGTGTCTTGCTCTTCCAAAATACGCAAATCTGTGGAAGTCTGAGAAAGTTGTTATATTATTCTAAGCCATGTGTCCCTTGTCCTATTCTTGTTGTGTTCTCATGGATTTCTCTTCAATTCCCTATGCTAACGGTTGATTAGTGAAGCATCAATTCTGCCATCAAATAAGTAATGCCTGTGAAAGTTAATAGAGGCATCTTCATTTGAAATGCTCTCTTCAAAAGAACCTTAACAAGAAAATCTAAGTGAGAGTATCTGACAAACAAATAACAATGTTAAGTCTTTTGAAATGCTGCCCAAAAGCATATGTATGTTCTTCTGGTTTTAGCTTAGCAAAAATATAAACAATTAAAGTAGGACTTTCACCTTTTTCAGGAGCAACTCTTGTTAGAGCTGTCTGTGTATGAAGGGGTGTGCTACTGCACAGAGTTGGGCCACAATATGAAGTCTCAAGCCCAGGCTTACCAGACCCTTTTGGGATAGGGAGGTGGGAGAGAGGTTGCAAAGATCTAAGCCCTTGCTGTAACCTCTCCCACAACAGAGCACTAGAGATGTCTGGTCAAGGAAAGGGCTTTCATTAAAAATACCTGTTAAAAAGTGGGCTTGGATCTTCTTTGAAAAATCATGCTGAATGTGAATCAAAGCTAAGGTTACTTCCTGTTGTCAGTTTATTACTTCAGCCATGATCAGAAATGCTGAAGCACTATTAAAGAGGTTGCTCAGCCATATTTCTAGTTCAAGCTCCTTGGGTTTTCCTGAAACTTCTAGCCCCAAATTGCAGATACAAGAAGTCTGCATGAGATGAGTTATTTTACAACTTGTCATCAGTCTTGGAGGATCCATGGACTTCTTCTGAGAGGCCATAAAAGATAATTATCAACAGGCTTATGTATCCTAAACAGATTTGCACTTCCACTGGCAAAAATACAAGGATCCACAAATGCAAAAAAAGCCTCTAATGAATGCTTTAAATAGCTCTGGACTTGTCTGTAAGGAACTCATCATGTGTCTCAAGTTTATCCTCAGTCATAACTTACATATGGGAGACAGCAGTAGAACTTACAAAGTCTTGTTTCTTGTCACGCACCCCTGAGCTGATTCTCTGGTGACTAATAATTGTAGCATTTCCCTCAGTCAGGTGCTAATTTTGCTTTTTTCCTCTCTGTCCCTGGGCACTGAGCTTAATTTCTGCTGCTTTATAAAACCTGTTTGAAATTAGCCAGTAAATTCAAAGCTATTGGAGGTGAGGGGGACTCTGTGTGTGTGCATACCCATCCACATGTGTGCATGTGTTAATAAACTGCTTAAGCTTCACTTCCTTAGGAAACAAAGCAAACAACCCAAGAAAATCAGACTGAAACTTAAATTTTTTTGGAACAGCTGTAGAAATAGATATTGAATGTTAAATTAAGCAGCTTGTGGTACCCCCCACGCAGTTGCCGTATATTAGCAACCTACTTGCCATGAATGCACAATGGTATATGACCTTTTCACAGATGAATGAATCCTTGTGATTTGAAGGATTGTTTGTTAGAAGGTGCATGGATGGGAGGGAATAGATCAGAACCCTCTTCCACTAATAGTCCTGAAACTGTTATTTGCCATGTCAGGTTATGATTTGTGTGCCTGCTCAAAGCTTTCCTCCAGTTGTGTTTTGTTGTTTCTGTTGGGGTTTTTTTGACTATGCGTTATCCTAACTTACATACCTTGGTGCAATGTGTGTGCAAGACTAAGAACTGCAATGACTGTAACTACCCACTCTTGTTACAGGCTCTGATTTTAATGTCTAAATTTACCATTGTGTGGAGTAATGTGTCTTTTGCCAACAGATCCATAGAACTGGGATCATTTCAACACAGGTTTTTTTTTTTCCTTTTTCATATATGAATGTGCATGTAGATTAAAAACTGTATCTGACTTGCTTATATAAAATCTGTTAAACTACTTATACTTCAATAATTATTAGGGATTTTTTTCTCAGAGGAAGATCAGTGCTTCCATTTTTTTAGTAACATATTATTGATGGGATGATGGCTTCTGTAATGCTTTTTTTTCTACTAAAGATGCAAACCTTTATTGCTTTTATGAAACTTTCACTTGAAAGGTTCTTGAATTGAGAAGGTGCTGTGGCCTGAACTGCAAAAGTCAACCCATCTGGCAATATGGCTATCTTGCATACTGCTTATATAAAATCTGTTAAACTACTTATACTTCAATAATTATTAGGGATTTTTTTCTCAGAGGAAGATCAGTGCTTCCATTTTTTTAGTAACATATTATTGATGGGATGATGGCTTCTGTAATGCTTTTTTTTCCTACTAAAGATGCAAACCTTTATTGCTTTTATGAAACTTTCACTTGAAAGGTTCTTGAATTGAGAAGGTGCTGTGGCCTGAACTGCAAAAGTCAACCCATCTGGCAATATGGCTATCTTGCATACTTTTATGTAATTTTTCTGAAGCTCTTGTTCTGTTTCCAACATGAAACCATAACGGATACCAAAACCTCAAAAGCTGTGGTTGATGGGACCCTTATTCTCTGCCCAACTCTAGAGGGTGTGTGTATTTGAGACATGCACATAACCCCTATTAATTATTGCTTCAGTACATCTACTAGCTAGTTACAGATGTATCTTAGCATAAAACATGGCCCAGGACCGTGTTTCACTTCTGGCCACTGCAGCTACGTGAAATTCACAACGGACTGTCTGGTGCCAAATTTAGTTTGTACAAACAAGCTCTAGTCGAGTTTCTCATCCCACTATAATCTGTTACTATCTGAATGGCAATTTCAAAGGCGTTGCAAGGTGAAATTAATCTGATCCGCTGTCATGTGTGTTCAGGTGAGATGAACTGCATGCTACAGCGCTTAATTCCCTCTCTTAACCAGGAAGGGGGAGCCCAGGGTCTGAAGCTCTGGCATGGGTAAAATGAATTCCACCCTGGGGGGATAGTCTGCAAGGCTTATGCTCCCAAGTTGGTTAGCTTTCTCAAATAAAATCCCCTTTGCCGTTTGATTCAGGGAAAGCAGCCTTGGCTCTCTTCGCAGGGGCTCTGATGTTGTGCGTCAGTGGGGAAATTTGAGGAGGTAAATGACCACAGTTCATCAACAATTCTTCTTTTACATCATGTTTCTGATCAGCGGGTGTGCTCCTCCTGATGAGCTGCAAATGTGTACTTAATATTATATTGGCTATTAACTCCCAAAGTCAACAGTTTCCCTGGCAAGATCAGAACACTTCAAACATTACTCTGCATTTAAAAAAAAAAAGTAATATTTTTTCAGTGTAAAAGAATTCTTATTAAAACATTTACAGATACTTTTATGATGTTATATTGCTTTCCTAAAACACTGATCAACTGTGATGAATATGTCTGCATGTCATTGTTCTCCACCCCCCCTCCTCTAGCCCCCAATTCTTCTTCAAAGAGGAGAAAGTGTTGCTACTTTTCTAGGATGAAGAGAAGGTCCAGGCTTTTAATGCTCTGTTATAAGCACGAACTGGAGCCTGAAGACCTAAAACATGTGAAAGCTGGTGGGACACTGTCCTCTCCTTGCAGCAGGGTGAAGGGTGTTCTCTTTTGAGTGTTCACTCTCCTGCCTGAGGCACAGCCAGGGAAGAGATTCCTCGGTGCCTCCTGGAGCTGTCAGTCTGCTCATCCACTTGAGAGGAGAAAATGAAACCCTCCTTTTGTGTGTCGCCCTTCTTTTCGTCCGCTCTCTGAGAATGTAAGACATTGGCAATAGCAACTCTGCCAGGGCTGTTGACCATTAGTATTGTAACACCCAAATT
>NW_009258671.1:5221595-5232536 GCF_000687185.1 Egretta garzetta | reverse complement strand
CTAATGACACTGGTGTCTGTGGTTGTAACAAGAGCTTGCTGTGGGAGTGGCAGTGCACTTACAGTAGAGAGCAAGGGGCCTCATCCAAAGCCCACTTCAACTGACAGGAGCTTTTCTGTTGACTTCGCTGTAGAGTGAATTAGGCTCCCAAGCAAACAGCAGCTCCCCTGCAGCAGTGGTCAGCTGTTTTAATGCTGCAGGAGGGATTAGTTACAAGCAAATGGTGTTTTACCACATTACAGGCTAGCAGCAAATTCTTATATCCCTATAGGAACAGACAGCGTGCACCTACCGAATGTGTGTTATGAGCAACTGCAGAGATGACAAGTTGTTAAATGCATGTTTGCTGCCTAAATAAGAGGAGAATGGTGAGTGTGAAAAAAATGCCTGGGTACCTATGTGTCTTGGGAATGGGCAAGCATTCAGTGAGCAGTCACAGTGGTGTTTTAAGCATCCCAGAGCACTGCAGTCTGCTGTTTGGCTTGATCTTGGTATGCAACATAAGTGGTGGGTTGTGACCTCTTGGGCAGATGTTGAGAGGTCTGCCATGAACCTTGGATGCTTTAATGGGGGGGGAGTTGGGAAGAGAAAGGAGGGTGGCCCTGACAGCACTGTTAAACCTAAGTTAGTATGTCCCAAGTGGTGGGTCTCGACCTCTGCTGGGTTCTGCAGTGATTCAAATAGGTCCCAGGGTGTTTGGGCACAGGTGCAGTGCTAGCTGCAGTGGGTCTGTAGTGTTACTGGCCTGATGTGGCATCTCACTGACCTCTTGTTTTTTTTACTATGTGACAGTTTGATAGTGTACTGTAAAAGACCTATTTGAGGAGTATTTGGCTTCTTTATGACCCATCTTATTTGTTGGTTTCGGAAGCAGTAAACAGTAAGCGTAGGGGTAAGAAACAGTAGCTGGAACAGTATGTGTTTGCAGGGAGGGAGAAGAGAAAAAGTACAAATTTTGTGCCACTGAATCATGTGGTTGCTCTTCTGGAGATCTGTGGTAGTTCATTTCTTTCAGGGTAAAAAGGGTGAGAACAGGCTTTAATTCCTGGCTGCAACTGTTTAAATGGGCCTGAGAATTGCTAAGTGTGCTTAATGGATGGTAGGAGCTCAGCGCCTACGGGGTTAGGAGAGAGGGTCAAATTTGCATTTGGTGTTTGCAAGCTGGTTCTTCTTTCTCCCATCCTAGCCAGAGCCAGGCTGCTCCCCAGGTGGGTTGTGTGAAGGCTGCTGAGCCGGAGGTGGATTGCGATGTTTAAGAGACTGAGAAATGATGGTCAACACTACTTGCTCATTTGACATCGCAGGCAGGAACAGACTCTTTTGGTTTTTTGGAAACAGATCTGATGAGAAACTAATAGTCCATGGAAAGATCATTTAGCTAGATAAAGTGGGAAATTATAAACCATATCAAGTAGTGTAAGAACATAAGAATGCTTCCCAGGGCACTTGTGCATTTGAGTGAAAGGAAATCACAGAATGATTAAATTGGTCTCAAGAGAGAAAAGGGGGATATTTCTAAGAACTTAGTAATGTTATGCAGTAATTACATCTGTAAAGTAGTAGAGGAATGCTGTGTGTTAAGGTCTTCAAATTAAAAGATTATTATGCGATTCAGAGATTTTTTTTTATAAGGATGTTACTAATAGGCTAGTTTAACTACTGACCCATTAGACTTTCTAACAAATACTCGTTAATATTTCTATAAATCAGTGGTTAAGATTAAGACACTACAAAGTAATGTTGTTTCTAAATCTAATATAGGTTGAAAGGAAAAATTATTCTATTCCTGTCCGCAGTTACTTTATGTGGGAGTTACTCTTCCTCATTACAAATGAAATTACTCTTGACTTGTTAACGTGAAGGGAGTCAGGCTGTAGGTTTAGGTCTGTAGTATCTCTGAGTAGTATATTTATAGTAAATAGTGCAAGAGTGGCAAATGCTGCTTTGTAATGGGTGGCACGAAGGTGCAGCCCGTAACTAACTCTTCACTAAAGTGAGAGGGAGAGCTGTCTAAGCAATAAGTGATGCTTTCTCTCTACGGTAACATTCTTTTTTAGCAGACTTGTAATGTAGTTTGAAAGCTACAGGCTGGCAAACTGAGACTTGTCTGTGATCAAATAGTAAATACCGTGCAGCTGCTGAGGCCTGCATTGAGAACCTCCTTCCACTCATGCATTTTTAATTCACCTCTGCGAGAGTCTCCCCAAATAGGCCTGAGTAAAAGGAGCTGTGGGAGAAGGTGAATCCAAGCAAGAATATGCATGCGCTGTTTGTGGGTGTGATGGTTTCTGCAATTTAGAGCAGCGCTGAGGCTGCTTTTCCTTGTGATGAGGATTTTCAGATCAGTTTTCAGCCCACCCTAGCAATGATGTTGGTTGGGGATTCCCCTTGGAGTCCTTATTCACCTTCTCGCTGCATGCCCCCAATTGCTGCGCTAAACTAGCATATCCGTGGGTTTAGCGCTGATGAAAGGTGGTCTGCTGACAGGTCTGAAGACGTGTTAAATCTGCAGCCAGGCGTGAGTACCGGAGGCCTCCTCTCTGCTCCGGCTCAGTGCTGACCTGCGGGGTGGCCTCCCATGGGACCGGACTGCTGCTGATTCTTGTTTAATCCTTGGCCTTGCTGGGGCCACTAGCAAAACTGCTAATGGGTACCACTTGTAAAGGCTTATTCTGATATCTATCAAGGAGTCTGACCACCAGCTCCTTTGCAGCGGCTCCAGTGCAGCTGCTGCTGGTAAGGATTTGTTGTTGCTACCAAGCTGAGCTGCGTTTGTGTCTGTGCTTCGGTGTGGAAGCTGGCAGTACGCACCCCCTGAGCATCCCAGGTTCCCCAGGTGGATGGTTGGGCCACAGCAACAGAACCGAATAACTAAACCAAAAAGGCAACAAAACAGTGAATGCTCTGCAGCTCTCCAAAGAGACTTGCCCAGAGAAGAAGAGAAGGTCTGCTACTGCGTATTTTTCTGCTCAGATAACTTAGAGGCAGCCTTCAGGCCATCTCTCTTGGGTCTCAAAAGAAAGATGCTCTGCGCTGAGGACAGCAGCACCAGAAAAGGGTTTGTGGGAGAGGTGTATATATGAAGTCTCAGCTAGCTGTCAGAGGTAAGAGGAGCATTTGAAGTAGAAGAGGGGTAAGGGTGTGAGAGTAAGAAAATGTGAAACAAATTGAAATTAAAGAAATCCTTGTGTCTGTCTTTGACTCAAGGAGTGTGAAGTACCCATGAGTCCCACAGCAATAATCTTCTGGGATTTTCCCCAAATAGCTTCCCGGCTGGATTGACTTTTTCTATCCTAGTAGTGTGTTCCTGGCAGTAAGAAATAAAGCACAGGGCTGTTTCCAAAGGTGATGCAGCTCCTGAAGCCCACAGATTTCTGTATCCTGTGCTAGTAGCTATAAGCACACCAGACCTGTTTTGAATATAAAAATGTGTGGATTTGTTTTGTGTTTGCTTGGGTTGGTGTCTTTTTTTCTTGCATAGAATGTAGTTGCTGTTTTAAAACCTGCACTGTGTTCTGGTATTATGGGGGTAAACTAGGTTTCCTGCAGTCTGAAGGGGAAGGTATCTGGGTGTCAGATGCCCATAGGAGACAGAAGGAAAGGGCAGAAATTTGGAATAAAAATACCAAATTGGAGCTTTGAATGGAGTAAGCTTAAAACGTACAGGGGGCAGAAAATTAAACTTGCATTTGATTTTTACTTCCATAATATTATTTTATGGAGGGCTGAGGAGCAAGATGAAAAGGCTTTAACACTCAAGCAGTTCTCTTTTTTTTCTGTAGTCAATTTGCTCCATTCAACAATATTCTTTCTTTGCATCCACCTCACTTAACAGAGGTCATGTAAAGAAAGAAGTGCAGAAATAATTGAAAAGCGCTCCACTGAGGAATAACAAGTGAATTTTTTTTTCCTGTAGCCAAGGCAGAGCTAAGTAAATATTTGTTAGAGCTAGGAATCAACATATAAGCATTAAGGAAAGAAATCACATTTTCTTTGAGTCTCCCACCTGCTATGCCTCCACTATATCTAGGCTGTCGCAAAGAGGGGAAAAAAAAAGTAGCAAAGTTGTGTTCTTGTATTCCACCATCCAGGCACATGGCTAAAGGCCTGATTTTTGGCAGCAGCTGACAACCTTTCCCCTTTGCTTCTACTTTGTTTGTACCCGCTTGTCACAAAATCTAAAAATGAAGCTGTTGCTTGTCTTTATTACCTGCTGATTATTGTGAGTTTGCCTCTGTTGTATTTATGATGAGGCATCCACTGCTGTCAGTCCAGGGGTGACTGAGGTAAGATGAGCTTCAATTTTTTGTTTTCTCTGCCAGAGCAAGTCAGCACACATTCAGCAGGTCATCTTGTTGGAAAATGCTTGTTTGCTGAAACACAAATTCTTTGTGTTTAATGGTGGTTGTGTAAGAATTTCTGATCGTGGAGAGATGAGGAGAGAGCATACATGGACTATAAATTTCTCTAGATATTCTAGAAAAATGCTTAATGATTCAGATGAAACAAAATGTTGGAATCATCTCCTGATGTTGCCAAGTAGCAGATGCTTAGCAAAGGCAAGAGGGCACGCCAGCCTTTCCCTTGAATACCTTCCTTCTTTCCGGCAAGCTGTTGCTTTGGGCCTTCCTGAGGCAGAAATTGTTTCTGGGTCACTGTTCAAAAAGCACTGATGGGCTGATTCTTTCTCAACTTGTCCAAATTTTCTTTAAAATTGGTTACAGGAAATATTTTGTATATCTTTTCTGTTTATGGTGCTATAGAAATAGTAGTCCTGGTTTGGAGAGGTGTTGAAGCCCAGTGTTACCTAGAGCTAGGGGATAATCCTGGCTGACTAAAGATCAAATGCATGCTTGACATCTGGAAGATAATTAAATAATTTGCTGAGTCAGAAGCACTGTGGTGTTTTTATCCTTCATTTGTCTCAAGTAGGGCGGATATGTTTATAGCAATATGTTACCCCAAATACTACCAATAGGGATCTCCTCAAGAAAAGAACTGAATACTGTGTATTTGTACTTCTGTATTCCCAAATATAGCATAAGAAGTGTAGGTAAGACTCGTGTTTTTGATCTAAATACTTAAATCCAGTACCTGCGTCACTGACTCGTAGCTTTGCTATCCAGAAGATGAGGTATTTCAATGTGTTTCTTTACAAGTAGTATTCAGGGGAGATTATGGTCTTTCTGTTCATTTTGTCCAATTATTCCTTCAGTGATAACAATGTATAAGGGGGAAAAAAAAAGTAATTTATTCCTGCCTCTTACTTATCAGCTATATAAAGCTTTTGACTTCCTCTGCAAGTCTGTTTTGCACTCCAGTAGGTTTGTTATTGCAAGTCAGTAATTCTCCGCCCTCTTCTCCCCCTCCCCTCCCAGTTACCCTTCACTACAGCATCTCATTCTGATGCTGTGTTGGGCTTGCCCAAGAATCAAGCTAGAAGGACTTACAATAGTGTTTGTCTTGGCTAACACTGGTATAGGAGAAAGGAATTTGGCTTATGCTATCTTACATGGGGGGACTTTCCTCAAAGAAATAAATACAACATTTCAATCACCAGCATCTCTCAGTTGTGATGGATAAAGTTTTCTGTAATTGGCTGGAGCAATGGTCTGCTGACCCTGGACCATGGCTGCTGTGAGTGGCCCCTACCAGCTGCTTCAATGAGAAATGGCAGAGACCCTACAGGTTAAATAAATGGGGAAAAGCTCCTCTCTGCTCTCTGATAGTCGGAGGTTGGCTTTATGCAGAGATGTGAGGATTTACCCCTTCTATACTTAACAGTATGTTTATTTTGCTTTAATGTTGTCTTCATGGCTGTTCATATATCATTGTCACCTGTAATGGTGAGCTCTATAGGTTAATTGTGCAACAGATTTTAAATAGACTGCCTTTTTCAGTCTCAGCTGATGACCTCTCATTCACTAGTAGATGCTCTTTCCTTCACGGAAAAATAAAGGCAACAAAAGCAGACAGATATTTTAAATCATTGTTTTCAAAGGAGTTTTCCATTCTCCTACCCTATCAGTATCTTCCTTTATGAAGTCAAAGGCTAAGACACAATACTGGCATTACTTTCTGAGCATCTTGTGTGTCTCTATTGTATTTTAAGCGCATTAATAAAGATGTAAATCCAGTTGATAGTGACTGTCGGCACCATAATAAGCCATTAACGAATCTTCTTTTTTGAAGTAGTGTATGTATGAGGTGATTTCCTAAAACCAGGGAGAGCTTGCAATGTATCCTGTAGGTCATTAAACATTCTCAGACTGAAGATGAGAATCTGGAGGGGCAAAAAAAGGAATGCTTGCTCTGGAGCTCTTTGGGGAATGAACAAAACTGGGGCTTTTCATTACGCTTATTGGAGAGATCTATGTTCTTATTCCTACAGGAGAGAAGAAATTCTTTGGTTATCCCAAAACAATAAAATCTTTGCAAGTTGACAGTAACCACGACTGACTAGGCACATTTACAGTAAGGCTTCGGTGGGTTTTTTTAGAGCCTGGTTATATTGCCCTTCCTTCTCCTACTCCTCTTCTATGTCATTCTCTCAGCTTTTACTGCTTTTCAGTCTGAGCCCTGTTTGTCATCCTACTACAGTTTGTACCACCCTTTGCTGTAGGTAAAAGATACAACCTGTCACCATAAAATACAGCCATCACAAGGCATGTTTTTGGGTAGGTTACCCCTTCTCTGTGCTCTTTCCGCTTCCTATGGTAGCTCCCTGGGCCTTAAGCAGATTGGCTCTGTATGTATATATGTGGCATACTTGTATGCAGTTAATAAACTATTGGGACCCACCTATGTCCAAGTAATCTCATAACCTTAGATATTGTATGTAGGAAAAAATGCCCTTGTTACTGTTCTGAACTGCAAATGGTGACAAAGACAGGAACGGAGAGTGCCAGCTACTCATGTTGAAGAGTTCTTGCCTTGGGTCTCTACTAACAAGAATGGGGCATTTTGGTGGTGGTTTTTTTTTTTTTTAACGTTTAGGGAACTTGTTTAAAATTCCTGATCATGGTTTTTAAAATAACTATCCATCATATGACCTCTAAATTTAGGTGTGCCTTGTGCCATATGCTGGGGGTTGCCTGCACTGCGTGGTGCAGAACTGGGCAGAGGCATTCGAGCTAGGGCCAACTGACCCATCTTGGACACCAGGAGCAAGCAAGCTGTGTCACCAGATGCTCTGGCTGTGCCAGTTAAGTCTGTGGTGTGGTTCACCCCCTGCTGTAACCAGTTCCAGGATTCAAGTGTGATGTTCTGCCTGATACCACTGTGGGCAGTAAGGTGGACCAGATCTCGTGGAGCAGCTCAGGGCCTTCTGCCTACTGCTGCATTACGCAGGGTACCTGTGCCTGTCGGGAACCCATTTTCATGGGCAATATGTTTTCTTATCTTCCGTATGCTGTCAAAGGGTCAAAAATGCTGTGTAAGCAGAACAATGTATAGATCTTTGTGGGCCTCCTAGAGCCAGGATGATAATAGAGATGCTTGTTGTGTGTGTATGAGATACAGTGCTTTGTTGGTTTTAAAAATAGGTATTTTATTTCTTTGAATAATCCTAAGGGAAACTTGCTGTATTTCTGTCCCTGCTTGCCCTGCCCTATAGCCCATACATGACAGCTTTGTTTAATTCCCTACCTTTACTGAGTGTTTCCCTACTAATCCTGGATCTAAGAAAACCCAGATGTAGAGCTTTTTATGAAACAGTTCTAATGTAAAAGACATAAAGTCAACAATAAGCAAAAAGTACAGGAATTCAAATTCCTGTAGCATAACTAACACGCTTACTGTCAACACAACTGATGCCAGTAACTTGCAGCAAGAAGACAGGCGCAGCACTGAGATGCTGGCTGTTACAAGCCGTGCTCCTGATGAGGAGCACACGAGCAGCAAGCTGGTTTGCTGCTGGTGCCTGCTCTCTCTGAAGCCTCTCTCTGTTCCCGGCCCTTCCTTCAGAGCTTGTGAGTCACTTCCCCTCTTCCCTGAAGAGAAGCTCTTTAGAAAATGGCATCCCAGGGTGCTGTGTTTATTGACTTTCAGAACAAAATCATTCCACGAACCTGCAGAGATGTTTTTCCCTAACTGCTGACTCCATAGATTCTCCCTGGGTGTTGAAAGTCAAACTGTTTTTCTCCTGATTTAGGTTTTGTTGAGGATTCAAACCCTCAGGACAGATTTTACTTTTGGAGGCTCCATGAATGCCTCTGGAGCATGGCTCCCTGTGCTGCTATGGTGCATGTGGACTGCACAGCAGCAGAATCTTCCCCCGGCATACCTGTGATGAGGGCAAAGAGGGGTTTGCAGCCACCTTTTCCTACAGGGTGGAGATTGACTTGACTGCTTGGAGGAGGGGATCGGCCATGATAGGGAGGGCACTATCACTGCCCCCCCGCCCCAGCCTTTTCAGCTTGCTTTGCTCGTGCCCAGTAAAACAGGGACTTACCCAGGAAGCGGTTTGTGGAGTTGAAAGGCTATATGCCAAGTCTTACCCTGGGACTGAATACTCCTGATACCAATTCAAGTCCTCTCAGAATTGTGGTAAGTGATCTGAAGGGTCAGGCATGTTTGAGTTTTCTTTCTTCCCCTTCCCCTCCCCCCCCGCCCCCCTTTTTCTTCAGGGAAGAAAAGGCCCCCAGAGGAGTGCTCCCTTCATTGCATAAGCCCTTAGTAAGGATCTCTGTAAAGTGCTTGATGCTCACTGCATACCATCAGTTGTGAAGTTGTATTGCTTCCATAGCAACCAGTGATGTTATCAATACAAGTCTGACTTCACTTTAGGAGTAAGCAGATGTCGAAAACTACTGTGTGGCCTTGCTAACCCGAGACAGGGTCAGCAGCTCTGCCATCCCTCACGCAGTTCCTGTGCTGTAACGGGACTGGATTGAACCTTGGCAGTATGGGCTTGGTTAGCTTGTAGCTTATCCACAGACCTTATTAATGTATAGACTAGCAGGCTGTTAGTTGTCTGTGTTTTATTTCCTTTACATTTGTTTCAAATGCTGACGGTGCTCAGGAGCTTTTTGTGTAATAACCACCAAGAGAGTATTGAAAACATCCCTTTGTGCATGGGAAAATAGAGAATCTGAGAGTGTGTTTCCCTGGGAAAAGATAATTTATACGTGCTTTCCAGTACTCTCTCCAGTTAAGTAGCTTCTCGGTCTGATTCACCAGTATATTAAAGCTGTTCTTTAGCACTCTGAAAGTACAAAATAGCTTTACAGTAGATCAAGTAATCACTGGAGAGTATCTCCTGGTGTTGGAGGATCTTATGCCTGGTAAGGTTGCCATGGTAGTTCCCAATGCCATTCACTTTTCTAGGCTGTCAGCATCAGGGATGCACCCAGTGAAAGATCCAGCATCAGCTTACCTCCTCCTCAGGATTTTCAGCACCTTCAGGGTTGTTTTGGGCCCATCAGTTGCCCTGACTTTTAGTAGGGACAGATACAGAACTCAGCTAGACTCTGTAATCCAAAATCTTGCTTAAAAGTTGCAAATCCAGAAGGTGTGAATGATTATGTTGAATGTTCCTTTACTGAATTGGAGAAATGGGCTAACTTTTTCAAATTAAATCTATAGGTTTCTGCTTTAAATTGCAGTAACTAATCATTAGAAGTGAACTATAACCCCAGGTTTGAAAGCGATTTGGTTGTACGTATGCTTTCACTGTACTAAGTCTGAGTGCACTTCTGCTGAGAAGGATGAAATTGGATTTGCAGGATTGAGCTCGGTCCGTACTGGATGGAAACAGAACCCAGGAGGAACACCTCTTAATTTTGCTGTATTCTAATAACATTGCTGCTTTTAACTATACGTTTTTAAACACTTTGTCTAGTTAATGTGAGTAAAGTTCCTCATACGCTATGAGTTTACATTATGCAAAGCAACTAAAGGTAACATGTAACAGGTTATGGCATGGCTGAGACCATTATAATATTGGAAGACTAAAGAGTCTTAATGGCACCGTGCCATCTTGTATGTAGTAGAAGATCCTCCTGCTGTGGGGGGGAAATTTTTTTCTTTTAAGCAGCAGTATAAAACCCTATTCCTATAATTTAGCTTTTTTCTCCCAGATTACACCCCTTCCCTCTCCTCCCAATAAATCCAGTAGACTTAGGATATTGTTTATTAGTTTCTAGAATCAGTCAGTAACAATATTCTTCTGCTCACAAAGTTCAGTAAATGACTCCTTTTAGACAGAAAGGATCTTAAATTTTGACCAGGATGTATGATTGGAAAAGGTGCTAGTAAATTAAAACCTGTGAGAAGAAGCAATACTGTATTTTTAATTGAGAGAAAATTGTTCTGTAGATGTTTTTCTTCCTGTCTTAATTTTGAGATTTGCAATACTTTATTGGAGACGACATTGAAGAATAATCATACTTTTCATTTCCCCTGCTTTTTTAAATCAAAGGATGGAGGTGGTGCGTAAGCAACGTAGCTGTTATGGCCAGCTTGTCTGGGAGAGGTAACGGTGTATGGTCCTGTTGTTCAAATCGTTAATCCAAGGCACAGCCTGTTGCATGCTCTGCAGCAATCACACCGCACTGCTGGGTTACGCAGCCAGGAATGGCTTCAACTAGCAATATCGGCGGCTGTGAGGGCTTTGAGTTGGGTTGTTAATTTGCTGCTGTAACCCCCAGGCCACTTACCTTTCCTGAAAGATGCATCACGTTTGATTTGAAGTGTCTTTTATGTCTGATTTTTTTTTTTTTCTGTGCAAGGCTGCAGACAAAAACGTCTCAATATTTTTGTTGGTTTTAATATTAATATTCATAGTTCTTACTTTATCTTACCTTGGTGGTAATGTAGTCCCCAGACCAGTAAAACTGCCAGCAAAAATATTTCTAACCTTCAGAAAAGAACATTCAAAGGACATACAGCCTTTTCTGTTTCTGGGTAAAAGCTGACCTTCCCAAACAGCTCCTAATGCTA
>NW_009258671.1:5210735-5221580 GCF_000687185.1 Egretta garzetta | reverse complement strand
TGCTGAACAAACACTGTTTTGACTGGATGCTAAATCCCTTACTGTAGTTTTATTCACTTGAAGCTTCATTTATTGTTTTAATATAACTCTTGGTCTTACTGGGAATAACTATTCCTTGGTATTTGGCATTTTTTTAGCGTGCTTGCTACTTGTACAAGGACCAGCCATTTCTTCTCCTTTTGAAGGCCCCAATCTCATCTGTTCCTCTTCTACACATGGAGTGGGAAGTGAGAACTGAGAGGACAAAAGATGGTGTTAAGCTGTCTTCTGTGGTCTCCATATCTGGGGACAGCCAGGAGCTTGCATGACTCATAGTATATAAAATTTCAAAGCTGATTGCCGTTCTACTTTCTATGTGCCTGTGGCTCTTTGGAGGCAGATAAGTCATAGCGTAATATATTCAACAGCAGTCCTCTGCTTGTCCCCTTGGCACCATCCTGTTTCCTGGCAGGTAGGAAGGAGAAAAGCATTGTGGTGGGACTGTAGGAGAGTTGAGAATAAGCCTCAGTGTCATTTGTACCTCCAAAACAGTAGCAGAGAGAAGCTGGACATAATTTGATCCTGGATTTGTTTCTGGAGCTGCTGGATTGGTGTTCCTCAGACCTTTAATGGTACTCTGCAGCTCCAGCTATGGCTCTAGCTCTGCGATGACACATCTTTTTTCCAGGCAGAGTGGTTTTTATCCTGGTTGGATCAAACCCCAGGTTTCTAGTGTTCACAGTGGCAGTCTTGGTTGTCCGAAACTTCAGATTTGAGCACTGTTAAATCTGAAGAATTCAATATCTGAGGATTACTGCTACGTGGTTTTGTCAGCTGATGCTCTGATTTTTGGGGGTCAAGTGTTTTTTGTATGTAGACAAAACAAACATTTGTAGTTTTCCACCTAGTTCACAATTTCTTGGGACAACATCCAATTACAGTAAATAGCACAGGGACAAAACTGACTGATATAACCAGGCAGACATGTTGCCTTAAAATGAGCTGATGGGCACCTCATCTTCCTCTTACTGCTGAAATAATTTCAAAAGCTAACCAAACTGGGGAATGATGCAAAATGACCTGAGGAAGGTTAGGGCAGCTGGTGGCTTATCAGAGCATCTCTTGTTGCAAGAAAAAGCTTTTACTGTGGAAAAAGCTTGATTGTGGGACAGCTGGAAGTGTTCAGACAATCTTTGAATGTGTTCTCTGGTTTCATGTCTCCATTTTGAGTGCCTCTGGTTTTGGGTGCCCACAGGGTGATATTCTGCATGTCACTGAGCGAGGAATGGTTTGCAGGTTCTGCTTCCAGGTGGGGTTTCAAGACTTCTCAGCACATTGGGTCTGTGTCACCTCAGACTGGTTACCCAAGAAATGAGACACTTGTTGTGGTGTTTGGGCATGCTGGCAGAAATACAAACAAGGATTTGAAACTCCTGCCAGGGCAGAGGCCCAACGCAACATCTGTGTGCTGCTCAGCTGTATCTTAAACTCAGGTTTTCAAGGTTTGGGTGTTTTATAGGTCTGAAAGTAGCATAAGAAGTCTGCTGAGACCTAAAGATTTTGGAGGTGTAATCTCTAACCAATTAGGAGGGATAGTTAAAGGCTGGCCTACGGGGTTCCCTTAATACACTGTTCTTAAGTCCAAAATTGATTTCATTCATCATCATTGCACAGTTTGAATAACAAATTAAAACTTGTAACTAGGTGCGTGTTAATAAGATGATGATTTACTTGTATACATACAGAAAAAAAGAAAAGCTAGCAGTACTGTGTTTATTTTTTTTTAATGCATCAAGTGGTACATGGATTGAATATTATGGTTTTGGTTAGTCTTATGAAAAGTAATTTTCCAGTTATCTATGTATCCATACACTTATAGTTGGAAAAAAGCCTTAAACCCAATAATTACCATCTCAAATATGGGTAGCAGGCAAATATCCCAAGCTAGCCCTCCAGCACTGCTGCTGACGTGAATTGAAAAATACATTATTCTTAGGTTCCTATTTACCTCCCAGGGATTTGCTTGGGACTGTTCCTCCCTTGCCTGGCACTTGTGTTCTCAGTCTACCTCTGCGTTCTTTCCCTGGATGGCTTTTGTACCTATGGGACAAATCCCTTGGCTGATATGAAGCATATCTTGCTTGCTTTATTCTCCCCTGCTCTCTGCCTTTTTTTCCTTTGATGTTGTCCTTAACCTAGAATAAATCTTTGAGACTGGCAGTTGTAGTTGCTCTTTGTATACAGAGGAAAATGACGAACCCATCATAATTAATACTCTGTGTGTTTCTTTACTATTAGCACAGCTCACTAATCTGCTCAAAGCTTGTGTTGATGGGAAAACATTGGAAGAAGAAGAAATGGAAGTGAAATAAATGTTACATGTGTAAGCTTCATGTATTGTTAGGGAAACATAGCAGTAATACTGTTTAATTAGAAGCTCTATTAGGTGAGTTAAATTGCTGAAAGAAAGTGTTTCTGATAAAATGCATGGCAGTGTTAAGGGAAATCCAAACAAATGTGTGCACACATGTTACTAAATGCTTTCCAGGCTTGTTTTTAATGAGACTTTCATCTCCCACAGCCACTGCTAATATAGAGAAATTTGGAGCCACTTCTTCCCTCCCAACATGCTGCGTGTTTGAAATTTGCCAGCTGAGGTGTGGCTCATCATATAAATAATGTTGGCATTTGATTTCCACTCTGATAATTATACGGCTTGCTTTGTTTGACAAGTCCCTCATGTATGTATGTTTGTTTATTTATTGCAGTTTCACAAGGTACAAATGAGATTACATGCTGACCAAGTCATGCTGGAACAAGTACAAGAGGAGAACCAGTGCTTGAATAGGCGAGTTGCTAGTCTGACAGCTGCATTTATGGCGCTGCAGAAAATGGTGAGATCAATATAAGAATAATAGAGGCTGTTTGAATGTTTGAGCCTTGGAAGCAGGTTAAACCACTATTTGATTTTTCTACAGTTGAGGTTTTGTATGGGCACGTTTTCGTCTGCGTGTTTCAGAACATAATTCATTGTGTGACTAACATCGTAATGCTATTTACTTGAATATATTATGAAAAGTTAACCTGGTGTTTTCAGTCATACCTTTTTTTGGAAAGCTTCCAAATGCAACACTGCCATAGCTGTCTTGCACTGCTGTACCTAGAATAATCCAGAGGAGAGTTGGGAAACTACTGTGGGTTTGGTTTTGTTTCTTTTGAAAGGAACTGAGTTCTGATACGGTTTCATTCTTTAAAGGGAGATTATCGAGCAGTTATTTAAAACGGGGGAGGCGCTCGACCTTTTCATGGCTGGAGGATGGGAAAGGCTTTTGTTGTAGGCAATAAGATATCCTCTGCTCTTTATGACTACTGCTTCAATAAATTGCATTCTGGTAGATTTCACACAGTAATAGCATAATACGCTTGTTTGGTACAATATAAACCTATGCAAACAGTGTGGCTAAATTCTCAGTAATTATGGATGCTTATTGGTTTTATACCTCTTGACATAAATGTGAGCTACAAAATGTATGAAACCTGGCTGTGTTGCATTAAGTGGCAGTAGTTTCCCCCCTCCTCCAAAAAAAGACTGGTTTTGGTCAGATTAGTGCATAGGCAGGGTGTGTTCTATATGGATTCCTTTATCAATAGAAAGGTCCATAAGGATGAAATACTGCCATATTTATACATACTTCCATTTTTCTGTAGTCCTGTACTTGAGGAACCATGGTTAAATGCAAGTGAACGATGGGCTTTGGCTTCAAGTGCTGGACCTGGGGTCAGGGTGCACGGTGAGAGGCTGTGGGGGTGAGCAGCTGCCCCCGAGCCTTCTGTTCTCCTGGCTGGCTGTTTTACGTGTGCCCACCCCTCAGTGTCCTCCCTGCTGGCCTCTGTGCTTCTGGAGGGATTTGTCTGCCTTAGTATCTGACCAAAGCCACAGCACAGCTGTGTGGAGGATTGTACGGTGGGAGAAGGATACCTCTGTGTGACTCAAAACTGAGGACCTCATCTCCTGTGATCAGTAACGCCATTGCTCTCTACAGCGGACTGACTCTTTAAAAAATAGACTCCAGGATAATTTGCCACAAAATGCAGTTTGGTTGTCCTCAAACTGTTTGTGACTTTGCTCAGTAGTGTCAGATGGAAAAAGAAATATAGCTTCAAGGCTAGGTTCATTCGACACAGAGAGGAGGAGGAGGAGGAAGCAGTGCTGTTCCCTCTCTTATCTGAGAGTTCTGCAGTTGCAGCATTCACCTAGCATGTGTGGATGAAATTCTGGTAATCTTGGTGAGGGGGATTTGAACCCTATCTCCCACCCCTGAGAGAGTTTTCTAACTGCCAGGCTGCTATTAGGCATTTTGGGATGAGCTGTTCTATGCTTTTTGCTTAAATTGTAGGTGTCCTGTTTCTGGGTGAGGATATGCAGCAAGAGGTTGTGGATTCTGTCTTGCTAAGTCTCTGGAGAAAGAGCACTCTATAGGCAGTTAGCATTAAGTGCTTTAAAATGAAGTTTTCCATGTACAGTGGAAGAGCTGAAGGCTGCTGTTCATCTGTTCAGCAATCTAGACTCTTGATATTCCTACGGCTTGTTTGGTTTGTGTCAAATATCCATGTAAACTCCAAAACGAATGGCTGTATCTTCAAGACTTTTTGAAAAGCAGCACTTGCATGTTGCAATGGAAGATAGAGGTGCCGGGGGGAAATCTGACTGCACGTGATCAAGTGCAGCCCTTGGTTACACAGTGTCTCTCTTCCAAAGCTGAGCTCCCAAACTGGGAATTGGAGTGCTGGGTCCTGCTCCTACTTCTCCCATCACCACACTTTCTTATCTGAGGCATAGCTTAATGCATAACTCCTGAAATCTGTGTAGACCAAGCATTAGCAGCAGGAGGGGAGTCAACTTTGGGCAAACATGTAAGTTCCTGTATTAAGCCAGCCAGGGCTGGCTTAATCTCCCCTAAATTTACTTGCCAAAAAGTTAAGAACCAGGTGGTTCTTAGGTGGATGTCTATCCTCCTTCTGTATTGATGCAGTGGCATTAATCCAATTTAAAATTCCTGGAGTTTTCTCTGTCCTCTCATTAGTCATTGGAAGGGTAGATGTGGCAAGTTGTTTCACAGATACATGTTGAAAGGTAAGAGGAATCATTCTCTGGAGGAGCTTCCCCTTTGACTATAGAGGGTGCTTAAATGACCAGAGGGTTCAAGTGAAATAAGGAGGCATTCATCTCCAGTCTGTCCAGTCCAGTGAGGGCAGCTTCTGGAGGAGGTAGCTAAGGATGTTGTGCTCCTAATTTAGGCACATACATTAGATGCTTAAAGTTAGGTTGTGCAAAAAGTGCCTTTTGTTTAAAAGTGGGTTAAAACACACTAATGAGTGTAATTTAAAGGATACCTTTTATCTTGGTCTGGACAAGATCAAAGACATCCTGAAATTACATTAGTATCTGTGGAACAAATAAAGTGCTGTTTGTCTCTTTGGAAGCAATAATGCAACTGAAAAACAGTTTTTGAACCTATTGGACTAAAGTTATCTCCCTTTGTTACCAGTGAAGTAATACTCAGGGTATTGAATCCCACATGAATATTGCTGTGCTGCACGTACTGGATTTTTGTAGGGCAAGGTAGAAACAAAGAGGCTGATCTTTAAACATCTTTATTTTAAATCAAGATATGTTTGGTAACCCAGAAAAATGTAGCCATGTAAATGACAAGAACTGTACAATTTTCTCAAACTTGGTACAAGCATGTTGCATCTGTGTGTGTTAAATAATAAAAAAATCCTCCCTTGTTAAGTGTCTTAACTACTCCCAGCAACTAATAATGTTTGGTTTTGAAGATGTTTTTAGTATAAATGATGTTTACAAAATCAGACGCTTTTGACTGTATCTGTTTACAGGCATAGTCCTGTAGCAGTGTCAGCTGCTGTTTCTACAGGCTGCATTCACAGTTCATTAGAAGTTGAACCCTGGATGCCCATCAAGTCTGATGTCGCTATGCTTCTTGCATAGTTAGGAAATGAGACCTCTGATACTGCATTTGGCTTTTTACTGATAAAATATTTAAATGTTCCAGCTAGAGTAGACCAAAGTGCAGAACAGCAACCTGAGCTCCCTCTGTCCTGAGGATGTTGCTGAGGCGCACACACCTGTGTCCGGAGTTTGTACTAGCAATTGCAAGAAATAAAAGGCTGATATCTGGGCTGCCCTGACTGGATGGTGTAGTAGCTTTTAAAAAGATTGATTTGCTAATCAAAGGATGATGTGGGTAGCCATTGGAAAGTGAAGTACTGATTTCCACTAGTTTTCTGTGCGGGCCTTCAAGTAAAGAAATGAATATTAAAGGAACTGTGATGCCCGTAGTCTTTGCCAATGCATGTGTATGGTGTCTTCAGAGATAGCTCTGCTCTTCCTTTGCTAGAGAATCTTTTCTTTTCCCACAGGCAAAGCAGTGCTTTGTTTGATTCGGGAGCTGGCCAGTGCTTGATGCAGAAGGGTGATCCTATGCTTGCTGCATAGTGAAGCACTCCTCACTTCTGCAAGCCGTCGGTCACTAGCCGCTGTCGCAGAACCAGGGCCTGTGCAGGCAGCCTGAAGCAGGAAGGAGGGCTGCTCCCCAGCGTTGAAACTGTCTCTGTGCTGCTTGCACAGAAGTACGCAAACTCCCCTTCCAGCTTTGGTTGGCCAAAGTGCAGCAGGCTGGCTACAGAACCTTCTTCCCTTCTTGCCAAAGCTCCTGACTGTAGGTCTGTGGTCTGTATGCAGCTCTTCTCTGAGATGCTCGCGCTGCGGTGAAGTGAGTCTTTTGCAAGGCTGCATGGTGTGTATAGAGAATAGGTGCAGAAGCAGTTTCACATGGAAGTATCCCTTTCGAAGATTTCAGGTCTGTAACAATACTTCCCCAACAAACACTGTACCACTATTGGAAATCTGCTGACATCTTATAGTAAGAGAAAAGCACCCCTTCATCATCTTACTTGGAGGAGAGATTACAGAGAACCCTCCCCTTGCCATGCACGTCTGCACATTCCCGCTCCCGGTGGGGCGGGGATCAGCAGTAAGGCAAGAAGACAGGTACTGAGAAATCCATCTTGGCCTTGATCTGGACTCTGGGGGGTGTGTGTTGATGAGTTTTGGGTTAGGCTCATGAGAAGCACCTCCCTAGTGTACGTTTGCTGACACTGCAGAACGTGAGTGTTGACAAACGGCTGCAAAAATGACTCGGTGCGTGGAGAAGGGCTTCAGGGGCACCAACAAGGGTAATGTCTGTCAAAGGCAAAATAAATGAGCATTGTAGGAAGCTTGATAAACTACATTGATAAGTTTTCTGGTGACTAAAGGGGTTTTAGCTAAATGGTATTGTGAAGAGTAAGCTCATAAAAAGATGAAGGTGGGATTTGCTCAGGTATTCTCAAAAGTTAATTTTGAGTCTTCTGGCTGCATCTGAGCATGTGATTCAGTGGATCACAAGTCTAACCTTGTGGTTCAGATTCTTTTAAAATAACATTTAAAACTCTGAAAAGCAATAGAGATGACTAAATTATTTTAATCTAAAACATTTGAGTTTTTCTAATAAATATATCGGGTGGAAAAGAATTTTATGAAGCTGTATTTAGAGCAGAATTGCCCAAACAATCCAGTACTGACTTAAAAATCAAAGGGAAGTACATTTTAAGTCAACATATCAAAAATTAGGTTATTTTTGAGATATAAAAAAACCTATTCTTACAGGTAAAGGACTATGCCAGGTTAGGACTGCTGTACAGTATGTGGTAAAATAACCTGTGTTGCCAAAGATGTTACCGTGCTCTGATGTCGCAGTGAATGTGATGTCACAATATGCTAGATCACTTGGGTCAGTCACTTACTGCAAACACCGTGATATATGGCAAGAAAACACATCAGCTCTCCAGGATGGATTTCTCCCATCCTCAAGGTGGTGCCTCTGGAGAAGTTGATAAGGTAAAAAGCAAATTTTATACAATCCTGGGAAAACCATAAGGCTTTCTAAAGCAGTATGCCGTTTGTATGGTTAATTAAAGCATTGAAATAAGAACTTGTGTGTTTGTAGCTGAGAAGACTTTTTTTTTAAATGGAGTTTCATCTTTTCACTTAGGGAAGGAGCATGAAAGCTCAGTAAAACTGGTAGGACTTTGATTTACTGAAGTCCAGGAAATATATGAGCAGTCTTTCTCAGGGTATCCTGTTAGTCTAATTGGCCAGGAAAGGACTGGCCAATTCATGAGTGGGTTTTAAGACTTAAATCCAAGGTTGGTTTTGGAGCTTTGTTTCTATTGTAGCTGGAATAGTTTGCCTTTGCTAAATGCTAAACTAATGTAGGTGCTGCTAAAACTTCTCTGGTGTATTTGAGACATTTTGAGTTTTATTTGCACCTAAATGTGTATTTTGGAGTTTGAAGCTGAACAGTCCTTACAAATGTCAGAAAGTTTCTTTTGGGTTACAGACACTTGGTAGGTTTTCACTGCACTCGTCTAATGGGCTTAGTATGTGTGTGTGAGATGCATGCTTCTCTATATTTGCCAGCTAGGACGAAACCTGGAGCAGGGAAACCTACAGAGAGTCACAAATGTTTAATGCACTGACAGTTTCATGTATGTAAGGAATTCATGTTTAATATGAACCTTCAGTAACTGTTCTGTGAATTATCTGACTATGCTTCCCTTCTGCTATTATTCTGTGGCACACATTTCTGGGTGCCTATTTCTGCATACTCTTGTAAAGCCTGTGTGTGCTTTATGTGGTAGTGGAATTGCTATGAGAGCAAAGGTGCTGGCAGCCCTGGGAGGCTCTGCCAGAGGCACTTTCAGCCCCCAGGTTTGCATTTCAGGTGAATAGACCTGTGCCAGGGCAAGGGTGCAGGAGCACCCTTGGTCTGTGGCAGTGCCAGGGCTCACAGTGGTAGATGGCAAAAGCAGTAGCACCCTTAAAGAAGCTCCACCTTTAAGAGTGCCTAAGGATTTCCCAAGGGAGAGACCCGAATGGCTGAACAAATCCTTTTCTGCTTTGAGGACAGTCCTGGAGACACCAGTCAGACAAGGTCAGTGTGGGGCTGGTTTGTGAGCAGTAGGACTCTGAAATGCGTAGATGAGCCAGCTGGCAAGAATGGGACCACAGTTATTGCTAATGTTTTTGTGATGATAGCCTGGATGCAATTAAGTTATTAAGAGGCGATTTGCAAATGTTTTGTTCAATTTGGCACAGTGTATCTTAGCTGATACTACTTTGTACTCCTTGGCTTGGTGAGGTGAGCTGACCCCATCTTAGCTGACTTTTTGTGAATGCTAAACTGTCTTCAAAAGTTAATACTAGTATGCTATAAGTACATCTACTTCTTAATTATTGCTATAAGCGAGATTTGCCTGCCCTGTCAAACACACTTGCAAGGATGGTACTGCTTTCTTCCTTCCCAAGACTGTGGTATTATATATTCATAATGACAAAGCAGAAGCAAGTCTTAGATGCAGATGCTCTCTGTATCTTAATGGGACTGCATCCTGTTTCTGCCACACCAAATAGAGCATCATTTAACACTAGTCTTTAAGGACTAGACACGTGCAGAGGTAAGAAAACCTGCAATATAAAACTGTAAGTAGCTGGCAGAATGACTGAAATGCAGAGCACACATCCTGTGTGTCATGAGATGGTGAATGCAGTTATCTTTAGGACTAAACAAGAGGACATGTCACAGAGAAGTGCAGAGAAATTTCTTGTGGATTTTTTCTAGCAGCAAAGTATATAAAAAAAATTCCAGAATTTTAGCCTGATTTCTAACTGAGATAAGGTACAAATAGCATAAGAAATGCATACTGGTTAGTAAAATTTTTATTTTATTGTTTTCTTCTAAATTGTGGTTAGAAACTGAAGTCTTCAGCTGCAATTGCAGTGAGTAGTAGAAATGAGACATCCCTGGTGTGAAATACTGCAGTGTGCTAAATGATGCAGGATAGAACTCACACTATTGTTTGGATTGCAGTGGAAGATGATACATCCGTCTTATGTGTATGTTATAAATCCTACTAGTGAGGAACTAAATATGCTAGGGGCCTAACTTTACCGTGTGAAAATTCAACAGCCCAACCTCTCTTTGTGGCTTGTATGCCCTACTGGCAGACACAAACGCTTGGATGGAAAATTGGAGCCTCTCTGAACTAATAAAAAACCTTTCAGGGACAAATTAGGCTACAGTCTCAGGACTGTACTTTTTTTTTTTTTCTTTCCTCTACAGAGGCTATAGGTGTAGCCTTGACTTCCTTCATCTGCTACAGTGCTGAGCTGAGCTAATTTGTTGCAGGTCAATACTAATAAGTGTCTCTGTTTCTCCGCTCTTCTCTCTGCTGACAAGAGAGATGGGAGGACAGCTCATGGGTATATTGGTTTACACCCTGCTTCTTGATCAGAGGAGATGGTAAAGTTCTGGTCTAGCCCTTTAAGAAGAGAAGTAATGCTTTATATCTTTTGGAGGTGGATGGGGAAAAAAAAGAAAGACAAATTACTTTGATACTGCTAAGCCACAAGCAAGGCAATGGGGACAAGGCAGGAGTTTTTTCATTTGTCTTTTTGAGCCATGGTATAAATAAAGCAAGAAGCCAGTAGCTTCTTCCATGATGCTCTGTCCACCCTCACTCCGCTTGCAGGGTGGTGTCCCATACTTCTACTTTCTGAGTGATATCTTGATGACCTGCTCAGTGCTGGAGCGCTTAATTTTCAAATGCAAGACTGCTCCAAGGGTGTTCCTCTTGTCTGGCTCTGTTGATGACCAGAATATGTGACAGCTATTGTTGCAGCTGCGACTTTTTTTTTTTTTTTTTTTTTGGGCCCGGGTCCCTTGGGTTTTTTTTTTTTTTTTG